>NC_091282.1:1151674532-1151985190 GCF_032444005.1 Ranitomeya imitator
CAGTGCCTCAGTCTTTCATTTGGACAATAGCCATCTATCCAGGATCGGGATCGCCACCGCTGGGAGAACCTGCTGCTGATCAACTAAGTGCCTGTCCCCTCACGATACCCCTTACACTGTGCATTGCCTGAGGCCACAGCACCGGGTCAAGCCACCCGTGACATCCCCCTCAAGAGACAGACTCCATTGGTCCGGTGCTGGGTATCCCGGTCTCCTGGGCGTCACAATTGGCGTCACGAACAGGATCTAGCCAGCCCATATACCGGGTATTGTGTGCCGTGATTGGAGCCCAAAACTGTGAAAACTTGGATGAAAAATCTTGAAAATTGACTTTATTAAAGAAAAATCCATTCCTCATTGAAAACTATTGAAAGTGACTTTTCCCCATTGGTTATAATGGAGTAAAGATGGCCGCCATCCCCTGAGGTAATCACTTCATAACCGTTAGGCACGAGACTGTTAATTGAGCTATGCCATCACCTGAGCCCCAGTCTAACTGAAAAACTTCAGAATCCGCCATTACAGAGCGCGGTGGGTGGGAGCAGCAGGGGGCGTGTCATTGTGGGCGGCACCAAGCTGAGCGCTCTGACGTCAGAGCAAGGGGAAAATCGATCCTGCTGCACAGCGGAACGAATCTACACTATCCCGACGGAAGCGGAGGACCGGACGGGTCCGGATTAACTAAGGGGGCACAGTATGTCGCAGCACGGAGACGCCGCAGCACCCGGCGACGCTAATGCAGCTGAAAGACAGAGTGTCGATAGAGAGTCCGGTAGCGCAGCGGTGCAAGGAGTGGCGCCCATCATGCCGGTGCTGATGCCATATACCCCAGGTGGCCCGTGGCTTCCAATGTATGAAGGTGAGCCTAATTCCCTTGACGATTTCAGAGAAAAGATGCTGGCCCATTTTGACATGTTCCCCGTGGGTGAAGTTCAGCGTGTTAGTCTCCTGATGATGCAGTTAAGTGGCCATGCTAAGCGAGAAGTCACAGCATGGGCAGCTGATCTAAAAGGCACTGTTGAACGCATATTTGCTGGATTAAAAGCTACATTTGAAACCACTGCCAGCAGCAAAGCTAAAGTACGATTCTTTAATTGCAAGCAAACAGTTAATGAGGGCGTGAGAGACTTTGCCTTAAACCTGCAGGAAGCCCTTAAATCACTTACACTGGCTGAACCCATTTTTAACACCGGAGCGGATAAACTGCTAAGAGATCAATTTATTGAGGGACTCTACACCCCTTCTCACCGGGGGCATGTGAGCATGCTTGTTTTTAAGAACCCTGAATTGACATTTGCCCAATTAAAGGAGAGCGTTATACGTCTCCAGCTGGCAGAGGCACCTCGGGATCAGGAGCCTGCGCAACTCATGGCAGAGGCTCCTCAACAACATGGAGTACCAGTGACATCAGCTATGTCCGGGGCCATTGCTAAGCCCCTGGGGCCCAGTACTAATGAGGCTCTTCAACAAAAGCTTGACTCTTTAACTGATGTTGTTGCTTCAATGGCTAAAACCATGCAGGAGATGAGAGGACCCAAGATGGAGTTGGCAAACCGTAGAGAGGATGTTCCATGGATGAGACCCCGGAAATACCCGACATGGAGAGGACGACCCCGCGACCGCTACCAACCGGATGGACAGCCCATTTGCCGCCGTTGCCAGCAGCCAGGCCACTTTGCACGAGATTGTGATTTAAATGGGAATCCCCTGGGAATGCGGGCCGCTTCGCAGGAATGAACTTTCAAGGCCCAACACCCTGGCACGACAGGTACATCGGAGGACGACCCATTATCCCTATCGTGCTGGACGGAATTCCCCTCAACGCTTTGCTGGACACAGGTTCCCAGATTTCATCTATACCGTATATCCTTTATAAGAGGTACTGGGCTGATGCAGATATTGATAAAGGGCCCTCTGATGTTGAACTAGATATATGGGCCAGTAATGGTAAGTTGGTACCGAAACTAGGATTCAGGGAGATGACCATAAAGATTGGTAAAGTAGAATTGAAGAAACAGGGTATAATTGTTGTTGATGTTGACCGGCGGAAATGTGAACCAACTGTATTGATAGGAATGAATGTGTTAGAGAACTGCTTTTCCGAAGTCATTTCTGTCTTACAGCAAATTGCTGAAACTGCCCAATCCTGCCAGCAGAGAGTTCTCCGGAGGGAAATAAAAGTATTGATGTTAAGGCAACAGGTAGAAGTTGCAGGTGGAGAAATCGGCAGTGTGAGGGTAAGTGATCCAACGTCTATTGTAATCCCACCAAAAACAGAAATGCTGGTATGGTGTAGAGCAGCCATTGGTACTAAGGGACGAGATTATCAAGCCTTAATAGAACCAGTGTACACCGACAGCAGGCCCACTATACTCACAGCACGAGGGATAGTCGAGGTACACCGGGGACGAGTGCCGGTACGACTTTTGAACTGTGGAGAGGAAGAGGTCACTTTGCCAAGGTATGCTACAGTGGCAAAGCTATATACTGTTGACAACAATGCCATCACAACCATTGAGCCCTTAGAACCAACCTGTCAGGTGGAAGGCAATGGCTCAGATGGAGAAATGGAGAATTGGTGCCAACAGCTACACGTGGGCATAAATTCAACACCTACTCATCACAAACAAGGGGTGTATAGGCTAGTGACGGAATATGAACAAGTCTTCAGTAAACACCCATTGGACTTCGGACGGATAGAAGGGGTAGAACACACAATCCCCACCGGTGACCATCCCCCAATAAAAGAAAGATATAGACCCATACCGCCCGCTCACTATCAGTGTGCAAAAGATATGCTGAGGGAGATGAAACAGGCCGGGGTAATAAGAGACAGCTGTAGCCCCTGGGCGGCCCCTCTAGTGATTGTCAAAAAAAAGGACGGAACCATGAGAATGTGCGTAGACTACCGGAAGATTAATAACATCACCCATAAAGACGCCTACCCCTTGCCTAGGATAGAAGAGTCCTTAACTGCTTTGAAATCTGCTAATTATTTTTCCACCTTAGACTTAACAAGCGGGTATTGGCAAGTCCCTGTGGCTGAGAGAGATAAGGAAAAGACGGCATTCACCACACCAATGGGTCTATGTGAATTTAATCGCATGCCGTTCGGACTCTGCAACGCATCCGGTACCTTCCAGCGGCTGATGGAATGCTGCCTCGGACACAAGAACTTCGAGACCGTCCTCCTGTACCTAGATGATGTGATCGTCTACTCAAAGACTTACGAACAACACTTAATAGACCTGGCAGAAGTGTTCGAAGCCTTATCCAGGTATGGCATGAAAGTCAAGCCATCCAAATGTCACCTTCTCAAGCCAAAGGTACAGTACCTGGGACACATCGTGAGTTCGGAGGGAGTAGCACCAGATCCCGAGAAAATAAGCGCCATAAGGGATTGGCCAAGACCTACCAGCGCAAAAGAAGTGAGACAATTCCTGGGATTGGTGGGTTACTATCGCAGATTTATAAAAGGATTTACCAAGTTGGCAGCACCCTTGCAAGACACCTTGGTAGGGCAGACGAAGAAACCTTCAAACCGAAACCCTCCGTTTCAGTGGAACGACGAAAGGGAAGACTCCTTTGAACAACTAAACAAGGCACTAACCGGAGAAGAGGTTCTGGCATGCCCAGATTACATAGTAACATAGTAACATAGTTAGTAAGGCCGAAAAAAGACATTTGTCCATCCAGTTCAGCCTATATTCCATCATAATAAATACCCAGATCTACGTCCTTCTACAGAACCTAATAATTGTATGATACAATATTGTTCTGCTCCAGGAAGACATCCAGGCCTCTCTTGAACCCCTCGACTGAGTTCACCATCACCACCTCCTCAGGCAAGCAATTCCAGATTCTCACTGCCCTAACAGTAAAGAATCCTCTTCTATGTTGGTGGAAAAACCTTCTCTCCTCCAGACGCAAAGAATGCCCCCTTGTGCCCGTCACCTTCCTTGGTATAAACAGATCCTCAGCGAGATATTTGTATTGTCCCCTTATATACTTATACATGGTTATTAGATTGCCCCTCAGTCGTCTTTTTTCTAGACTAAATAATCCTAATTTCGCTAATCTATCTGGGTATTGTAGTTCTCCCATCCCCTTTATTAATTTTGTTGCCCTCCTTTGTACTCTCTCTAGTTCCATTATATCCTTCCTGAGCACCGGTGCCCAAAACTGGACACAGTACTCCATGTGCGGTCTAACTAGGGATTTGTACAGAGGCAGTATAATGCTCTCATCATGTGTATCCAGACCTCTTTTAATGCACCCCATGATCCTGTTTGCCTTGGCAGCTGCTGCCTGGCACTGGCTGCTCCAGGTAAGTTTATCATTAACTAGGATCCCCAAGTCCTTCTCCCTGTCAGATTTACCCAGTGGTTTCCCGTTCAGTGTGTAATGGTGATATTGATTCCCTCTTCCCATGTGTATAACCTTACATTTATCATTGTTAAACCTCATCTGCCACCTTTCAGCCCAAGTTTCCAACTTATCCAGATCCATCTGTAGCAGAATACTATCTTCTCTTGTATTAACTGCTTTACATAGTTTTGTATCATCTGCAAATATCGATATTTTACTGTGTAAACCTTCTACCAGATCATTAATGAATATGTTGAAGAGAACAGGTCCCAATACTGACCCCTGCGGTACCCCACTGGTCACAGCGACCCAGTTAGAGACTATACCATTTATAACCACCCTCTGCTTTCTATCACTAAGCCAGTTACTAACCCATTTACACACATTTTCCCCCAGACCAAGCATTCTCATTTTGTGTACCAACCTCTTGTGCGGTACGGTATCAAACGCTTTGGAAAAATCGAGATATACCACGTCCAATGACTCACCGTGGTCCAGTCTATAGCTTACCTCTTCATAAAAACTGATTAGATTGGTTTGACAGGAGCGATTTCTCATAAACCCATGCTGATATGGAGTTAAACAGTTATTCTCATTGAGATAATCCAGAATAACATCCCTCAGAAACCCTTCAAATATTTTACCAACAATAGAGGTTAGACTTACTGGCCTATAATTTCCAGGTTCACTTTTAGAGCCCTTTTTGAATATTGGCACCACATTTGCTATGCGCCAGTCCTGCGGAACAGACCCTGTCGCTATAGAGTCACTAAAAATAAGAAATAATGGTTTATCTATTACATTACTTAGTTCTCTTAGTACTCGTGGGTGTATGCCATCCGGACCCGGAGATTTATCTATTTTAATCTTATGTAGCCGGTTTCGCACCTCTTCTTGGGTTAGATTGGTGACCCTTAATATAGGGTTTTCATTGTTTCTTGGGATTTCACCTAGCATTTCATTTTCCACCGTGAATACCGTGGAGAAGAAGGTGTTTAATATGTTAGCTTTTTCCTCGTCATCTACAACCATTCTTTCCTCACTATTTTTTAAGGGGCCTACATTTTCAGTTTTTATTCTTTTACTATTGATATAGTTGAAGAACAGTTTGGGATTAGTTTTACTCTCTTTAGCAATGTGCTTCTCTGTTTCCTTTTTGGCAGCTTTAATTAGTTTTTTAGATAAAGTATTTTTCTCCCTATAGTTTTTTAGAGCTTCAATGGTGCCATCCTGCTTTAGTAGTGCAAATGCTTTCTTTTTACTGTTAATTGCCTGTCTTACTTCTTTGTTTAGCCACATTGGGTTTTTCCTATTTCTAGTCCTTTTATTCACACAAGGTATAAACCGCTTACACTGCCTATTTAGGATGTTCTTAAACATTTCCCATTTATTATCTGTATTCTCATTTCTGAGGATATTGTCCCAGTCTACCAGATTAAGGGCATCTCTAAGCTGTTCAAACTTTGCCTTCCTAAAGTTCAATGTTTTTGTGACTCCCTGACAAGTCCCCCTAGTGAAAGACAGGTGAAACTGCACAATATTGTGGTCGCTATTTCCTAAATGCCCAACCACCTGCAGATTTGTTATTCTGTCAGGTCTATTAGATAGTATTAGGTCTAAAAGTGCTGCTCCTCTGGTTGGATTCTGCACCAATTGTGAAAGATAATTTTTCTTGGTTATTAGCAGAAACCTGTTGCCTTTATGGGTTTCACAGGTTTCTGTTTCCCAGTTAATATCCGGGTAGTTAAAGTCCCCCATAACCAGGACCTCATTATGGGTTGCAGCTTCATCTATCTGCTTTAGAAGTAGACTTTCCATGCTTTCTGTTATATTTGGGGGTTTGTAACAGACCCCAATGAGAATTTTGTTACCATTTTTCCCTCCATGAATTTCAACCCATATGGACTCGACATCCTCATTCCCTTCGCTAATATCCTCCCTTAAAGTGGACTTTAGACAAGACTTTACAAAGAGACAAACCCCTCCTCCTCTCCGATTTTTACGATCCTTTCTAAACAGACTGTAACCCTGTAAGTTAACTGCCCAGTCATAGCTTTCATCTAACCATGTCTCGGTTATTCCCACTATGTCAAAGTTACCTGTAGATATTTCTGCTTCTAGTTCTTCCATCTTGTTTGTCAGGCTTCTGGCGTTTGCGAGCATGCAGTTTAGAGGATTTTGTTTTGTTCCAAAATCAACCTTTCATCCTCTACACCGATGCCAGTAATGTGGGACTAGGAGCGGTGCTGTCACAAAAACAAGAAGGTCGGGAGAAAGTCATCGCCTTTGCAAGTAGAAAGCTCCGGCCTACTGAAAGAAATTCAGAAAATTACAGCTCCTTCAAATTGGAACTACTGGCAGTAGTTTGGGCTGTGACTGAACGTTTCAAACACTATCTGGCCGCTGCAGAATTTATTGTCTATACTGACAACAGTCCGTTGACCCACCTGGACACAGCCAAATTTGGTGCGTTAGAACAGCGATGGATAGCCCGGTTATCTAATTACAACTTCATAATCAAGTATCGAGCAGGTCGCAAGAATGGAAATGCCGATGCCCTATCCCGGATGCCACACTTGAGAGATGTAGAAGAGGAAATGGGGGAGCTTGAAGATATTGAACTACCAGCCTTCCATCGTCCCAAGGCAAAACATCATCAGTCAAGTACCTATCAGAAACAACAAGAGGTGAATTTTAATCCGTTAGCACACCATCGATGGGCTGACACCCAAGACAGCAATCCGGCTGTGAAGTTGGTGAAGGAACTGTTGACTGAGCAAAGTGCATATCCCGATGAGGATGCCCCAGAAGAGACGCATCAACTCTGGAAAGAGAGAGGCAAAATGTTCCTGTATCAAGGGAAGCTCTGTAGAAGATACACCAATCCGAAAACACATGAATTGGTTTGGCAGATTATTGTGCCTAAACAAGATGTGAAGATGGTCCTCGAAGCTTAACATAATGGTGCTGGTCACTTCAGTTGGAAAAAGTTAGAAGTACTTCTAAGAGAAAGATTTTATTGGGTCGGGATGAGAAAATCAATCGAACAGTGGTGCAGAAACTGTGGCCCGTGCAACCTCAGAAGAAACGATCAAAAGAACCAAAGAGCACCACTGCAGCCCATAATCACCAAACAACCACTTGAACTTGTAGCCATAGACCACGTGAAGTTAATACCAAGCCGGTCCGGCTATGTCTATGCCTTGACCATCGTGGACCATTATTCACGCTTCTTGGTAGTAGTACCCGTAAAAGATCTGACAGCAAAAACAGCAGCCAAAGCGTTCCAAACGTACTTTTGTAGACCCCATGGATATCCGGAACAGGTTCTCACCGACCAAGGTACAGCCTTTGAATCAGAGATCTTCAGAGAATTCTGTAATATGTATGGTTGCAAAAAGATCCGGACGACGGCCTATCATCCACAAACAAACGGCTTATGCGAGAAGATGAACCATATTGTAATAGACCTACTAAAGACTTTACCTGAGACAGAAAGGAATCAATGGCCAGAGAAATTGCCTGACTTGGTGGATCTGTATAATCATGTCCCGGTGAGCTCCACCAACTGCACCCCAGCTTACCTTATGCGTGCAAGACCCGGCCAATTACCAATCGATCTAGAAATGGGAATTCTGAAACCAGACGCAGAAGTTCAAGACTCCAATTGGGATATCATACGGCAAAAGCAGTATCGCCAAGTGCAAGAGAGTGTGGAAAGAAGCCTTCAGCAAACTAGAGAAAGACAAGAGCGAACTTTCAACCAGAATGCTCTAGCGACCCCATTAAGACCGGGTGACCAAGTGCTCAAGGGAAATCGTCGAACCAATAAACTGGACAATCAGTGGGAAGCCGTACCCTACACAGTTTTACCAACAAGAGTGGATAATCCTAAAATGTGTCTCATTAGCAAAAACGAAGGCTTGACATCTGTACTAGTGTCAAGAGACAATCTTAAATTATGTCCGGAAGCATTGAAAGAGCCTGACGTTGTCCAGCCAGAACCAGAAGTTATTCAACCCATACAGGTTCAACCAGTAAAGAAAAAAGAAGAGGAAGTGTATCACACCTGTATAGGGGACTTTCCCAAAACCCTACTAACATACCATGGTGCAGTAGTGGTTCCCATGGTGGCCTTTTACCCAACACCGAACCCAATACCAGAAGTCCCAAGACAGGAAGAGGCTGACCCCGTACTACAGGAGGTTCCAGGCCAGGAAGAACAGATTCCTGGTCAGAGTAATCCCATTCACGGTGGACTTGCCAACTCCATAGTTATGGAATTATCTTTAGCAGAGCGGGCAGATACTATATCCGCAGTAGACAGTAGTACACCACATGAAGAGATACCGTTATTACGTAGATCACAGCATAGTACCCAGGGTCAATTACCAGCCAGGTATGCAGATTACCAACTATAAAGCTCATAATGTGAATTGTATATATGTTATGCCGTATATAGTTAAACAGAAAATGTAGTATAGTCATTGTTATCAGTCTGCAACGTTTAAGCCCAGTACCTACAGAGACTTGTCTGTATGAACTTATTGCATATTCTTGAACTTTTTATCAGCCCGGAGGCACTAAATCAAAGCTCCGGAAAGACTGCTTTTTGAACTTTGCTTTTTGCTCTTTTTGAACTTTCTTTAGACTTTATATTGATAACTCCGTTGGAAAAATGGAACTAAATTCCTGGACACTAAGTACAGTGCCTTTCCTAATACCTTCAAGGATAGAACTGTATTAATGGACGCTATTTGAAGTGACTTTTTACAGAACTCTATTTTTGTTTCCTTGAGTGGTTTTTGTAACTTTTCATTTTTAAGACTCTGTACATATTAATTGTTATTTCAAAATGTTATCGTCCCACAGTCCCGGAGTACTGTTCTTAACTAAGGGGGAATGTGGCACCCCTAGGGGTATTTGCCACAAAAACAGTTACTGACACTGGATACAAATACTAAAATAGCAAGACTGCACTACCACCTCCGGCCAGAAGGGGGAGCTCCAGAGACTCCCCTTGATCCATTCTGGTCTGAGAGAAGAACTGGCAGTTGGGCTAAGGAGCTGATAGTGAGAGGTCATACAGCTGAATTTCAATCAGAGATAGCATGAGTGGAATCACCACAGTAGAAACACAGACCATTCAGACGTCTATGTTCTTGCCGTTCAACTCTGGTCAAGGTCCTATCACACTGCATAGGCTCAGGTTTAAGCTCAGGTAATACCGCCAAATGGTGCACAGGTTTAAGCTCACGCAAGCGTCGACCGATCTGAATGGCCAAAGAAATAGACTCATTCAAACCAGCAGGCATAGGAAATCCCACCATGACATCCTTAAGGGCTTCAGAGAGACCCTTTCTGAATATTGCTGCCAGCGCAGATTCATTCCATTGAGTGAGCACTGACCACTTTCTAAATTTCTGACAATATACCTCTATCTCATCCTGAGCCTGACAAAGAGCCAGCAAATTTTTTTCTGCCTGATCCACTGAATTAGGCTCATCGTACAGCAACCCAAGCGCCAGGAAAAATGCATCGATATTACTCAATGCAGGATCTCCTGACGCAAGAGAAAACACCCAGTCCTGAGGGTCGCCGCGCAAAAAAGAAATGACGATCCTAACCTGTTGAATTGGGTCACCAGAAGAGCGAGGTTTCAAAGCCAGAAATAGTTTACAATTATTTTTGAAACTCAGAAATTTAGTTCTATCTCCAAAAAACAAATCTGGAATAGGAATTCTCGGTTCAAGCAAAGAATTCTGGACCACAAAATCTTGAATATTTTGAACTCTTGCCGTGAGCTGATCCACACATGAAGACAGACCTTTAATGTCCATTGCTACACCTGTGTCCTGAACCACCCAAATGTCTAGGGGAAAAAAAAGACAAAACACAGTGCAAAGAAAAAAAAATGGTCTCAGAACTTCTTTTTTCCCTCTATTGAGAATCATTAGCACTTTTGGCTTCCTGTACTGTTATGAAAGGCAATTCAGAATCACAATGGACATGGAGGTCAGTGCACATACAGTTGTGGCACCCCTAGGGGTATTTGCCACAAAAACAGTTACTGACACTGGATACAAATACTAAAATAGCAAGACTGCACTACCACCTCCGGCCAGAAGGGGGAGCTCCAGAGACTCCCCTTGATCCATTCTGGTCTGAGAGAAGAACTGGCAGTTGGGCTAAGGAGCTGATAGTGAGAGGTCATACAGCTGAATTTCTAACAGCCCTATGACGGTTTCCAGGCCCAAATCACCGGCCTGAGGAGAAAAGGGACAGAGAAAAAGGACATTGTGAGAACCGGGTAGCATTAATCACTACCCAGAACAGGCGCAAAGACGGATACCGGATCCGTGGCTGTATTCATTACATATAATACAGCAACCGGAAAAACGTGAGGTGATATCAGCTTCACTAGGGCCGGACGCAGCAACAGACACAGAGTTCAGCGGTACTCCCAGAGGGGGTAAACCGATAAAAGGACTCGAGTTGCCCGTCGAACCAGGACCCGGAAGGGGACAGATTGGGCAGGCAGCCAGTTCACATACAGCAGCAGGGCCACACAGAAATTGCGCACAATAAGAGGCGAAGACCCCGGCAGGGTCAAAGTAACTCAGAGTTCCCATACAGACTCCGGTGACAGGACTGGTTGTAAATCCCTTTATGTTAAAGTAAACTGGTTAAACGTTTCAGTGCCTCAGTCTTTCATTTGGACAATAGCCATCTATCCAGGATCGGGATCGTCACCGCTGGGAGAACCTGCTGCTGATCAACTAAGTGCCTGTCCCCTCACGATACCCCTTACACTGTGCATTGCCTGAGGCCACAGCACCGGGTCAAGCCACCCGTGACATCCCCCTCAAGAGACAGACTCCATTGGTCCGGTGCTGGGTATCCCGGTCTCCTGGGCGTCACACAGTGAACTGACAATAACCCAAAATAATAGAACGAGCTCTGAGACGTGGGAACTCTGCAGACCGCAATCCCTAAGCCTATCAAACCACACTAAAGGTAGCCGTGGAGCGCTCCTGACCAGAACCTAGGCGCCTCGTCACAGCCTGAGAAACTAGCTAATCCTGAAGATAGAAAAATAAGCCTACCTTGCCTCAGAGAAATTCCCCAAAGGAAAAGGCAGCCCCCCACATATAATGACTGTGAGTAAGATGAAAACACAAACATAGAGATGAAACAGATTTAGCAAAGTGAGGCCCGACTAGCTGAACAGAACGAGGATAGGGAAGATAACTTTGCGGTCAGCACAAAAACCTATAAAAAACCACGCAGAGGGGACAAAAAGACCCTCCGCACCGACTATCGGTACGGAGGTGGTCCCTCTGCGTCTCAGAGCTTCCAGCCGGCGAGAAAAACCAATAAAGCAAGCTGGACAGAAAAATAGCAACAAAATAACATAAGCAAAACTTAGCTTTGCAGAGCAGCAGGCCACAGGAATGATCCAGGGAAAAAACAAGTCCCACACTGAAACATTGACAGGAAGCATAGATCAAAGCATCAGGTGGAGTTAAGTAGAGAAGAAGCTAACGAGCTCACCAGATCACCTGAGGGAGGAAACTCAGAAGCTGCAGTACCACTTTCCTCCACAAACGGAAGATCCCAGAGAGAATCAGCCGAAGTACCACTTGTGACCACAGGAGTGAACTCTGCCACAGAATTCACAACACCTTATATAGCTGCATCATGTACAGGACCCTCCCAGAAATACCAATGGGAGGCTGCCACAGAAGTTGAGCACCTCCAGGACCTTTCTGGAGGACCAATGGGATCTGCTGCAGTATCTGAGCATGTGACCCTCGATCTCCAACGTTAGATCTTGCCCTGAGCATGCTCAGAAAAGGAAAAGCAGGACTTAGTCCCAAAAGAGTTTGCTCGCCGCTGCCCAGTACTGGCTTCAATTACAGAAGCTGGTAAAGCATCAGTAACCCTATGCACAGAGTGAGACTGAGAAAGATGCTGTGACAGACGTCTCCTCTCCACTGAGCAGGCTCCACTGCAGCAGGAGAAGAATGGGAGACCACAGCGGAGATGACCTGAGATTCCCCCTGTGCAGAGAAAGGGAACTCGACTCCTAACTAGGGTTGAGCGACTTTTGTTTTTTTAGGGTCGGGTCGGGTTTTACGAAACCCGACTTTCTCAAAAGTCGGGTTGAGTAAAATCGGCCGATCCTATTAAAAAGTCGGGGTCAGGGTCGGCCGAAACACGAAACCCAATGCAGTGCAATGGGATACTAATTGTTCCCAGGGTCTGAAGGAGAGGAAACTCTCCTTCAGGCCCTGGGATCCATATTTATGTGTAAAATAAAGAATAAAAATAAAAAATAGGGATATACTCACCCTCGGACGCGCCCTGGTACTAACCGGCAGCCTTCCTTCCTAAGAATGAGCGCGTGAAGGACCTTCGATGACGTCGCAGCTTGTGATTGGTCGCGTGACCGCTCATGTGACCGCTCACGTGACCAATCACAGGCCGCGACGTCATCGAAGGTCCTTCACGCGCTCATTCTTAGGATTGGAAGCTGCCGGTTACAGCGGTTAGTACCAGGGCGCGTCCGATGGTGAGTATATCCCTATTTTTTATTTTTATTCTTTATTTTACACATAAATATGGATTCAAATAAATAAAAAATTTGAAAAAAATGCAATAGCACTAACCAATCAGTGGCAATTCAAACGTCCTTTATTAGAACATGCAGCAAATCATCTTCACGGTTCAAGGGAGGGAGTGAAAGTAGGAGTGCGACAGGCAAGACGACGACGATCGTTTCGCGCTAATACCAAGCACTTCCACGGGTCTGTGTTCAGGAGGAAGTGACGCCTAGATAAGCAGGTAAGAAACAACCAGCTCCTCCCACGCCACCTCCCCCCGAGACAACCACAGTGCACAGTGTAAAATAACAAAAAACAAAACAGTTAAAAACAACGGCAAGAGCACCTTATTACACACAGCAATATAGAATAAGAATGGTAGCCAATTATAATAGACCAATCTATCCAGAATACTGATTATGTCCTCTATTCCAAGACATACAAAGGAATCCACACCTGAATTCACCTAACTCAGAGGGGGGGAAAAAAAAAGGCAGAGAAATATGTATACGGTTTTCAAATACTTACTGAATAAACCTGTACAAAACAGAATAATTACTTACGACCACAAGAGTACAAGATGGGGATCAATCTAGGATGACGATCAATATAGAACAGCAAATATACGCAAAAACAACGTTAGCGTTCTATAAAAAAAACAGACATGTCAACACGATCATTAAAACCTGCTGAGCCAGTGGCTCTTGTCCGTATGATCCATTTAGTTTCTTGCCTCAGTAAGATTTTGTGCAGATCACCACCCTGCGCCGGTAGATTAACTCTTTCAAGGTCCGCAAACATTAACACCTC
This sequence comes from Ranitomeya imitator, assembly GCF_032444005.1. Lineage (NCBI taxonomy): Eukaryota > Metazoa > Chordata > Amphibia > Anura > Dendrobatidae > Ranitomeya > Ranitomeya imitator. The sequence goes on from NC_091282.1 coordinate 1,151,688,317, forward strand.
TGGGTTGACACTGAGGAATATTATTTAGCTGCAAAAAAAACTTTTTATCATATGCTGCTATGCAGGCATATTATGTAGCTACAAAAATTGGGCTAGTATATGGTATTACTAAATAATATTATTTGGCTCTAAAAAAGCTGATTTGTATATTATGGTAGTGGATGAAACCCTGCGTATCTCTCCCCAATCCCACAGTCTGTTCCTAATCGTAAACTATACAACACAATGCAAAATAACAGAGATCTGCAGCATGTACTTGCAATGATGATGTGATAACAACAAGGTCACTGCCTTTCACTCTTTCTCGTATGGATTCTGATACCACAAATATCATCCGATATCCGATACTTGCGGTATCGGAATGAAACACGACTTTTGCGCGAAGATCGCCGACCTCATGGCCGATGCCACACAGGGATCGGGTCGGGTTTCATGAAACCCGACTTTGCCAAAGGTCGGCGACTTGTGAAAATGGCTGACCCGTTTCGCTCAGTTTAGCAGTGTTCTTGCTTCTTCTTAGCATGGTTTGGCATATGCTGCAAATTACAATTGTTTTGTCTGAAAGATTTTCAGAAAAAAAACTGCCATAAAGGGGAACTATGCTCCCCAGTAACAGCAGACTAAGGGAAGTTATTGCCACTGGCAAACTGTGACATTTGCTTATCTGTGCATGGATTGTGCCAGTTGGACAACTGCTAGATAAAGATAAGCTTTTGATTTAACCAATAGAAAATTAGTATTTTATTTTGCCTGGCTGACACACTGCAAAAGCAGTCTAGTGAAAATTATTGCCACTAGTAAATTGTGATGTTTGCTTATCTCTGCACGGATTGTGCCAGTTGCTCAACTGCTAGATAAAGGTCCGCTATTTATTTAACCAACAGCAAAATAGTGTTTTATTTATATCACCTAGCTGACACATGGCAACAGCAGACTAAGTAACATCATTATTGCCACTGGTAAATTATGACGTTTGCATATTTCGCATTGTTTGCGCCAGTCGCACAACTGATCGATAAAAATGCGCTATTTATTTAACCAATAGAATTTTGGGGGATTTGTTAGATTGCATTTATGAGACACGTCAACAGCAGACTCAGGGAAATTAATGGTAAATAGTAATGTTTCTGTAGCGCAGGAGGTTTTGTGCCAGTCACACAACTGCTAGATATATATTAGCTATTTAAGCAATAGGCTAGGAATATTATTTAGCAATTTTCTTTTAAAAGGATGTTACTATATGCTGACACTGAGGAATATTATTTAGCTGCAAAAAAAAACTTTTTATCATATGCTGCTATGCAGGCATATTATGTAGCTACAAAAATTGGGCTAGTATATGGTATTACTAAATAATATTATTTGGCTCTAAAAAAGCTGATTTGTATATTATGGTAGTGGATGAAACCCTGCCTATATCTCTCCCCAATCCCACAGTCTGTTCCTAATCGTAAACTATACAACACAATGCAAAATAACAGAGATCTGCAGCATGTACTTGCAATGATGATGTAATAACAACAAGGTGACTGCCTTTCACTCTCCCTCGTATTGCATCTATCTCCACCTAACAAAGATCTAATCTTCAGCCTCATGAGCTCTTAAAAGAGCTTTTGGAATCACAAACTTTACCTATATGCTTCTTTTACTCTCCCTATGCTCATACTGTGCTCTCCCTATGTTGTTTCCGGCTGCAATGTGCTCAAGTTGGTGCAGGGATTAAATATTTCCTCTGACGCTGCAAGTCCAGCCAATCACAGCAATTCCACACCAAAGATAGTGCCTGCATTACTTTGATTGACAAGCAACCACAGCATGTTCATTGGCTACAAATAAAGTGTGAAACATGCGGGGCGGGTCACTCAAATATACCCAAGAGAATACCAAATGACTCGTCAATTAACTAAAATCCTGAATAGCATACTATTTGTGCGAGTAACAAATAGTGCCAAATGTATTTGCTCATCACTACTAATTTTTAGTTTTGGGTGAAATTTAATACAATTGTGTCTGCATCTGGGTTGAATTTTCCCTGTTGCACCCTGATCATGATTGTGAGAAAAATTGTTTAAAATTATTCAACCAAACTTTTTTAAACTTTATAAATGATTGTCTTGTTAATCATCATTTTTCCAAAATTGTTCAGAACTTTTGGGGTCAGTAGCATTAGCATATTAGCAGGAAAGATTGGGTTCCCTGATTGATATTGCTCTATTGTTTTATATCTTAACATTTAAAATAAACACTTTATTTTTTTAGATAGTTTACTTTTTAAATTGTTTGAATTTATGATAAATTCTATTTAAACTGGTCAGATTATTGATTATTGAATTCCTAACATAACACAATACAGTTTATAGTTTTTTATTTCTATGCTCAGTTGTGGAGAAATTTTCTAGTACAGTTTATATGCCAGTTTATATGCCAATTTTAACAAACACCAAAGCAGAGAGTCATTTCTAGGGACAATTATTACCCATCAAGCAACGAACCCCGCAAATATTAACCCCACTTGCCTCTTCTACAGGGCAAGTGGGAAGAGACGGGAAAAGCACCAGAATAAGCACATATTATAGATGTGCCTTTTCTGGGCTGCTATTTTTAGGCTGGGGCAATATCCATGGTCCCTTACCAGTCTGAGAATACCAGCCACCAGCTGTCTGCTTTAGCAAGGCTTGATGTAAAAAATGGGGAGGACCTAATGCCCTTTTTAAATATTTAAAAATATGGCGGTAAAACACCTCTATTCTTGATGACCAGCCTTGCTGAATCTGACAGCTGAGGGTTGCAGCCCTCAGCTGTGAGTTTTGCCTGGCGGGTTATCAAATATGCAGGGGAACCCAAGACGTTGGATGTTCAGGCCCCCCATTCAAGTGAATGGAGTCCCGGTTCGCGTACTTTTCTGGTACCCGAACCCAAACTTTTTGTAACTGTTTGGCCAAACCCACTGTACCTGAACATCCAGTGATTTTTCATTTAATTGTAACTGACTATTAATTTATATTCAATCTGCATGTTCAATCACTGTTCAATTACAAGTATATAGCAATAAAGTCTCCAAGTCATCACCCAATAACAAAACATACTGTGCTTGATGCTAATGCAAGTTATGCGTTTTTTCTATGCTTCTTCTCACTTATCATACCAGATTTCCCAGTAAACACATCACTTTGGCTCTCAAGACAGGAGTGTTTAATTAATCCTGTGCTTGAAAAATATGCCAATAGAGACTCTTAGTACAGCATACCGATAATTACACGTATTAAACAGATCTTAGCACATCATATTTACATTGACAGATAACAATAACGTTACCAGTTTTAGATTAGAATTGCTATATCTTTGTTGGCACTAATTGGTTCAATACCTGGTAGGTTTTTCTTAATTTATGCAAAATCATGGGAGATCAATAGAAAAGTTGAAAGGATCAAATGCATTTTCATAAGTAATTGCTAAGATAAATTTATTTAAAATGATGTTCCTATGATGTCCAGTTTAGAAGAAACATTTTATTCACAATAAAGAATGTTGTCTTGCCTAAAAGTAATTATAATTTTGGTATCAGGTTACAGAAAACTAAATTATTGGGCTCATTCTCAGTAATTAGGTGCAAGGTTAAATTTGTTATCTTTCACATCAAAGATAAGCAAACATCCTATGGGCATTTTTGAGCACTCATTTCATGTGAAAAATAACTCCCACAGACGATCATTTAATATTTCATATTTATCTTTTCTACAGTGGAAATGTGTGTTTATAGTTATTTTCTTTAACGTTAGGAAACTGAATACATTTAATTTTCTTCTATCTTTTAATTATAGGTCAAAACAGTAGAGATAAATGTTAGGCCATCTTACCACTAAGATTTCTCTAGTACAGATGTATCATTTCCCCTCCAATTGCTTCTTAGACCAACCTAAGTGAAATGTTTATATGGTGTAGTGGTTGAGCATTCTAGTCCATGAAATGATATATCCAATAGTTAAGGTATAATGCAATTTATTACTCTGGAGTAGAGTTGAGTGACTCTTACTTTTCTATGATCGAGTCGGGTTTCGCGAAACCCGACTTTCTCAAAAGTCGGGTCGGGTGAAATCGGCCGATCATTGCGAAAAGTCGGGGGTCACCGAAGCACGAAACCCAATGCAAGTCAATGGGGAATCAAAGTCGGCAGTGAGTGGAGGACAGGAAAACACCTACAGTGCCCATTTTAATGCCAAAAACATCAATTCATATTTCTTAAGCTTGTCAATCTTAATTTACTTTATAATAATAGTTAGGCATTGAAAACAGGGGCTCATTTGGCTAAAGTTGTGGGGGTTAGGGCTGGCTCAAGATTTTTGTGGGCCCAGGAAACGCGGAATACGTCACGGCGGTGGAGCAGGGAGAGGTAAGTATTTCAACTTTGCAAGTGCTGCGATCCTGAGCAAGCAGGGAGGGCCCACTAGTTGGCACTGGCACAGGGCCCCTCATAGTACCGCGGTGTGTTTGATGGAGGGCGGCGCCTCCCACTGCCAGAGACACTTTTGCGTACTATGAGGGGCTCTGTGCCAGTGCCAATGAGTATGCCCCCGCACCTGATGAAGGAACCTGCACTTTCATCTGCACCTTCCTTTTGTCCCCGTGTAAGGTGGTATAGTATGCGGGAAGGGGAACCTGACTTTCAGCAGGGTCAAATTCTGGCTGAGTAGAGTGCAAGGGGAATGTAGTGGTTTGGGTCAATGTACCAGCAGACTCATCTAGCAGTGGCTGGGCAATGGGCAGGATGAGGAAACACAGATATAGGCCCAAATAATTAAGTAAGCTAAATGCAGTTCAAATGTGGTAACAGGACTAAACAGGCGGCATTGCTTTGTGCAGTGGAGGAAAACTGTAATGAGTGGCAGACACAGTTAGTAGGCCCAAATAATAAAGTAGGCTAAATGCAGTTCAAAATTGGTAACGGGACTAAACAGGCGGCATAGCTGTGTTTAGTGGAGGACAACTGTAATGAGGGGCAGACACAGTTAGTAGGCCCAAATAAGAAAATAGGCTAAATGCAGTTCAAAATTGATAACAGGACTAAACAGGTGGCATAGCTGTGTTCAGTGGAGGACAACTGTAATGAAGGGCAGATACAGTTAGTAGGCACAAATAAGAAAGTAGGCTAACTGCAGTTCAAAATTGCAAACAGGACTAAACTGGCGGCATTGCTTTTTTCAGCGGAGGACAACTGTAATGAGGGGCAGACAGTTACTAGGCCCAAATAAGTAAGTAGGCTAAATGCAGTTCAAAATTGGTAACAGGAGTACACAGGCGGCATAGCTTTGTTCAGCGGAGGACAACTGTAAGGAGTGGCTGACACAGTTAGTAGGCCCAAATAAGAAAGTAGGCTAAATGCAGTTCAAAATTGGTAACAGGAGTACACAGGTGGCATAGCTTTTTTCAGCGGAGGAGGACAACTGTTTTCAGAGGCTCACACAGTTACTAGGCCCAAGAAACTAAGTAGAATAAATGCAGTTCACAATTGGTAACAGGAATACACTGGCGGCATTGCTTTGTTCAGTGGAGGACAACTGTAATAAGTGGCTCAGACAGACTTAGTAGGCCTAAAATAAAAAAGTAGGTTAAATGCAGTTCACAATTGGTAACAGGAGTACACAGTCAGCTCTCCTGTGTGGTGTAGTATATAGAGGAATCTGTCAGCTCTCCTGTGTGGTGTAGTATATAGAGGATCTGTCAGCTCTCCTGTGTGGTGTAGTATATTGAGGATCTGTCAGCTCTCCTGTGTGGTGTAGTATATAGAGGATCTGTCAGCTCTCCTGTGTGGTGTAGTATATAGGGGATCTGCCAGCTCTCCTGTGTGGTGTAGTATATAGAGGATCTGTCAGCTCACCTGTGTGGTGTAGTATATAGAGGATCTGTTAGCTCTCCTGTGTGGTGTAGTATATGGAGGATCTGACAGCTCTCCTGTGTGGTGTAGTATATAGGGGATCTGACAGCTCTCCTGTGTGGTGTAGTATATAGAGGATCTGTCAGCTCTCTTGTGTGGTGTAGTATATAGAGGATCTGTCAGCTCTCCTGTGTGGTGTAGTATATAGAGGATCTGTCAGCTCTCCTGTGTGGTGTAGTATATAGAGGATCTGTCAGCTCTCCTGTGTGGTGTAGTATATAGAGGATCTGACAGCTCTCCTGTGTGGTGTAGTATATAGAGGAATCTGTCAGCTCTCCTGTGTGGTGTAGTATATAGAGGATCTGTCAGCTCTCCTGTGTGGTGTAGTGTATAGAGGAATCTGTCAGCTCACCTGTGTCGTGTAATATATAGAGGATCTGTCAGCTCTCCTGTGTGGTGTAGTATATAGAGGATCTGTCAGCTCTCCTGTGTGGTGTAGTATATAGAGGATCTGTCAGCTCTTCTGTGTGGTGTAGTATATGGAGGATCTGTCAGCTCACCAGTGTGGTGTAGTATATAGAGGATCTGTTAGCTCTTCTGTGTGGTGTAGTATATGGAGGATCTGTCAGCTCTCCTTTGTGGTGTAGTATATAGGGGATCTGACAGCTCTCCTGTGTGGTGTAGTATATAGAGGATCTGACAGCTCTCCTGTGTGGTGTAGTATATAGAGGATCTGCCAGCTCTCCCGTGTGGTGTAGTATATAGAGGATCTGTCAGCTCTCCTGTGTAGTGTAGAATATAGAGGATCTGTCACCTCTCCTGTGTGGTGTAGTATATAGAGGATCTGTCGGCTCTCCCGTGTGGTGTAGTATATAGAGGATCTGTCAGCTCACCTGTGTGGTGCAGTATATAGAGGATCTGTCAGCTCTCCTGTGTGGTGTAGAACATAGAGGATCTGCCAGCTCTCCTGTGTGGTGTAGTATATAGAAGATCTGTCAGCTCTCTTGTGTGGTGTAGTATATAGAGGATCTGTCAGCTCTCCTGTGTGGTGTAGTATATAGAGGATCTGTCAGCTCTCCTGTGTGGTGTAGTATATAGAGGATCTGTCAGCTCTCCTGTGTGGTGTAGTATATAGAGGATCTGACAGCTCTCCTGTGTGGTGTAGTATATAGAGGAATCTGTCAGCTCTCCTGTGTGGTGTAGTATATAGAGGATCTGTCAGCTCTCCCGTGTGGTGTAGTATATAGAGGATCTGTCAGCTTTCCCGTGTGGTGTAGTATATAGAGGATCTGTCAGCTCTCCCGTGTGGTGTAGTATATAGAGGATCTGTCAGCTCACCTGTGTGGTGCAGTATATAGAGGATCTGTCAGCTCTACTATGTGGTGTAGTATATAAAGGATCTGTCAGCTCACCTGTGTGGTGTAATATATAGAGGATCTGTCAGCTCTCCTGTGTGGTGTAGTATATAGAGGATCTGTCAGCTCTCCTGTGTGGTGTAATATATAGAGGATCTGTCAGCTCTCCTGTGTGGTGTAGTATATAAAGGATCTGTCAGCTCACCTGTGTGATGTAGTATATAGAGGATCTGTCAGCTCTCCCATGTGGTGTTGTATATAGAGGATCTGTCAGCTCTCTTGTGTGGTGTAGTATATAGAGGAATCTGTCAGCTCTCCCGTGTGGTGTAGTATATAGAGGATCTGTCACCTCTCCCGTGTGGTGTAATATATAGAGGATCTGTCAGCTCTCCCATGTGGTGTAGTATATAGAGGATCTGTCAGCTCTCCTGTGTGGTGTAGTATATAGAGGATCTGTCAGCTCTCCTGTGTGGTGTAGTATATAGGGGATCTGTCAGCTCTCCTGTGTGGTGTAGTATATGGAAGATCTGTCAGCTCTCCAGTATGGTGTAGTATATGGAGGATCTGTCAGCTTTTGTGTGTGGTGTGGTATATAGTGGATCTGTCAGCTCTCCTGTGTGGTGTAGTATATAGAGGAATCTGTCAGCTCTCCTGTGTGGTGTAGTTTATGGAGGATCTGTCAGCTCTCCTGTGTGGTGTAGTATATAGAGGATCTGTCAGCTCTCCTGTGTGGTGTAGTATATAGAGGATCTGTCAGCTCTACTATGTGGTGTAGTATATAGAGGATCTGTCAGCTCTCCCGTGTGGTGTAGTATATAGAGGATCTGTCAGCTCTCCTGTGTGGTGTAGTATATAGAGGATCTGTCAGCACTACTATGTGGGGTAGTATATAGAGGATCTGTCAGCTCTCCCATGTGGTGTAGTATATAGGGGATCTGTCAGCTCTCCTGTGTGGTGTAGTATATAAAGGATTTGTCAGCTCCCCCGTGTGGTGTAGTATATAGAGGATCTGTCAGCTCTCCTGTGTGGTGTAGTACGTAGAGGATCTGTCAGCTCTCCCGTGTGGTGTAGTATATAGAGGATCTGTCAGCTCTCCTGTGTGGTGTAGAATATAGAGGATCTGTCAGCTCTTCCGTGTGGTGTAGTATATAGAGGATCTGTCAGCTCTCCTGTGTGGTGTAGTATATAGAGGATCTGTCCCCTCTCCCGTGTGGTGTAGTATATAGAGGATCTGTCACCTCTCCCGTGTGGTGTAGTATATAGAGGATCTGTCAGCTCTCCTGTGTGGTGTAGTATATAGAGGATCTGTCAGCTCTCCCGTGTGGTGTAGTATATAGAGGTTCTGTCAGCTCTCCTGTGTGGTGTAGTATATAGAGGATCTGTCAGCTCTACTATGTGGTGTAGTATATAGAGGATCTGTCAGCTCTCCCGTTGTTATGGACCTGGTGGTTAGGAGCACCCGGAACGACCTGATGGTTAAACTCACACAGGACAAGCTCTGGAGTTAAGATGAAAGTCACAAACACAGAAATGAAACAGGTTTCAGCAAAGGGAGGCCAGACTTACTAAACAGACTGAGGATAGGAAAGGTATCTTTGCGGTCAGCACAAAAAACTACAAAAGACCATGCAGAGTGTGCAAAAAGACCTCCGCACCGACTCACGGTGCGGAGGTGCCACTCTGCATCCCAGAGCTTCCAGCTAGCAAGGCAAAATCATGATAGCCAACTGGACAAGGAAACAATGAACAAATAAATAACTAGCAGGGACTTAGCTGCTGCTGGAGTAAACAGGTCACCAGAAAGATCCAAGAGCGAACTGCACCAGTACAAGAACATTGACAGCTGGCATGGAGTAACGATCTGAGTGGAGTTAAATAGAACAGCCAGCCAAAGAATAAACTACATCACCTGTGGAAGGAGCCTCAGAAGCAGCAGCTCCACTCACAGCCACCAGAGGGAGTCCATGGACAGAACTCGCCGAAGTACCAATCATGACCACAGGAGGGAGTTCGAAAACAGAATTCACAACAGTACCCTCCCTTGAGGAGGGGTCACCGAACCCTCACCTGAGCCCCCAGGCTGATCAGGACGAGCCAAATGAAAGGCACGAACTAGATCGGCAGCATGAACATCAGAGGCAAAAACCCAGGAATTATCTTCCTGACCATAACACTTCCACTTGACCAGGTACTGGAGTTTCCGTCTCGAAATACGAGAATCCAAAATCTTCTCCACCACATACTCCAACTCCCCCTCGACCAACACCGGGGCAGGAGGATCAACGGAGGGAACCATAGGCACCACGTATCTCCGCAATAACGACCTATGGAACACATTACGGATGGCAAAAGAAGCTGGAAGGGCCAAAGGAAATGACACAGGATTGAGAACTTCAGAAATCTTATACGGACCAATGAAACGAGGCTTAAACTTAGGAGAGGAAACCTTCATAGGAACATGACGAGATGACAACCAAACCAAATCCCCAACACGAAGTCGGGGACCAACACAGCGCCGGCGGTTAGCGAAATGTTGAGCCTTCTCCTGGGACAATGTCAAATTGTCCACCACATGAGTCCAAATCTGCTGCAACCTGTCCACCACCGTATCCACACCAGGGCAGTCCGAAGGCTCAACCTGCCCTTAAGAGAAACAAGGATGGAAACCAGAATTACAGAAAAAAGGCGAAACCAAAGTAGCCGAGCTGGCCCGATTATTAAGGGCGAACTCAGCCAAAGGCAAGAAGGACACCCAATCATCCTGCTCAGCAGAAACAAAGCATCTCAGATATGTCTCCAAAGTCTGATTAGTTCGTTCGGTTTGGCCATTTGTCTGAGGATGGAAAGCCGAAGAAAAAGACAAATCAATGCCCATCTTAGCACAAAAGGACCGCCAAAACCTCGAAACAAACTGGGAACCTCTGTCCGAGACAATGTTCTCCGGAATGCCATGCAAACGAACCAAATGCTGGAAAAACAATGGCACCAAATCAGAGGAGGAAGGCAATTTAGACAAGGGTACCAAATGGACCATCTTAGAGGAGCGATCACAAACCACCCAAATGACCGACATCCTTTGAGAGACAGGGAGATCTGAAATAAAATTCATGGAAATATGCGTCCAGGGCCTCTTCGGGACCAAGGGCAAAAGCAACCCACTGGCACGAGAACAGCAGGGCTTAGCCCGAGCACAAGTCCCACAGGACTGCACAAAAGAACGCACATCCCGTGACAAAGAAGGCCACCAAAAGGATCTAGCCACCAAATCTCTGGTACCAAAGATTCCAGGATGACCCGCCAACACCGAACAATGAACCTCAGAGATAACTCTACTAGTCCATCTATCAGGGACAAACAGTTTTTCCGCTGGACAACGGTCAGGTCTATCAGCCTGAAACTTCTGCAGCACGCGCCGCAAATCAGGGGAGAGGGCAGACAAAATTACCCCCTCTTTGAGAATACCCGCCGGCTCAGGAACACCCGGAGAGTCAGGCACAAAACTCCTTGACAGGGCATCAGCCTTCACATTCTTAGAGCCCGGAAGGTACGAAACCACAAAATCAAAACGGGAGAAAAAGAGCGACCATCGAGCCTGTCTAGGACTCAACCGTTTGGCAGACTCGAGATAAGTAAAATTCTTGTGATCCGTCAAGACCACCACGCGATGCTTGGCTCCTTCAAGCCAATGTCGCCACTCCTCGAATGCCCACTTCATGGCCAACAACTCTCGATTGCCAACATCATAATTGCGCTCAGCAGGCGAGAATTTTCTAGAAAAGAAGGCACATGGTTTCATCACCGAGCCATCAGAACTTCTTTGCGACAAAACAGCCCCTGCTCCAATCTCAGAAGCATCAACCTCAACCTGAAATGGGAGCGAAACATCTGGCTGGCACAACACAGGGGCAGAAGAAAAACGACACTTCAACTCCTGAAAAGCCTCTACAGCCGCCGAGGGCCAATAGACCACATCAGCACCTTTATTGGTCAAATCAGTCAATGGTTTAGCAACACTAGAAAAATTAGCGATGAAGCGACGGTAAAAATTAGCAAAGCCCAGGAACTTCTGCAGGCTCTTCACAGATGTCAGCTGAGTCCAATCATAAATAGCCTGAACTTTAACAGGGTCCATCTCGATAGCAGAAGGGGAAAAAATGAAACCCAAAAATGAAACCTTCTGAACCCCAAAGAGACATTTCGACCCCTTCACAAACAAGGAATTCGCACAAAGGACCTGGAACACCATTCTGACCTGCTTCACATGAGACTCCCAATCATCCGAAAAGACCAAAATATCATCCAAATATACAATCATGAATCTATCCAGGTACGCTCGGAAGATGTCATGCATAAAGGACTGAAACACAGATGGAGCATTAGAAAGCCCGAATGGCATAACCAGGTACTCAAAATGGCCCTCGGGCGTATTAAATGCTGTTTTCCATTCATCGCCCAGTTTAATTCACACAAGATTATACGCCCCTCGAAGATCTATCTTGGTGAACCAACTAGCCCCCTTAATCCGAGCAAACAAATCAGACAGCAGCAGCAAAGGGTACTGAAATTTGACTGTGATCTTATTAAGAAGGCGGTAATCAATACAAGGTGTCAAAGAGCCATCCTTCTTGGCCACAAAAAAGAACCCTGCTCCCAACAGTGATGACGACGGGCGAATATGACCTTTCTCCAAGGATTCCTTTATATACAGTTAGGGCCAGAAATATTTGGACAGTGACACAAGTTTTGTTATTTTAGCTGTTTACAAAAACATGTTCAGAAATACAATTATATATATAATATGGGCTGAAAGTGCACACTCCCAGCTGCAATATGATAGTTTCCACATCCAAATCGGAGAAAGGGTTTAGGAATCATAGCTCTGTAATGCATAGCGTCCTCTTTTTCAAGGGACCAAAAGTAATTGGACAATGGACTCTAAGGGCTGCAATTAACTCTGAAGGCGTCTCCCTTGTTAACCTGTAATCAATGAAGTAGTTAAAAGGTCAGGAGTGGATTCCAGGTGTGTGGTTTTGCATTTGGAAGCTGTTGCTGTGAGCAGACAACATGCGGTCAAAGGAACTCTCAATTGAGGTGAAGCAGAACATCCTGAGGCTGAAAAAAAAGAAAAAATCCATCAGAGAGATAGCAGACATGCTTGGAGTAGCAAAATCAACAGTTGGGTACATTCTGAGAAAAAAGGAATTGACTGGTGAGCTTGTGAACTCAAAAAGGCCTGGGCGTCCACGGATGACAACAGTGGTGGATGATCGCCGCATACTTAATTTGGTGAAGAAGAACCCGTTCACAACATCAACTGAAGTTCAGAACACTCTCAGTGAAGTAGGTGTATCTGTCTCTAAGTCAACAGTAAAGAGAAGACTCCATGACAGTAAATACAAAGGGTTCACATCTAGATGCAAACCATTCATCAATACCAAAAATAGACAGGCCAGAGTTAAATTTGCAGAAAAACACCTCAAGAAGCCAGCTCAGTTCTGGAAAAGTATTCTATGGACAGATGAGACAAAGATCAACCTGTACCAGAATGATGGGAAGAAAAAAGTTTGGAGAAGAAAGGGAACGGCACATGATCCAAGGCACACCACATCCTCTGTAAAACATGGTGGAGGCAACGTGATGGCATGGGCATGCATGGCTTTCAATGGCGCTGGGTCACTTGTGTTTATTGATGACATAAGAGCAGACAAGAGTAGCCGGATGAATTCTGAAGTGTACCGGGATATACTTTCAGCCCAGATTCAGCCAAATGCTGCAAAGTTGATTGGACGGCGCTTCATAGTACAGATGGACATCATCATGGAGTTCATGAGTGCCAAAAAGTGGAACATTCTGCAATGGCCAAGTCAATCTCCAGATCTAAACCCAATTGAGCATGCATTTCACTTGCTCAAATCCAGACTTAAGACGGAAAGACCCACAAACAAGCAAGACCTGAAGGCTGCGGCTGTAAAGGCCTGGCAAAGCATTAAGAAGGAGGAAACCCAGCGTTTGGTGATGTCCATGGGTTCCAGACTTAAGGCAGTGATTGCCTCCAAAGGATTTGCAACAAAATATTGAAAATAAAAATATTTTGTTTGGGTTATGTTTATTTGTCCAATTACTTTTGACCTCCTAAAATGTGGAGTGTTTGTAAAGAAATGTGTACAATTCCTACATTTTCTATCAGATATTTTTGTTCAACCCTTCAAATTAAACGTTACAATCTGCACTTGAATTCTGTTGTAGAGGTTTCATTTCAAATCCAATGTGGTGGCATGCAGAGCCCAAATCGCGAAAATTGTGTCACTGTCCAAATATTTCTGGCCCTAACTGTAACTCCGCATAGTGGCGTGCTCTGCTCTGGCACAGATAAATTAAACAGTCGGCCCTTAGGAAACTTACTACCAGGAATCAAATTAATAGCACAATCGCAATCCCTATGAGGAGGTAAGGCACCGGATTTGGGCTCTTCAAATACATCCCGGTAATCTGACAAAAACTCAGGGACTTCAGAAGGAGTGGAAGGCGAAATTGACAGCAATGGAACATCACCATGTACCCCCTGACAACCCCAGCTGTACACAGACATAGATTTCCAATCCAATACTGGATTATGGACCTGTAGCCATGGCAACCCCAAAACAACCACATCATGCAGATTATGCAACACCAAAAAGCGAATATCCTCCTGATGTGCAGGAGCCATGCACATGGTCAATTGAGTCCAGTACTGAGGCTTATTCTTGGCCAAAGGTGTAGCATCAATTCCTCTCAATGGAATAGGATACTGCAAGGGCTCCAAGAAAAAACCACAGCGCCTGGCAAACTCCCAGTCCATCAAATTCAGGGCAGCGCCTGAATCCCCAAATGCCATAACAGAATAGGACGACAGAGAGCAAATCAGAGTAACGGACAAAAGAAATTTAGACTGTACCGTACCAATGGTGGCAGACCTAGCGAACCGCTTAGTGCGTTTAGGACAATTGGAGATAGCATGAGTGGAATCACCACAGTAAAAACACAGCCCATTCCGATGTCTGTGTTCTTGCCGTTCAGCTCTGGTCAAAGTCCTATCACATTGCATAGGCTCAGGCCTATGCTCAGAGAATACCGCCAAATGGTACACAGCTTTGCGCTCACGCAAGCACCGATCGATCTGAATGGCCAAGGACATAGACTCATTCAGACCAGCAGGCGTGGGAAATCCCACCATGACATCCTTAAGGGCTTCAGAAAGACCCTTTCTGAAAATTGCCGCCAGGGCACACTCATTCCACTGAGTAAGCACAGACCACTTTCTAAACTTCTGACAGTACACCTCCGCTTCATCCTGACCCTGACACAAAGCCAGCAAGATTTTCTCTGCCTGATCCGCTGAATTTGGTTCATCATAAAGCAATCCAAGCACCAGAAAAAAACGCATCTACATCACGCAATGCAGGATCTCCTGGCGCAAGGGAAAATGCCCAGTCTTAAGGGTCACCATGCAACAAAGAAATAATGATTTTTACTTGTTGAACGGGGTCACCAGAGGAGCGGGGTTTCAAAGCTAGAAACAGTTTACAATTATTTTTGAAATTCAGGGATTTAGATCTATCCCCAGAAAACAAATCAGGAATTGGAATTCTAGGCTCTAACATCGGATTCTGAACCACAAAATCTTGAATGTTTTGTACCCTTGCAGTGAGATGATCCACACAAGAGGATAGACCTTGAATGTCCATATCTACACCTGTGTCCTGAACCACCCAGAGGTTAAGGGGAAAAGAAAGACAAAAAACACTGCAGAGAAAAAAAAATGGTCTCAGAACTTCTCTTATCCCTCTATTGAGATGCATTAATACTTTGGGCCAGCTGTACTGTTATGGACCTGGTGGTTAGGAGCACCCGGAACGACCTGATGGTTAAACTCACACAGGACAAGCTCTGGGAAGTGGGAGCTCTGCTGACCGCAACCCCTAAACCTATCACACAACTAGAAATAGCCGTGGAGCATATCTAACATGACCTAGACGCCTCTTCACAGCCTAAGAGCTAACTAGCCCTAAAGATAGAAAATAAAGCCTACCTTGCCTCAGAGAAGTTCCCCAAAGGAAAAGGCAGCCCCCCACATATATTGACTGTGAGTTAAGATGAAAGTCACAAACACAGAAATGAAACAAGTTTCAGCAAAGGGAGGCCAGACTTACTAAACAGACTGAGGATAGGAAAGGTATCTTTGCGGTCAGAACAAAAAACTACAAAAGACCACGCAGAGTGTGCAAAACCTCCGCACCGACTCACGGTGCGGAGGTGCCACTCTGCATCCCAGAGCTTCCAGCTAGCAAGGCAAAATCATGATAGCCAACTGGACAAGGAAACAATGAACAAATAAATAACTAGCAGGGACTTAGCTTCTGCTGGAGTAAACAGGTCACCAGAAAGATCCAAGAGCGAACTGAACCAGTACAAGAACATTGGCAGCTGGCATGGAATAACGATCTGAGTGGAGTTAAATAGAACAGCCAGCCAAAGAATAAACTACATCACCTGTGGAAGGAGCCTCAGAAGCAGCAGCTCCACTCACAGCCACCAGAGGGAGCCCATGGACAGAACTCGCCGAAGTACCATTCATGGCCACAGGAGGGAGTTCGAAAACAGAATTTACAACACCCGTGTGGTGTAGTATATAGAGGATCTGTCAGCTCTCCTGTATGGTGTAGTATATAGAGGATCTGTCAGCTCTACTATGTGGTGTAGTATATAGAGGATCTGTCAGCTCTCCCGTGTGGTGTAGTATATAGAGGATCTGTCAGCTCTCCTGTGTGGTGTAGTATATAAAGGATTTGTCAGCTCTCCCGTGTGGTGTAGTATATAGAGGATCTGTCAACTCTCCTGTGTGGTGCAGTATATAGAGGATCTGTCGCCTCTGCTGTGTGGTGTAGTATATAGAGGATCTGTCAGCTCTCCTGTGTGGTGTAGTATATAGAGGATCTGTCATCTCTCCTGTGTGGTGCAGTATATAGAGGATCTGTCAGCTCTCCTGTATGGTGTAGTATATAGAGGATCTGTCAGCTCTGCTGTGTGGTGTAGTATATAGAGGATCTGTCAGCTCTCCCGTGTTGTGTAGTATATAGAGGATCTGTTAGCTCTCCCGTGTGGTGTAGTATATAGAGGATCTGTCAGCTCTCCTGTTTGCTGTAGTATATAGAGTATCTGACATCTCTCGTGTGTGGTGTGGTATATAGGATCTATCCTGGGTGGTATTTTAAACTGCATGGTGGGCCCCAAGAATGATTTTTCTCTGGTGGGACTAAGGTACTCAAGTCCGACGCTGGCTGCAACAATCGCACATGGTAGTCATGAAGAAGGAGTCAGTTTTGACTTCGCGTTAACAATAAACCACTTCTGTTATGCTTTCTTCAGATCCTTTTTTGAATCAGCAGCGCATTTCATTTCCACAGGACACGTTTTTGACCTGAGGAAGGAGTCAGTTTTGACTTTGAAATGCTTTGACAGTATACTACTTCTATTATCTTATCTTTGTATCCTTTACGGAATCAGCAGCACACTTGAAATCTATAATTTCCCGACTTCACGTAACTGAAAAGACAAGTGTGACACTATGGGGATTCTTAGAGCCATATTCAATATTTTGCAAGCTCTTTAACAAAAATACAGTATTAATAATGTCAACGTAACCTCAATATATACAACAATGAACCATACGGCAGCTATTTCACTTATTCAAAGTCAACAGGTTCAGCTAATTCCTAAAATTTGAATGCATATTCCACTCACAGCAAAACTATTTTCTTATCTCTAGCTTCAACTTTTAATTGACACAACTAGTTCTAGTATTTTTTTTTTTTTGCTTCCGGTATGTAGTATATATTTTATGTAGTTTACACTGCTTATGTTATATAAGTAAGATAACTTTATTTTTTTTTTAATTTACAGTTGTTGCATTATAATTTTTTTGTTGTATTCAGTAAGTGCACTTGATTTGTGTGGATCTGTTTGTTGGGGTGTAAAAAAGTAAGTGGATGGGCCTAACACTTAAAATGGACCTGGAAGGTTATCATATAGAAATACAGAAAGTTTGCAATACAAAAGAAAATTTTCACACACAAACAAATCTACACATACAAAGAAATCTAAGTCCACCCACAAATATATAAAAATATGTGTAGTAGATTTATTTAAATTTATTTAATAAAAAAGAAAGATTAAGAACACTTGCAAACAGACACATAGGCAAGAAATGTGGGGAAAAAGACACCACTTGTTACAATTTCCCCAAGTGCACTTTAATCAGGAATGTGCATAATCTTATGCTCCTCACCCTATTGGCATTATCATTTGATTATTCTTAATTATATTTCATATTTAATACTTAATTTTTGCTTTTTTTAACCTCTATTTATTGTCTCACCTTTTTACATTATTTATTTTTTGCTACTGCTCCATTATTGTAACATGTACCTCTCTTAACTTGGCATTTGAGGTGGATTCTGTTTAGATCTCTTTTTTAATGTGTTTTTAATTTGTGCCATATTTTGCATTTTTTTATTATTTGCCGGTGTTCAGTTTTTTCTTATGTGATTCTTTTTCTTTTCTATAGTCATACCAGGTTTTAAACTAAAAACAGTGCATGCAAATGTAAGCAACTTTGTAAATGTAATTTATCTTATCAAAGAAATCTGCTTTTTTTTCCATTTTGCCCAATATGAGCCATATACCATCCTAGTTTCCACCTACTAGCTCAGAGACAAATAAAATGCTCTGAGCTCTTCACAGTAACTGTGACTGTCAGCTATTTTATACAGCTGACACTTGCTGCAAACAACATTTGATCATTGCCAGAACCAAAAGATGTTTAATGTCTTCAATACAGTTATCATTTAAAGTTGTCCAGATTTGGCACAAAAGTCTAGTACTGCATGTTGTCCGGATTTTAATTGAGATCATTTGACCACAATTATGAGATATGCATATTTCCAGGCACAACTAGACATGTGTGGCCCTGCTCAAATGTCTTGCAATGAGCGATACAGCACAGACTTAGTTGAAATGTGGTCTAGAATATGTATATTGCGTATTTGCAGTCACATGACCTCCCAATAAAGATGCCACCAGCGGAGAATCCTGAAAATGTATAATTGATGGGTGTAACAACAGAGTTTATACAATGGGACATAACATGAAACAGAAAGGCAGAAGACAAAATGAGCATTGATAGAAAAGGTACATGAAGTTTTTTAGGCACATCATTCTTAGTTTATATGGCAAAAACAGTGGTGGATGGATAATCATTTTAATATGACAATATATTAAAATGAGTTTGAATAATTTTCCTGTTCACCTTCAAAAATATGCATATTATTGAGTATGTAACAGTTTGACATTACTAAATGTACAGTTATTTATACCGTACATTAAACAGTGTAAATAAAATAAAAAAAGTCCTTCACATCACTTTATCTGAAACATTAAATAAAAATAAAAAACAATAAAAAGAGATTGAAAACACATGTATCTTAAAATGATAACAATAAAAACTGCAGTTTCCCTGTGTTAGCAAACTCCTCATAGTTTTGTTGATTGAAAAATAATAAGTGTTAAAAGGTTTCTGAAAGTGGAGATACAAAACAATTTTAAGAAATGTTTCAGTTTTTGTAAAATTCAAAAAACAACCAAAAAATAATAACAAAAGAAAAACATGTTTCTTTAATCATACTGACAAGTAGAATCAAGTTACCATGTGAGTTATACCAGAAAATGAAAGCCATAGGAGTGAAACCGTAACAATAATGATACTGTATTTTCACAAAGTAACCCATCATAGAATAGCTTTTCCATTTCTCAAGACATTATATGGTAAATTTTATAACTCATTCACAATTGCAACTCATACTGCAACAATCAAGCTGAAATGTGCAATGTCTTCTGGTAAAAAAAAAGTTTTGATTGTAGGGAGACTGAGAGTAAGGGCTCATTTCCACTTGCAAGAAAAACGGACGAGTGCAATCCGATAAAAAAAAAAAAAAAAATCGGAATGCACTCGGACCAATGTTATTCAATGGGTGACATAATAAAATAGATATATACACGTAGCATAGGTATGTATACTTATATATATGTCACTGAGACACCTATATATATATATATATATACATATATATATATATATGTATATATATATTTAATGCAGTGCTAGATAGCAGAAAAGCCGGTAATTCAATTGCCGGCTTTTGCTATCTCCTTCACAAACCCAACAGGATATGAGACATGGTTTACATACAGTAAACCATTTCATATCCCTTATTTTTTTCCTATTCCTCACTACTAAGGTAAGAAGTGTCTTTGTGTAAAATTTGGTGGTTCTAGCTGTTAAAATAAAGGGTTAAATCACTGAAAAAATTGGCGTGGGCTCCCACGCAGTTTTCTCCGCCATAGTGGGAAAGCCAGTGACTGAGGACAGGTATTAATAGCCTAGAGAGGAACCATGGTTATTTCTGAGATTGTTTTTTCGTGACATATTGGGCTTCATGTTAGTGGTAAATTTAGATCAATAAATTCTGCATTTATTTGTGATAAAAACGGAAATTTGGCGAAAATTTTGAAAATTTCGCAATTTTCACATTTTGATTTTTTATTCTGTTAAACCAGAGAGATATGTGACACAAAATAGTTAATAAATAACATTTCCCACATGTTTACTTTACATCAGCACAATTTTGGAAACAAAATTTTTTTTTGTTAGGAAGTTATAAGGGTTAAAATTTGACCAGCGATTTGTCATTTTTACAACGAAATTTACAAAACCATTTTTTTTAGGGACCACCTCACATTTGAAGTCAGTTTGAGGGGTCTATATGGCTGAAAATACCCAAAAGTGACACCATTCTAAAAACTGCACCCCTCAAGGTACTCAAAACCACATTCAAGAAGTTTATTAACCCTTCAGGTGCTTCACAGCAGCAGAAGCAACATGGAAGGAAAAAATGAACATTTAACTTTTTAGTCACAAAAATTATATTTAGCAACAATTTTTTTATTTTCCCAATGGTAAAAGGAGAAACTGAACCACGAAAGTTGTTGTACAATTTGTCCTGAGTACGCTGATACCTCATATGTGGGGGTAAACCACTGTTTGGGCGCACGGCAGGGCTTGGAAGGGAAGGAGCGCCATTTGACTTTTTGAATCAAAAATTGGCTCCACTCTTTAGCGGACACCATGTCACGTTTGGAGAGCACCCGTGTGCCTAAAAATTGGAGCTCCCCCACAAGTGACCCCATTTTGGAAACTAGACGCCCCAAAGAACTTATCTAAATGCATAGTGAGCACTTTGAACCCCCAGGTGCTTCACAAATTGATCCGTAATAATGAAAAAGTACTTTTTTTTCACAAAAAAATTCTTTTAGCCCCAATTTTTTCATTTTCACATGGGCAACAGGATAAAATGGATCCTAAAATGTGTTGGGCAATTTCTCCTGAGTACACCAATACCTGACATGTGGGGGTAAACCACTGTTTGGGCACATGGTAAGGCTCGGAAGGGAAGGAGCGCCATTTGACTTTTTGAATGAAAAATTAATTATTTCCATCGTTAGCGGACACCATGTCGCGTTTGGATAGCTCCTATGTGCCTAAACATTGGCGCTCCCCCACAAGTGACTCCATTTTGGAAACTAGACCCCCCAAGGAACTTATTTAGATGCCTAGTGAGCACTTTAAACCCTTAGGTGCTTCACAAATTGATCTGTAAAAATGAAAAAGTACTTTTTTTTCACAAAAAAATTCTTTTCGACTCAATTTTTTCATTTTCACATGGGCAGTAGGATAAAATGGATCATGAAATTTGTTGGGCAATTTCTCCTGAGTACGCCGATACCTCATATGTGGGGGTAAACCACTGTTTGGGCACTCGGCAGGGCTCGGAAGGGAAGGCGCGCCATTTGACTTTTTGAATGGAAAATTAGCTCCAATTGTTAGCGGACACCATGTCGCGTTTGGAGAGCCCCTGTGTGCCTAAACATTGGAGCTCCCCCACAAGTGACCCCATTTTGGAAACTAGACCCCCCAAGGAACTTATCTAGATGCATATTGAGCACTTTAAACCCCCAGGTGCTTCACAGAAGTTTATAACGCAGAGCCATGAAAATAAAAAATAATTTTTCTTTCACCAAAAATGATATTTTAGCCTGGAATTTCCTATTTTGCCAAGGATAATAGGAGAAATTGGACCCCAAATATTGTTGTCCAGTTTGTCCTGAGTACGCTGATACCCCATATGTGGGGGTAAACCACTGTTTGGGCGCACGGCAGGGCTCGGAAGGGATGGCACGCCATTTGGCTTTTTAAATGGAAAATTAGCTCCAATCATTAGCGGACACCATGTCACGTTTGGAGAGCCCCTGTGTGCCTAAACATTGGAGATCCCCCAGAAATGACCCCATTTTGGAAACTAGACCCCCAAAGGAACTAATCTAGATGTGTGGTGAGGACTTTGAACCCCCAAGTGCTTCACAGAAGTTTATAACACAGAGCCATGAAAATAAAACAAAAAAATTATTTTCTCAAAAATGATCTTTTAGCCTGCAATTTTTTATTTTCCCAAGGGTAACAGGAGAAATTTGACCCCAAAAGTTGCTGTCCAGTTTCTCCTGAGTACGCTGATACCCCATATGTGGGGGTAAATCACTGTTTGGGCACATGCTGGGGCTCGGAAGTGAAGTAGTGACGTTTTGAAATGCAGACTTTGATGGAATGCTCTGTGGGCGTCACGTTGCGTTTGCAGAGCCCCTGATGTGGCTTAACAGTAGAAACCCCCCACAAGTGACCCCATTTTGGAAACTAGACCCCGAAAGGAACTTATCTAGATGTGTGGTGAGCACTTTGAACCCCCAAGTGCTTCATAGAAGTTTATAATGCAGAGCCGTGAAAATAATAAATACGTTTTTTTTCCTCAAAAATAATTATTTAGCCCAGAATTTTTTAATTTTCCCAAGGGTAACAGGAGAAATTGGACCCCAATAGTTGTTGTCCAGTTTCTCCTGAGTACGCTGATACCCCATGTGTGGGGGTAAACCACTGTTTGGGCACACGTCGGGGCTCAGAAGGGAAGTAGTGACTTTTGAAATGCAGACTTTGATGGAATGGTCTGCGGGCGTCACATTGCGTTTTCAGAGCCCCTGGTGTGCCTAAACAGTAGAAACCCCCCACAAGTGACCACATTTTAGAAACTAGACCCCTCAAGGAACTTATCTAGATATGTGGTGAGCACTTTGAACCCCCAAGTGCTTCACAGACGTTTACAACGCAGAGCCGTGAAAATAAAAAATCATTTTTCTTTCCTCAAAAATGATGTTTTAGCAAGCATTTTTTTAGATTCACAAGGGTAACAGGAGAAATTGGACCCCAGTAATTGTTGGGCAGTTTATCCTGAGTACACTGATACCCCATATGTGGGGGTAAACCACTGTTTGGGCACACGTCAGGGCTCGGAAGTGAGGGAGCACCATTTGACTTTTTGAATACGAGATTGGCTGGAATCAATGGTGGTGCCATGTTGCGTTTGGAGACCCCTGATGTGCCTAAACAGTGGTAACCCCTCAATTCTACCTCCAACACTAACCCCAACACACCCCTAACCCTAATCCCAGCTGTAGCCATAACCTCAATCACAACCCTAACCACAGCCCTAATTCCAACCCTAACCCTAAGGCTATGTGCCCACGTTGCGGATTCGTGTGAGATATTTCCGCACCATTTTTGAAAAATCCGTGGGTAGAAGGCACTGCGTTTTTTGTGCGGATTTCACCTGCGGATTCCTATTGAGGAACAGGTGTAAAACGCCGCGGAATCCGCACAAAGAATTGACATGCTGCGGAAAATACAACACAGCGTTTCCGCGCGGTATTTGCTGCACCATGGGCACAGCGGATTTGGTTTTTCATATGTTTACATGGTACTGTAAACCTGATGGAATACTGCTGCGAATCCGCAGCGGCCAATCCGCAGCCAAATCCGCACCATGTGCACATAGCCTAATTATAAAGGTATGTGCACACTGCGGAAAACGCTGCAGATCCGCAGCAGTTTCCCATGAGTTTACAGTTCAATGTAGACCTATGGGAAACAAAAATCGCTGTACACATGCTGCGGAAAAACTGCACGGAAACGCAGCGGAATACATTCCGCAGCATGTCACTTCTTTGTGCGGATTCCGCAGCGGTTTTACAACTGCTCAAATAGAAAATCGCAATTGTAAAACCACAGTGAAATGCGCAGAAAAAAACGCGGTAAATCCGCCATAAATCCGCAGCGGTTTAGCACTGCGGATTTATCAAATCCGCAGCGGAAAAATCCGCAGAGTGCCAGAATACGTGTGCACATACCGAAACCCTAACCCTAGCCCTAACCCTACCCCTAACCCTAACCCTACCCCTAACCCTACCCCTAACCCTAGCCCTACCCCTAACCCTACCCCTACCCCTAACCCTAACCCTAGCCCTACCCCTAACCCTACCCCTAACTCTAACCCTACCCCTAGCCCTAACCCTACCCCTAACCCTAACCCTACTGTTATGAAGGCAATCCAGTAACACAGTGTGCAGTAATCAGAGCACATACAGTGATCTGACAATAACCCAAAAACAATAGAACGAGCTCTGAGACGTGGAATCTCTGTAGACCGCAATACCTGAACCTATCCTAAACACAACTAAAGGCAGCTGTGGATTGCGCCTGACACTACCTATGCAACTCGGCACAGCCTGAGGAACTGACTAGCCTGAAGATAGAAATACAAGCCTGACTTGCCTCAGAGAAATACCCCAAAGGAAAAGGCAGCCCCCCACATATAATGACTGTTAGCAAGATGAAAAGACAAAACGTAGGGATGAAATAGATTCAGCAAAGTGAGGCCCGATATTCTAGATAGAGCGAGGATAGCAAAGAGAACTTTGCAGTCTACAAAAAACCCTAAAGCAAAAAACCACGCAAAGGGGGCAAAAAGACCAACCGTGCCGAACTAACGGCACGGCGGTACACCCTTTGCGTCTCAGAGCTTCCAGCAAAAACGAATAGACAAGCTGGACAGAAAAAACAGCAACAAAAGCAAAGAAGCACTTATCTAAGCAGAGCAGCAGGCCACAGGAAAGATCAAGAAGCTCAGATCCAACACTGGAACATTGACAAGGAGCAAGGATGACAGAATCAGGTGGAGTTAAATAACAAGGCAGCCAATGAGCTCACCAGAACACCTGAGGGAGGAAGCCCAGAAGCTGCAGTACCACTTGTGACCACAGGAGTGAATTCAGCCACAGAATTCACAACAGTACCCCCCCTTGAGGAGGGGTCACCGAACCCTCACCAGAGCCCCCAGGCCGACCAGGATGAGCCACATGAAAGGCACGAACAAGATCTGGAGCATGGACATCAGAGGCAAAAACCCAAGAATTATCTTCCTGAGCATAACCCTTCCATTTAACCAGATACTGGAGTTTCCGTCTAGAGACACGAGAATCCAAAATTTTCTCCACAATATACTCCAATTCCCCCTCCACCAAAACAGGGGCAGGAGGCTCAACAGATGGAACCATAGGTGCCACGTATCTCCGCAACAACGACCTATGGAATACATTATGTATGGAAAAGGAGTCCGTGAGGGTCAGACGAAAGGACACAGGATTGAGAATCTCAGAAATCCTATACGGACCAATAAAATGAGGTTTAAATTTAGGAGAGGAAACCTTCATAGGAATATGACGAGAAGATAACCAAACCAGATCCCCAACACGAAGTCGGGGACCCACATGGCGTCTGCGATTAGCGAAAAGTTGAGCCTTCTCCTGGGACAAGGTCAAATTGTCCACTACCTGAGTCCAGATCTGCTGCAACCTGTCCACCACAGAATCCACACCAGGACAGTCCGAAGACTCAACCTGTCCTGAAGAGAAACGAGATGGAACCCAGAATTGCAGAAAAATGGAGAGACCAAGGTAGCCGAGCTGGCCCGATTATTAAGGGCGAACTCAGCCAACGGCAAAAAGGACACCCAATCATCCTGGTCTGCAGAAACAAAACATCTCAGATATGTTTCCAAGGTCTGATTGGTTCGTTCGGTCTGGCCATTAGTCTGAGGATGGAAAGCTGAGGAAAAAGATAGGTCAATGCCCATCCTACCACAAAAGGCTCGCCAGAACCTTGAAACAAACTGGGAACCTCTGTCAGAAACAATATTCTCAGGAATGCCATGCAAACGAACCACATGCTGGAAGAACAAAGGCACCAAATCAGAGGAGGAAGGCAATTTAACCAAGGGCACCAGATGGACCATTTTAGAAAAGCGATCACAGACCACCCAAATGACTGACATCTTTTGAGAAACGGGAAGGTCAGAAATGAAATCCATCGAAATATGTGTCCAAGGCCTCTTCGGGACCGGCAAGGGCAAAAGCAACCCACTGGCACGTGAACAGCAGGGCTTAGCCCTAGCACAAATCCCACAGGACTGCACAAAAGTACGTACATCCCGTGACAGAGATGGCCACCAGAAGGATCTAGCCACTAACTCTCTGGTACCAAAGATTCCTGGATGACCAGCCAACACCGAACAATGAAGTTCAGAGATAACTTTACTAGTCCACCTATCAGGGACGAACAGTTTCTCGGCCGGACAACGATCAGGTTTATTAGCCTGAAATTTTTGCAACACTCGCCGCAAATCAGGGGAGATGGCAGACACAATGACTCCTTCCTTGAGGATACTCGCCGGCTCAGATAAACCCGGAGAGTCGGGCACAAAACTCCTAGACAGAGCATCCGCCTTCACATTTTTAGAGCCCGGAAGGTACGAAATCACAAAATCGAAGCGAGCAAAAAATAACGACCAACGGGCCTGTCTAGGATTCAAGCGCTTGGCAGACTCGAGATAAGTAAGGTTCTTATGATCAGTCAATACCACCACGCGATGCTTAGCTCCTTCAAGCCAATGACGCCACTCCTCGAATGCCCACTTCATGGCCAGCAACTCTCGGTTGCCCACATCATAATTACGCTCAGCAGCAGAAAACTTCCTGGAAAAGAAAGCACATGGTTTCAACACTGAGCAACCAGAACCTCTCTGTGACAAAACCGCCCCTGCTCCAATCTCAGAAGCATCAACCTCGACCTGGAACAGAAGAGAAACATCTGGTTGACACAACACAGGGGCAGAATAAAAACGACGCTTCAACTCCTGAAAAGCTTCCATGGCAGCAGAAGACCAATTAACCAAATCAGCACCCTTCTTGGTCAAATCGGTCAATGGTTTGGCAATGCTAGAAAAATTACAGATGAAGCGACGATAAAAATTAGCAAAGCCCAGGAACTTTTGCAGACTTTTCAGAGATGTCGGCTGAGTCCAATCCTGGATGGCTTGGACCTTAACCGGATCCATCTCGATAGTAGAAGGGGAAAAGATGAACCCCAAAAATGAAACTTTCTGCACACCGAAGAGACACTTTGATCCCTTCACGAACAAAGAATTAGCACGCAGGACCTGGAAAACCATTCTGACCTGCTTCACATGAGACTCCCAATCATCTGAGAAGATCAAAATGTCATCCAAGTAAACAATCAGGAATTTATCCAGATACTCACGGAAGATGTCATGCATAAAAGACTGAAAAACAGATGGAGCATTGGCAAGTCCGAACGGCATCACTAGATACTCAAAATGACCCTCGGGCATATTAAATGCCGTTTTCCATTCATCTCCTTGCCTGATTCTCACCAGATTATACGCACCACGAAGATCTATCTTAGTGAACCAACTAGCCCCCTTAATCCGAGCAAACAAGTCAGATAACAATGGCAAGGGATACTGAAACTTAACAGTGATCTTATTAAGAAGGCGGTAATCAATACACGGTCTCAGCGAATCATCCTTCTTGGCTACAAAAAAGAACCCTGCTCCCAGTGGTGATGACGATGGGCGAATATGTCCCTTCTCCAGGGATTCATTCACATAACTGCGCATAGCGGTGTGTTCAGGCACGGATAAATTAAATAAATGACCTTTAGGGAATTTACTACCAGGAATCAAATTGATAGCACAATTACAATCCCTATGCGGAGGTAGGGCATCGGACTTGGGCTCTTCAAATACATCCTGATAATCAGACAAGAACTCTGGGACCTCAGAAGGAGTGGATGACGAAATAGACAAAAATGGAACATCACCATGTACCCCCTGACAACCCCAGCTGGATACCGACATAGAGTTCCAATCCAATACTGGATTATGGGTTTGTAGCCATGGCAACCCCAACACGACCACATCATGCAGATTATGTAGCACCAGAAAGCGAATAACTTCCTGATGTGCAGGAGCCATGCACATGGTCAGCTGGGCCCAGTACTGAGGTTTATTCTTGGCCAAAGGTGTAGCATCAATTCCTCTCAACGGAATAGGACACCGCAAAGGCTCCAAGAAAAACCCACAACGTTTAGCATAATCCAAATCCATCAGATTCAGGGCAGCGCCTGAATCCACAAACGCCATGACAGAATACGATGACAAAGAGCATATCAAGGTAATGGACAGAAGGAATTTGGACTGTACAGTACCAATGACGGCAGACCTATCGAACCGCTTAGTGCGCTTAGGACAATCAGAAATAGCATGAGTGGAATCACCACAGTAGAAACACAGCCCATTCAGACGTCTGTGTTCTTGCCGTTCAACTCTGGTCATAGTCCTATCGCACTGCATAGGCTCAGGTTTAATCTCAGACAATACCGCCAGATGGTGCACAGATTTACGCTCGCGCAAGCGACGACCGATCTGAATGGCCAAAGACATAGACTCATTCAAACCAGCAGTCATAGGAAAACCCACCATGACATCCTTAAGAGCCTCAGAGAGACCCTTTCTGAACAAAGCTGCCAGCGCAGATTCATTCCACAGAGTGAGTACTGACCACTTCCTAAATTTCTGACAATATACTTCTATATCATCCTGACCCTGGCACAAAGCCAGCAAATTTTTCTCAGCCTGATCCACTGAATTAGGCTCATCGTACAGCAATCCGAGCGCCAGGAAAAACGCATTGACACCACTCAATGCAGGGTCTCCCAACGCAAGAGAAAATGCCCAGTCCTGAGGGTCGCCGCGCAAAAAAGAAATAATAATCAAAACCTGTTGAACTGAATTACCAGAAGAATGAGGTTTCAAGGCCAGAAATAGCTTACAATTATTTTTGAAGCTCAGAAACTTAGTTCTATCACCAAAAAACAAATCAGGAATAGGAATTCTTGGTTCTAGCATAGATTTCTGATCAATAGTATCTTGAATCTTTTGTACATTTATAACGAGATTATCCATTGAAGAGCACAGAGCCTGAATATCCATGTCCACAGCTGTGTCCTGAAGCACCCTAATGTCTAGGGGAAAAAAAAAGACTGAACACAGAGCTGAGAAAAAAAATGATGTCAGAACTTCTTTTTTCCCTCTATTGAGAATCATTAGTTTGGGCTCCTTGTACTGTTATGAAGGCAATCCAGTAACACAGTGTGCAGTAATCAGAGCACATACAGTGATCTGACAATAACCCAAAAACAATAGAACGAGCTCTGAGACGTGGAATCTCTGTAGACCGCAATACCTGAACCTATCCTAAACACAACTAAAGGCAGCTGTGGATTGCGCCTGACACTACCTATGCAACTCGGCACAGCCTGAGGAACTGACTAGCCTGAAGATAGAAATACAAGCCTGACTTGCCTCAGAGAAATACCCCAAAGGAAAAGGCAAGCCCCCACATATAATGACTGTTAGCAAGATGAAAAGACAAAACGTAGGGATGAAATAGATTCAGCAAAGTGAGGCCCGATATTCTAGATAGAGCGAGGATAGCAGAGAGAACTTTGCAGTCTACAAAAAACCCTAAAGCAAAAAACCACGCAAAGGGGGCAAAAAGACCCACCGTGCCGAACTAACGGCACGGCGGTACACCCTTTGCGTCTCAGAGCTTCCAGCAAAAACGAATAGACAAGCTGGACAGAAAAAACAGCAACAAAAGCAAAGAAGCACTTATCTAAGCAGAGCAGCAGGCCACAGGAAAGATACAGAAGCTCAGATCCAACACTGGAACATTGACAAGGAGCAAGGAAGACAGAATCAGGTGGAGTTAAATAACAAGGCAGCCAACGAGCTCACCAGAACACCTGAGGGAGGAAGCCCAGAAGCTGCAGTACCACTTGTGACCACAGGAGTGAATTCAGCCACAGAATTCACAACACCCTACCCCTAACCCTAACCCTACCCCTAACCCTAACCCTATTCTAACATTAGTGGGAAAAAAAAATTTCTTTATTTTTTTATTGTCCCTACCTATGGGGGTGACAAAGGGGGGGGGGTCATTTATTATTTTTTTTATTTTGATCACTGAGATATAATCTATCTCAGTGATGAAAATGCACTTTGGAACGAATCTGCCGGCCGGCAGATTCGGCGGGCGCACTGCGCATGCGCCCGCCATTTTGGAAGATGGCGGTGCCCAGGGAGAAGACGGACGGGACCCCGGCAGGATCGGTAAGTATGATGGGGTGGGGGGGGACCACGGGGGGGGGATCGGAGCACGGGGGGGAATCGGAGCGCGGCAGGCGTGGAACGGAGCACGGGGGGGCATGGAACGGAGCACGGGGGGCTGGAACGGAGCACGGGGGGGTGGAACGGAGCACGGGGGGTGGATCAGAGTGCAGGGGGGGTGATTGGAGCACGGGGGGGTGATTGGAGCACGGGGGGAGCGGACAAGAGCACTGGGGGGAGCAGAGCACTGGATGGAGGGGAGCCGGAGCAGTGTACCGGCCAGATCGGGGGGCTGGGGGGGCGATCGGTGGGGTGGGGTCACATTAGTATTTCCAGCCATGGCCGATGATATTGCAGCATGGCTGGATTGTAATATTTCACCCGTTATAATAGGTGAAATATTACAAATCGCTCTGATTGGCAGTTTCACTTTCAACAGCCAATCAGAGCGATCGTAGCCACGAGGGGGTGAAGCCACCCCCCCGGGCTAAACTACCACTCCCCCTGTCCCTGCAGATCGGGTGAAATGGGAGTTAACCCTTTCACCGGATCTGCAGGGACGCGATCTTTCCATGACGCCACATAGGCGTCATGGGTCGGATTGGCACCGACTTTCATGATGCCTACGTGGCATCATGGGTCGGGAAGGGGTTAATGAAATAAAGACATGGTGTTGTAATAGTTTATTATACTCTCAATCCAATTGAAGACCCTTGTCACATGAAACAAAGTAAAAATAAAAAAATCAACAATATCCCATACCTCTCCGATGCTCAGTCATGTCCCACGCTGTAAATCCATCAGAAAGGGTTAAATAATTTTACAACAGGAGCTGCTAATGCAGCTGTGCCCCTGCCTGTAAAATCTGGGGAATGAATGGAAAGCAGGGGAACGTAGCTACCTAGCCTTGTGGTGCTGTGCCCCCTGCTGGTATAAACTCATATGAACTCTAGCGTGAGAAAATATTCTGAAAAATTCCCACACTGGAGTTCATATGAGTTTATACCAGCAGAGGGCGCAGCACCGCAAGTCTAGGTAGCTACTTTTCCCTGCTTTCCATTCATTCTCCAGATTTTACAGGCAGGAGCACAGCTGCATTAGAAGGCTCCTGGCTGTAAAATTATTTAACCCCTTCAGACGGATTTACAGCGTGGGACATGACTGAGCATCGTATATGTATGGGATATTGTTGATTTTTTTATTTTAACATTGTTTCAGGTCACAAGGGTCTTCAATTGGATTGAGAATATAATAAACTATTACAACACCCTGTGTCTTTATTTCATTAAAATATATTTTTCCTAATGTGTGTGTGTTTTATTAACCATTTACTAGCATTGGATTAATAATGGATAGGCGTTTTATTGACATCTCTCCATTATTAACCAAGCTTAATGTCACATTACAATAGCAAGGTGGCATTAACCCTTTATTACCCCATATCCCACCGCTACTCAGGAGTGGGAAGAGAGAGGCCTAGTGCCAGAATAGACAGATCTTACAGATCTGCCTTTTCTGGGGTGGCTGGGGGCAAATGTTTTTAGCTGGGGGGGGGCAATAACAATGGTCCCTCTCTAGGCTATTAATATCTGTCCTCAGTCACTGGCTTTCCCACTTTGGCAGAGAAAATTGCGCAGGAGCCCACGCCAATTTTTTCCGTGATGTAACCCTTTATTTTAACAGCCAGAGCCACCAAATTTTACACAAAGACACTTCTTACATTAGTAGTGAGGAATATGTATTAAAATAAGGGATATGAAATGGTTTACTATAGGTAAACCATGTCTCATATCTAGTGTTGAGCGATACCGTCCGATACTTGAAAGTATCGGTATCGGATAGTATCGGCCGATACCTAAAAAGTATCGGATACCGCCGATACCGATATCCGATACCAATACAAGTCAATGGGACATCAAGTATCGGAATGTATCCTGATGGTTCCCAGGGTCTGAAGGAGAGGAAACTCTCCTTCAGGCCCTGGGATCCATAGTGAGGTGTAAAATAAAGAATTAAAATAAAAAATATTGATATGCTCACCTCTCCGGCGGCCCCTGGACATCACGCTGGTAACCGGCCGGCTTCTTTGTTTAAAATGAGCGCGTTTGGGACCTGCGAATGACGTCGCGGCTTCTGATTGGTCGCGTGCCGCTCATGTGACCGCCACGCGACCAATCAGAAGCCGCAACGTCATTCTCATTCACTAAACTCCTAATTCTAGGAATTTAGGACCTGCGAATGACGTCGCGGCTTCTGATTGGTCGCGTGGCGGTCACATGAGCGGCACGCGACCAATCAGAAGCCGCGACGTCATTCGCAGGCCCTAAACGTGCTCATTTTAAACAAAGAAGCCGGCCGGTTACCAGCGTGATGTCCAGGGGCCGCCGGAGAGGTGAGCATATCAATATTTTTTATTTTAATTCTTTATTTTACACATCCCTATTGATCCGATACCGATACCCGATACCACAAAAGTATCGGATCTCGGTATCGGAATTCCGATACCGCAAGTATCGGCCGATACCCGATACTTGCGATATCGGTATGCTCAACACTACTCATATCCTGTCGGGTTTGTTAAGGAGATAGCAAAAGCTGGCCATTGAATTACCGGCTTTTCTGCTATCTATCTATCTATCTATCTATCTATCTTTCTATCTATCTATATATCTATATATATATATATATATATCTCAGTGACATAAATATATGTATATATACCTAGTCTATGTGTATATATCTATTCTATCTTTTCTATTCTAATCTGTCAGTGTGATGTTACTGTACACAGCACTGATTTGCCGGCTTTTCAAAGGACACCGGTGCATAAAAATCGGACAGCAATACAGATGTCATAAGGATGTTGCAATATATAAAAAAAAAAACGCATGACACTCGCATGACAATCGCATGATTTACCTCCTTTTTTTTCGATCCGTAAATCGGACTGTTTTTCTAGTCTAAAACTAGGCATCAGTGAACCCGAACTGTAATGTTTGCAGTTCGTATGGGACTTTGTACAGAACCCTTACCATTGACTTTAACAGGATGTCCGGTTTGCTGTTTGGGTTTGGATGACTAATAAAGTTTGTTGAAAGGCTGCAGCACAGTCAATCAACAAGCTTTTAGGCTGTGAGTAGAGTTGAGCGACCTTGACCTTTTTAGAGTCGAGCCGGGTTTCGCGAAACTCGACTATCTCAAAAGTCGGGTCGAGTGAAATCGGCCGATTATGATGTAAAGTCGGGATCGACCGAAACACGAAACCCAATGCAAATCAATGGGGCAGCATAGTCGGCAGTGAGTGGGGGCCAGGAAAACACCTAGAGTGCCCATTTTAATGTCAAAACCATCCATTCTTCTTAATGAAGCTTGTCAAGCGTAATTTACCTTATAATAATTGGAAGGCATTTGAAATTGGGGGTCATTTGGCTAAAGTTGTGGTGGGTAGGGCTGGTTCAAGTAATTAGTGGGCCCAGGAAATCTGGACCACGTCACGGCAGTGGAGCAGGGAGAGGTAAGTATTTCAACTTTGCAAGTGCTGTGAACCTGAGCAAGCAGGGGGGGCCCACTCGTTGGCATTGGCACTGGCACAGGGCCCCTCAAAGTACAGCGGTGTGTTTGCACGGCGGGGGCGCCTCCCACCGGCAGCAACACTTTTGCGTACCATGAGAGGCCCTGTGCCAGTGACGTCGCCAACTAGTATTCCTCCCCCCACCTGATGAAGGAACCTGCACTTTCATCTGCACCTTCCTGTTTGTCCCCGTGTAAGGTGGTATGGTATGCGGGAAGGGGGACCTGACTTTCAGCAGGGTCACAATCTTGCAGTGTAGCGTGCACGGGAAATGTTTCGTTATGGGTCAATGTACCAGCAGACTCATCTATCACTGGCTGGGCAATGGGCAGGATGAGGAGGAAACACAGATATAGGCCCAAAGAATAAAGTGGGCTAAATGCAGTTCAAAATTGGTAACACAGGACTAATCAGGGGGCATTGCAGTGGAGGACAACTGGAATGAGAGGCTGACACAGAGAGTAGGCCCAAATCAGTAAGTAGTCGAAATGCAGTTCGAAATTGGCAACAGTAGTAAACAGGCGGCACAGCTTTGTTCAGTGGAGGAGAACAGCAAGGAGTGGCAGACACCGATAGTAGGCCCCAACCCAACTAGTAGGCCAAATGCAGTCTAACATTAACAACTACTTAACGAGCGCCTGAAAACGGAATTTCAGGACAGGAAACCAGGAGAACAGCAAGGAGCGGCAGACACCGATAGTAGGCCCCAAACCAACTAGTACGCCAAATGCAGTTGTTCCGTTTAACCACAATTTAATGAGAGCCTGAAGATAGAAGTTCAGGAAAGGCAACCTGGAGAACACCTTGGAGTGGAACACACCATCTCTCTACACTCCATACCCAATTTGTAGGTCTAATGCAGCGTAGTTTCCAACAACTACTAAACGAGAGCATGATGATCGAAGCATTGGCGAGGAAACCTGGGGAACACCTTGGAGTGGAACACACCATCTCTCTACAGTGGAACACACCATCTCTCTACACCCCATACCCAATTTGTAGGCCTAATCCAGCGTAGTTTCCAACAACTACTAAACGAGAGCCGGAAGATCGAAGCAATGGAGAGGAAACCTGGGGAACATCTTGGAGTGTAACACACCATCTCTCTACACCCCATACCCAATTTGTAGGCCTAATGCAGCGTAGTTTCCAACAACTACTAAACGAGAGCCGGAAGATCGAAGCAATGGAGAGGAAACCTGGGGAACACCTTGGAGTGTAACACACCATCTCTCTACACCCCATACCCAATTTGTAGGCCTAATGCAGCGTAGTTTCCAACAACTACTAAACGAGAGCCGGAAGATCAAAGCTCAGGAAAGGCAACCTGGGGAACACCTTGGAGTGTAACAAACCCTCTCTCTACACCACGGAAGGGCTGATTCTTAGGAAGGAAGGCTGTCGGAAAGAAGCAGGGCGCGTCCGAGGGTGATTATATTCTTATTAGGTATATACTCACCCTCGGACGCGCCCTGCTTCTTTATTTGTAATGAATGTTTATTTGCAATGTGGTTTTGACTTACTCTATTTTTTTGGTAAATAATGATTTTATTATTTTCATTGTTTTGCATCTTCTTGGCAATAATATAAAGAAGACGCGACAGGACAACACTCGGTGGATGCCATATCTGTGTTTAAAATTGAAAAAACCTTTCAGTTAACTACTTGCAGGAGAAAGTTATTGTAGCTGGTGGCCATTTTTAGTACTGTACCAGATTTTTGTTGTATGTGTTTGTTTTTAATGTTAAAATGTCTGCATTTGATATCTCTCCAGTATTTTCTTTTTTATAAGCAAAATACTTATTTTTATATTTTCTGATGTTGGTTCCAGGGGTACACGGGCAGCAGTGGTGTGGTCAGTGGAGGCCTAGTGGAAGGAGTGACCGCAGACAGGCATCGAAGGCCTAAAATAATAACACATGGCTGTAGGCAATTTTAAATAGGTTCCAGGGGTACACGGGCAGCAGTGGTGTGGTCAGTGGAGGCCTAGTGGAAGGAGTGACCGCAGACAGGCATCGAAGGCCTAAAATAATAACACATGGCTGTAGGCAATTTTAAATTGGTTCCAGGGGTACACGGGCAGCAGTGGTGTGGTCAGTGGAGGCCTAGTGGAAGGAGTGACCGCAGACAGGCATTGAAGGCCTAAAATAGTAACACATGGCTGTAGGCAATTTTAAATTGGTTCCAGGGGTACACGGGCAGCAGTGGTGTGGTCAGTGGAGGCCTAGTGGAAGGAGTGACCGCAGACAGGCATCGAAGGCCTAAAATAATAACACATGGCTGTAGGTAATTTTAAATTGGTTCCAGGGGTACACGGGCAGCAGTGGTGTGGTCAGTGGAGGCCTAGTGGAAGGAGTGACCGCAGACAGGCATCGAAGGCCTAAAATAATAACACATGGCTGTAGGCAATTTTAAATTGGTTCCAGGGGTACACGGGCAGCAGTGGTGTGGTCAGTGGAGGCCTAGTGGAAGGAGTGACCACAGACAGGCATCGAAGGCCTAATATAACAAAAATGTCAATACAATGGTATTGTCAGTGGCAGGCATTGAAGGATGTCAGCGCATAGACTAAACATTGGTGGAGCTGTGAGATAATTTTGCAAGTGGTAGAGCACTGTTTGAGCTGGGGTGGGGGGAAACTGTCTTGTGGCCGGCGGTACAGGCCCAGGGCCCCTCATATTACAATGGTGTGTCTGACGTTGGGTGCGCACCACCACCGCCAGAGACACTTTATTGTACTAGGAGGGACCCAGTGGCAGTGCCGTCGACCAAAAGCGGGCTCACCCACCTCTTCCGACAAACTGCACTCTCACGGGTGCTGTCGCCAAGTGTCGATACCACAGCCCCGTGTGGGGAGTTTGGCCATTTAGTGAGGTGTAAACATGTCGTATGCTGGACAATCAGGTGCAGAAAATTACGAGATTGGAAAAGGCATTCAGAATAGTCCACAGGCAAGACCTTTTCATAGGAAAGCTAGGTGTCAGCCGGGCAAGGTGGGGCAAAAGATTTCGAAATCCAGTTGTGGTTCATTTTAATGA
Organism: Ranitomeya imitator; assembly: GCF_032444005.1. Lineage (NCBI taxonomy): Eukaryota > Metazoa > Chordata > Amphibia > Anura > Dendrobatidae > Ranitomeya > Ranitomeya imitator. The sequence goes on from NC_091282.1 coordinate 1,151,724,715, forward strand.
AGGTTAGATCATCTACATTTTGGGTAGCCAGACGAGTCCTTTTTTCTGTTAGTATTGAACCTGCAGCACTGAATACTCTTTCTGATAGGACACTAGCTGCCGGGCAAGCAAGCTCCTGCAATGCATATTCTGCCAATTCTGGCCAGGTGTCTAATTTTGATGCCCAGTAATCAAATGGGAATGACGGTTGAGGGAGAACATCGATAAAGGATGAAAAATAGTTTGTAACCATACTGGACAAATGTTGTCTCCTGTCACTTTGAATTGATGCTGCAGTACCTGTCCTGTCTGCGGTCATAGCAAAATCACTCCACAACCTGGTCAGAAAACCCCTCTGGCCAACGCCACTTCTGATTTCTGCCCCTCTAACTCCTCTGGTCTGCTGGCCCCTGCAGCTCGTGTGAGAACGATCACGGGCGCTGTGTGCAGGAAATGCCAGAAGCAAACGGTCAACAAGAGTTGATTGTTTGGTTGCTAATATTAGTTCCAAGTTCTCATGTGGCATTATATTTTGCAATTTGCCTTTATAGCGAGGATCAAGGAGGCAGGCCAACCAGTAATCGTCATCATTCATCATTTTAGTTATGCGTGTGTCCCTTTTGAGGATGCGTAAGGCATAATCCGCCATGTGGGCCAAAGTTCCAGTTCTCAAATCTGCGGTTGTGCTTGGTTGAGGGGCAGTTTCAGGCAAATCCACGTCACTTGTGTCCCTCAAAAAACCAGAACCCGGCCTTGCCACGCCACCAATTTCCAGTGGCCCCGGAAAAGCTTCCTCATTAAAAATATAATCATCCCCATCATCCTCCTCGTCCTCCTCCTCCTCTTCGCCCGCTACCTCGTCCTGTACACTGCCCTGGCCAGACAATGGCTGACTGTCATCAAGGCTTTCCTCTTCCTCAGCTGCAGACGCCTGATCCTTTATGTGCGTCAAACTTTGCATCAGCAGACGCATTAGGGGGATGCTCATGCTTATTATGGCGTTGTCTGCACTAACCAGCCGTGTGCATTCCTCAAAACACTGAAGGACTTGGCACATGTCTTGAATCTTCGACCACTGCACACCTGACAACTCCATGTCTGCCATCCTACTGCCTGCCCGTGTATGTGTATCCTCCCACAAAAACATAACAGCCCGCCTCTGTTCACACAGTCTCTGAAGCATGTGCAGTGTTGAGTTCCACCTTGTTGCAACGTCTATGATTAGGCGATGCTGGGGAAGGTTCAAAGAACGCTGATAGGTCTGCATACGGCTGGAGTGTACGGGCGAACGGCGGATATGTGAGCAAAGTCCACGCACTTTGAGGAGCAGGTCGGATAACCCCGGATAACTTTTCAGGAAGCACTGCACCACCAGGTTTAAGGTGTGAGCCAGGCAAGGAATGTGTTTCAGTTGGGAAAGGGAGATGGGAGCCATGAAATTCCTTCCGTTATCACTCACTACCTTGCCTGCCTCAAGATCTACAGTGCCCAGCCACGACTGCGTTTCTTTCTGCAAGAACTCGGACAGAACTTCCGCGGTGTGTCTGTTGTCGCCCAAACACTTCATAGCCAATACAGCCTGCTGACGTTTGCCAGTAGCTGCCCCATAATGGGAGACCTGGTGTGCAACAGTGGCAGCTGCGGATGGAGTGGTTGTGCGACTGCGGTCTGTGGACGAGCTCTCGCTTCTGCAGGAGGACGAAGAGGTGGAGGAGGGGGTGCGAACGGCTACAGCCAATTGTTTCCTAGACCGTGGGCTAGGCAGAACTGTCCCAAACTTGCTGTCCCATGTGGACCCTGCATCCACCACATTTACCCAGTGTGCCGTGATGGACACGTAACGTCCCTGGCCATGCCTACTGGTCCATGCATCTGTTGTCAGGTGCACCTTTGTGCTCACAGATGCGCTCTTTAACATGCTGGTGGAGGGCTGGGATGGCTTTTCTGGAAAAAAAGTGACGACTGGGTAGCTCGTAGCATGTTACAGCGTAGTCCATCAGGGCTTTGAAAGCTTCGCTTTCAACTAACCGGTAGGGCATCATCTCTAACGAGATTAGTCTAGCTATGTGTGCGTTCAAACCCTGTGTACGCGGATGCGAGGCTAAGTACTTCCTTTTTCTAACCATAGTCTCATGTAGGGTGAGCTGGACTGGAGAGCTGGAGATCGTGGAACTAGCGGGGGTGCCGGTGGACATGGCAGACTGAGAGACGGTGGGAGATGGTATTGTTGCCACCGGTGCCCTAGATGCAGTGTTTCCTACTACGAAACTGGTGATTCCCTGACCCTGACTGCTTTGGCCTGGCAAAGAAACCTGCACAGATACTGCAGGTGGTGCGGAAAATGGTGGCCCTACACTGCCGGAAGGGATGTTGCGTTGCTGACTAGCTTCATTGGCCGAGGGTGCTACAACCTTAAGGGACGTTTGGTAGTTAGTCCAGGCTTGCAAATGCATGGTGGTTAAATGTCTATGCATGCAACTTGTATTGAGACTTTTCAGATTCTGTCCTCTGCTTAAGGTAGTTGAACATTTTTGACAGATGACTTTGCGCTGATCAATTGGATGTTGTTTAAAAAAATGCCAGACTGCACTCTTTCTAGCATCGGATACCTTTTCAGGCATTGCAGACTGAGCTTTAACCGGATGGCCACGCTGTCCTCCAACAGGTTTTGGCTTTGCCACGCGTTTTGGGCAAGATACGGGCCCGGCAGATGGAACCTGTTGCGATGTTGATGCCTGCTGCGGCCCCTCCTCCTCCGCTTCAGAACTGCTGCCGCCTGCACCCTGTTCCCCCAATGGCTGCCAATCGGGGTCAAGAACTGGGTCATCTATTACCTCTTCTTGTAGCTCGTGTGCAACTTCGTCTGTGTCACCGTGTCGGTCGGTGGTATAGCGTTCGTGATGGGGCAACATAGTCTCATCAGGGTCTGATTCTTGATCATTACCCTGCGAGGGCAATGTTGTGGTCTGAGTCAAAGGACCAGCATAGTAGTCTGGCTGTGGCTGTGCATCAGTGCACTCCATGTCAGATTCAACTTGTAATGGGCATGGACTGTTAACTGCTTCACTTTCTAAGCCAGGGACGGTATGTGTAAAGAGCTCCATGGAGTAACCCGTTGTGTCGCCTGCTGCATTCTTCTCTGTTGTTGTTTTTGCTGAAGAGGGCAAGGAAGCGACTTGTCCCTGACCGTGAACATCCACTAACGACGCGCTGCTTTGACATTTACCAGTTTCACGAGAGGAGGCAAAAGAGCTAGAGGCTGAGTCAGCAAGATAAGCCAAAACTTGCTCTTGCTGCTCCGGCTTTAAAAGCGGTTTTCCTACTCCCAGAAAAGGGAGCGTTCGAGGCCTTGTGTAGCCAGACGACGAACCTGGCTCCACAGCTCCAGACTTAGGTGCAATATTTTTTTTCCCACGACCAGCTGATGCTCCACCACTACCACTACCCTCATTACCAGCTGACAATGAACGCCCCCGGCCACGACCTCTTCCACCATACTTCCTCATTGTTTTAAAAACGTAAACAAACTAACGGTATTTGTTGCTGTCACACAAATTACACGGTGAGCTGTAACTTCAGTATGATTTAGCTACCCCTTTACAGGTGAGTGAGACCACAACGAAAATCAGGCACAATGTTACACACTCTGTTGTTGGTGGCAACAAATGAGAGAGATGCCACACATGCAGGACTGTCACTGAAGCACAAATGTAAATATTAATCTCCCACTGATTTGATTTTTTTTTTTTTTTAAGGGAGACTTTAGGAAAAAAAAATAATAGAATAAAATGATTTTTTCAGGAAGAATTTAGAAACCAAATAAAATAAAATGATTTTTTCAGGGAGAATTTAGAAATCAAATAAAACAAAAAAAGGCTTTCTATGGCCCACTGAGTGAGAGATGACGCACACAGGAGTCAGGAGTGGCACACAAGCCCAGAGGCCAATATTTATCTCCCACTGATTGATGTAGTGATTTTTTCAGGTAGATTTTGGAACCCAAATCAAGCTAAAAAAAATAATAGGCTTTCTATGGCCCACAATTGGAGAGAGAGAGAGAGATGGCACACCCAGGAGTCAAGACTGGCACACAAGCAGAAAGGGCAATATTAATCTCCCACTGATTTGTTTTGTTTTTTTTTTTTCAGGGAGACTTTAGGAAAAAAAATAGAATAAAATGATTTTTTCAGGAAGAATTTAGAAACCAAAGAAAATAAAATGATTTTTTTCAGGGAGAATTTAGAAAAGAAATAAAACAAAAAAAGGCTTTCTATGGCCCACTGAGTGAGAGATGACGCACACAGGAGTCAGGAGTGGCACACAAGCCCAGAGGCCAATATTTATCTCCCACTGATTGATGTAGTGATTTTTTCAGGTAGATTTTGGAACCCAAATCAAGCTAAAAAAAATAATAGGCTTTCTATGGCCCACAATTGGAGAGAGAGAGAGAGATGGCACACCCAGGAGTCAAGACTGGCACACAAGCAGAAAGGGCAATATTAATCTCCCACTGATTTGTTTTTTTGTTTTTTTTTTCAGGGAGACTTTAGGAAAAAAAAAATAGAATAAAATGATTTTTTCAGGAAGAATTTAGAAACCAAATAAAATAAAATGATTTTTTCAGGGAGAATTTAGAAAAGAAATAAAACAAAAAAAGGCTTTCTATGGCCCACTGAGTGAGAGATGACGCACACAGGAGTCAGGAGTGGCACACAAGCCCAGAGGCCAATATTTATCTCCCACTGATTGATGTAGTGATTTTTTCAGGTAGATTTTGGAACCCAAATCAAGCTAAAAAAATAATAGGCTTTCTATGGCCCACAATTGGAGAGAGAGAGAGAGATGGCACACCCAGGAGTCAAGACTGGCACACAAGCAGAAAGGGCAATATTAATCTCCCACTGATTTGTTTTTTTTTTGTTTTTTTTTCAGGGAGACTTTAGGAAAAAAAAAATAGAATAAAATGATTTTTTCAGGAAGAATTTAGAAACCAAAGAAAATAAAATGATTGTTTCAGGGAGAATTTAGAAAAGAAATAAAACAAAAAAAGGCTTTCTATGGCCCACTGAGTGAGAGATGACGCACACAGGAGTCAGGAGTTGCACACAAGCCCAGAGGCCAATATTTATCTCCAACTGATTGATGTAGTGATTTTTTCAGGTAGATTTTGGAACCCAAATCAAGCTAAAAAAATAATAGGCTTTCTATGGCCCACAATTGGAGAGAGAGAGAGAGATGGCACACCCAGGAGTCAAGACTGGCACACAAGCAGAAAGGGCAATATTAATCTCCCACTGATTTGTTTTTTTTTTGTTTTGTTTTTCAGGGAGACTTTAGGAAAAAAAAATAGAATAAAATGATTTTTTCAGGAAGAATTTAGAAACCAAATAAAATAAAATGATTTTTTCAGGGAGAATTTAGAAAAGAAATAAAACAAAAAAAGGCTTTCTATGGCCCACTGAGTGAGAGATGACGCACACAGGAGTCAGGAGTGGCACACAAGCCCAGAGGCCAATATTTATCTCCCACTGATTGATGTAGTGATTTTTTCAGGTAGATTTTGGAACCCAAATCAAGCTAAAAAAATAATAGGCTTTCTATGGCCCACAATTGGAGAGAGAGAGAGAGAGATGGCACACCCAGGAGTCAAGACTGGCACACAAGCAGAAAGGGCAATATTAATCTCCCACTAATTTGTTTTTTTTTGTTTTTTTTTTCAGGGAGACTTTAGGAAAAAAAAAATAGAATAAAATGATTTTTTCAGGAAGAATTTAGAAACCAAAGAAAATAAAATGATTTTTTCAGGGAGAATTTAGAAAAGAAATAAAACAAAAAAAGGCTTTCTATGGCCCACTGAGTGAGAGATGACGCACACAGGAGTCAGGAGTTGCACACAAGCCCAGAGGCCAATATTTATCTCCCACTGATTGATGTAGTGATTTTTTCAGGTAGATTTTGGAACCCAAATCAAGCTAAAAAAATAATAGGCTTTCTATGGCCCACAATTGGAGAGAGAGAGAGAGATGGCACACCCAGGAGTCAAGACTGGCACACAAGCAGAAAGGGCAATATTAATCTCCCACTGATTTGTTTTTGTTTTTGTTTTTTCAGGGAGACTTTAGGAAAAAAAAAATAGAATAAAATGATTTTTTCAGGAAGAATTTAGAAATCAAATAAAATAAAATGATTTTTTCAGGGAGAATTTAGAAAACAAATAAAACAAAAAAAGGCTTTCTATGGCCCACTGAGTGAGAGATGACGCACACAGGAGTCAGGAGTGGCACACAAGCCCAGAGGCCAATATTTATCTTCCACTGATTGATGTAGTGATTTTTTCAGGTAGATTTTGGAACCCAAATCAAGCTAAAAAAATAATAGGCTTTCTATGGCCCACAATTGGAGAGAGAGAGAGAGATGGCACACCCAGGAGTCAAGACTGGCACACAAGCAGAAAGGGCAATATTAATCTCCCACTGATTTGTTTTTTTTTGTTTTTTTTTCAGGGAGACTTTAGGAAAAAAAAAATAGAATAAAATGATTTTTTCAGGTAGAATTTAGAAACCAAATAAAATAAAATGATTTTTTCAGGGAGAATTTAGAAAAGAAATAAAACAAAAAAAGGCTTTCTATGGCCCACTGAGTGAGAGATGACGCACACAGGAGTCAGGAGTGGCACACAAGCCCAGAGGCCAATATTTATCTCCCACTGATTGATGTAGTGATTTTTTCAGGTAGATTTTGGAACCCAAATCAAGCTAAAAAAATAATATGCTTTCTATGGCCCACAATTGGAGAGAGAGAGAGAGAGATGGCACACCCAGGAGTCAAGACTGGCACACAAGCAGAAAGGGCAATATTAATCTCCCACTAATTTGTTTTTTTTTGTTTTTTTTTTCAGGGAGACTTTAGGAAAAAAAAAAATAGAATAAAATGATTTTTTTCAGGAAGAATTTAGAAACCAAAGAAAATAAAATGATTTTTTCAGGGAGAATTTAGAAAAGAAATAAAACAAAAAAAGGCTTTCTATGGCCCACTGAGTGAGAGATGACGCACACAGGAGTCAGGAGTGGCACACAAGCCCAGAGGCCAATATTTATCTCCCACTTTTTTTTTTTGTTCCAGGGAAAATTTATGAACCCAATAAAAAAAATAATAAATAGGCTTTCTATGGCCCACTATCTGAGAGACAGAGAGAGATGGCACGCTTAGGACTGGCACACAAGCCAAAAGGCCAATATTAATCTCCCTTTTTTTTTAAGGGAGAATTTTTAAAACCAAAAAAAAATAAATAAATAGGCTTTCTATGGCCCACTATTTGTGAGAGAGATGGCACGCTCAGGACTGGCACACAAGCCCAGAGGCCAATATTAATCTCCCACTTTTTTTTTTTCCAGGGAAAATTTATAAACCCATTAAAAAAAAATAAAATAAATAGGCTTTCTATGGCCCACTATCTGAGAGAGAGAGATGGCACGCTTAGGACTGGCACACAAGCCCAAAGGCCAATATTAATCTCCCTTTTTTTTTAAGGGAGAATTTATAAAACCAAAAAAAAAAAATAAATAGGCTTTCTATGGCCCACTATTTGTGAGAGAGATGGCACGCTCAGGACTGGCACACAAGCCCAGAGGCCAATATTAATCTCCCACTTTTTTTTTTTTTTCCAGGGAAAATTTATAAACCCATTAAAAAAAATAAAAAATAAATAGGCTTTCTATGGCCCACTATCTGAGAGAGAGAGATGGCACGCTTAGGACTGGCACACAAGCCCAAAGGCCAATATTAATCTCCCACTGATTGATTTATTGATTTTTTCAGGTAGAATTTAGAACCCAAATAAAGCAAAAAAAAAAAAAAATGGGCTTTCTATGGCCCACTGAGTGAGTGATGATGCACACAACAGTCAGGAGTGGCACACAAGCCCTGAGGCCAATATTTTTCTCCCACTGATTGATGTAGTGATTTTTTCAGGTAGATTTTAGAACCAAAATCAAGCAAAAAAATAAATAGGCTTTCTATGGCCCACTGAGTGAGAGATGATGCACACAGGAGTCAAGAGTGGCACACAAGCCCTGAGGCCAATATTTTTCTCCCACTGATTGATGTAGTGATTTTTTCAGGTAGATTTTATAACCCAAATCAAGCAAAAAAATAAATAGGCTTTCTATGGCCCACTGAGTGAGAGATGACACAGACAGGGATGGCACTCTAGCAGAAATGTCAATCTTAATCTCCCACAAAAAAAAAAAAAAAAACAGGGAGTGTCCTTCAATTACTATCTCCCTGCAGTAATCTCAGCCAGGTATGGCAGGCAGCAATAAGGAGTGGACTGATGCACAAATTAAATAAAAAGTGTGTACAAACCAAAAAGATAGCTGTGCAGAAAGGAAGGAACAAGAGGATTTGTGCTTTGAAAAAAGCAGTTGGTTTGCACAGCGGCGTACACACAGCAATGCAGCTATCAGGGAGCCTTCTAGGGCAGCCCAATGAGCTACAGCGCTGAGGGAAAAAAAAAAAAATGTAGCTTCCACTGTCCCTGCACACCGAAGGTGGTGTTGGGCAGTGGAAATCGCTACAGCACAAGCAGTTTGGTGGTTAATGGACCCTGCCTAACGCTATCCCTGCTTCTGACGAAGCGGCAGCAACCTCTCCCTAAGCTCAGATCAGCAGCAGTAACATGGCGGTCAGCGGGAACTCCCCTTTATAGCCCCTGTGACGCCGCAGACAGCAAGCCAATCACTGCAATGCCCTTCTCTAAGATGGTGGGGACCAGGACCTATGTCATCACGCTGCCCACACTCTGCGTTTACCTTCATTGGCTGACAAATGGCGCTTTTCGCGTCATTGAAACGCGACTTTGGCGCGAAAGTCACGTACCGCATGGCCGACCCCGCACAGGGGTCGGATCGGGTTTCATGAAACCCGACTTTGCCAAAAGTCGGCGACTTTTGAAAATGAACGACCCGTTTCGCTCAACCCTAGCTGTGAGCACTTTCGGAGATGCCGGATAATGAGTACCACCACCATTCATTTTTGATTAGTGTAGGGACAGGATGCAGCTGAAGTGAGAGACATAAACTGCACTCGCTGCAAAAAAAGCACAGTGTGTACTCTGCATGTGTCTCAGTGGGAGTACTGTGCCAAAAAGCTGCTGTGTGTACTCTGGCAACATAACTGTGGGAGTACTGTGCCAAAAATCCATAGTATAAAATCTTCAGCATACCTGTGGGAGAACTTTGCCAAAAAGCTGCTGTGTGTACTCTGCACCAATATCTATGAGAGTACCGTGCCAAAAAGCCTCTGATTGTACGCTGCTCCCCGCCTGTAAGAGTACTGTGCCAAAAAACCTCTGTGTGAGCTCTGAAACCCCTCCTACAGTACTGTGCCTGTAAGCTTCTGTGTGTAATCTGCTACCCCACCTTTGAGAGTCTTGTTCCAAAAAGCCTGTGTACTCTGCAGCCTTGTCTGCACGAGTAATGTGCCAAAAACTTATTCTACATTGAAGCCATTTTTGTGAGTAATGTGTCTAAAAATAAATTGGAATAAATACTGTCATGCTATTTATGGCGATAAAGGTGCAGGAGGGCATACTGGGACCCGCACCTGTCCCTGCCACTATAAAGGGGCCCTGGCTTTCCCTTATCTCGGGGGTACCTATAATGGTTAGGAGGCCTGAGCTGCCAGCGTATCCCTGTCTCCTGTGCAGGCCCTATCAGTGGCCCCCTCTCCCCCCAGGGAGGAGGACTGCACCAGTGTATTAATATGACAAGTAAACAGGGTATGCAGACAAGGTAACAAAAATCTCAAACTCACCAAATGCTCACACAGCCAGAGAGGAAACACAGAGAAGGGAAGAGTGGGGGAAAAACTTGGAAGGAAAACAGGTTTAACATGCAACCAAAACAGCAGACATCAATCTCTGTAGATAAACCTCCAAGCTCCAAAACACCACACTCCTTCCCACTTCAAGCCAGGCAGCAGAACTGATCACTGACAACAGTTGTAGTCAAAGCTGAGTCTATATAGGAGAGGAGATTACAAAAATCAATTCAGCTGAGAGACCAGCTCTCAGCAACTTCAGCAACAAGATTTAACTCCTGCCCTGCTGGCACAAGACAGCCAGGTCAGAATTCAGGAGAAGAGCTTCTGTTCATCGTGTGTGAATGAGGCCCAGAGCGCTGCGGTTCTCTGGAACTTCTCTGTCGCGGTAGCCCAGTGACAAATACACTATACAACTTTTACCCTGTATGATAAGACCATAAAGTAAATTAGAACATAATACTCAAAGAGAAACTTTACAAATGACCATATATTAAAAATTGTAATTTTTATTAGAAAACACATAAATATATATATATATTAAAAAGCAATAAGACAATTGTCACAGGTATACGAAAAGGGTGGGTACACATGGGGATGTGTATAGTAATCCTCAAAGACCAACAAAGGTTTGAAATAACTTAAATTTTCCCATCTGTGAGCCGAAAAAATTATTTATTCTACTTCTGTGTCTATAGGAGTAGTCATAGTGGATGCTTTCCTGAAACGGAAAGTACTTGCAAGCAGCATAATACAAAGAATAACAGGTTTACCCAGAATCCTTTGCAGTAGGCGGAGCTATGCAAATCATCTCTTTCCACCCCTGTCTAATCCACAGCGCTTGGAACCACCAAGCGTGCAATGCTGCGGATTAGTTTCTAAATTTACACAGCCAACCAATTCCTACCTGTGGACACGTGTTTCGGGCTTTAGGCCCTCATCAGCACAGTGCTGGAATTGGTTGGCTGTATGGAGTGGGGCTCGGTGAGCAAGTGATACATATATGCTAGCCACCTTAGGGAGAGACCCAAGTTGGGCTAAATGTAGCGGGACGAAAGAGACCGAAAAGCCCTCTACTTAAAGGAAATACATAGTGGATGCTTTCCTGAAACGGAAAGTACTTGCAAGCAGCATAATACAAAGAATAGCAGGTTTACCCAGAATCCTTTGCAGTAGGCGGAGCTATGCAAATCATCTCTTTCCACCCCTGTCTAATCCACAGCGCTTGGAACCACCAAGCGTGCAATGCTGCGGATTAGTTTCTAAATTTACACAGCCAACCAATTCCTACCTGTGGACACGTGTTTCGGGCTTTAGGCCCTCATCAGCACAGGGCTGGAATTGGTTGGCTGTATGGAGTGGGGCTCGGTGAGCAAGTGATACATATATGCTAGCCACCTTAGGGAGAGACCCAAGTTGGGCTAAATGTAGCGGGACGAAAGAGACCGAAAAGCCCTCTACTTAAAGGAAATACATAGTGGATGCTTTCCTGAAACGGAAAGTACTTGCAAGCAGCATAATACAAAGAATAGCAGGTTTACCCAGAATCCTTTGCAGTAGGCGGAGCTATGCAAATCATCTCTTTCCACCCCTGTCTAATCCACAGCGCTTGGAACCACCAAGCGTGCAATGCTGCGGATTAGTTTCTAAATTTACACAGCCAACCAATTACTACCTGTGGACACGTGTTTCGGGCTTTAGGCCCTCATCAGCACAGGGCTGGAATTGGTTGGCTGTATGGAGTGGGGCTCGGTGAGCAAGTGATACATATATGCTAGCCACCTTAGGGAGAGACCCAAGTTGGGCTAAATGTAGCGGGACGAAAGAGACCGAAAAGCCCTCTACTTAAAGGAAATACATAGTGGATGCTTTCCTGAAACGGAAAGTACTTGCAAGCAGCATAATACAAAGAATAGCAGGTTTACCCAGAATCCTTTGCAGTAGGCGGAGCTATGCAAATCATCTCTTTCCACCCCTGTCTAATCCACAGCGCTTGGAACCACCAAGCGTGCAATGCTGCGGATTAGTTTCTAAATTTACACAGCCAACCAATTCCTACCTGTGGACACGTGTTTCGGGCTTTAGGCCCTCATCAGCACAGGGCTGGAATTGGTTGGCTGTATGGAGTGGGGCTCGGTGAGCAAGTGATACATATATGCTAGCCACCTTAGGGAGAGACCCAAGTTGGGCTAAATGTAGCGGGACGAAAGAGACCGAAAAGCCCTCTACTTAAAGGAAATACATAGTGGATGCTTTCCTGAAACAGAAAGTACTTGCAAGCAGCATAATACAAAGAATAGCAGGTTTACCCAGAATCCTTTGCAGTAGGCGGAGCTATGCAAATCATCTCTTTCCACCCCTGTCTAATCCACAGCGCTTGGAACCACAAAGCGTGCAATGCTGCGGATTAGTTTCTAAATTTACACAGCCAACCAATTCCTACCTGTGGACACGTGTTTCGGGCTTTAGGCCCTCATCAGCACAGGGCTGGAATTGGTTGGCTGTATGGAGTGGGGCTCGGTGAGCAAGTGATACATATATGCTAGCCACCTTAGGGAGAGACCCAAGTTGGGCTAAATGTAGCGGGACGAAAGAGACCGAAAAGCCCTCTACTTAAAGGAAATACATAGTGGATGCTTTCCTGAAATGGAAAGTACTTGCAAGCAGCATAATACAAAGAATAGCAGGTTTACCCAGAATCCTTTTCAGTAGGCAGAGCTATGCAAATCATCTCTTTCCACCCCTTTCTAAACCACAGCGCTTGGAACCACCAAGCGTGCAATGCTGCGGATTAGTTTCTAAATTTACACAGCCAACCAATTCCTACCTGTGGACACGTGTTTCGGGCTTTAGGCCCTCATCAGCACAGGGCTGGAATTGGTTGGCTGTATGGATTGGGGCTCGGTGAGCAAGTGATACATATATGCTAGCCACCTTAGGGAGAGACCCAAGTTGGGCTAAATGTAGCGGGACGAAAGAGACCGAAAAGCCCTCTACTTAAAGGAAATACATAGTGGATGCTTTCCTGAAACGGAAAGTACTTGCAAGCAGCATAATACAAAGAATAGCAGGTTTACCCAGAATCCTTTGCAGTAGGCGGAGCTATGCAAATCATCTCTTTCCACCCCTGTCTAATCCACAGCGCTTGGAACCACCAAGCGTGCAATGCTGCGGATTAGTTTCTAAATTTACACAGCCAACCAATTCCTACCTGTGGACACGTGTTTCGGGCTGTAGGCCCTCATCAGCACAGGGCTGGAATTGGTTGGCTGTATGGAGTGGGGCTCGGTGAGCAAGTGATACATATATGCTAGCCACCTTAGGGAGAGACCCAAGTTGGGCTAAATGTAGCGGGACGAAAGAGACCGAAAAGCCCTCTACTTAAAGGAAATACATAGTGGATGCTTTCCTGAAACGGAAAGTACTTGCAAACAGCATAATACAAAGAATAGCAGGTTTACCCAGAATCCTTTGCAGTAGGCGGAGCTATGCAAATCATTTAGCCCAACTTGGGTCTCTCCCTAAGGTGGCTAGCATATATGTATCACTTGCTCACCGAGCCCCACTCCATACAGCCAACCAATTCCAGCCCTGTGCTGATGAGGGCCTAAAGCCCGAAACACGTGTCCACAGGTAGGAATTGGTTGGCTGTGTAAATTTAGAAACTAATCTGCAGCATTGCACGCTTGGTGGTTCCAAGCGCTGTGGATTAGACAGGGGTGGAAAGAGATGATTTGCATAGCTCCGCCTACTGCAAAGGATTCTGGGTAAACCTGCTATTCTTTGTATTATGCTGCTTGCAAGTACTTTCCGTTTCAGGAAAGCATCCACTATGTATTTCCTTTAAGTAGAGGGCTTTTCGGTCTCTTTCGTCCCGCTACATTTAGCCCAACTTGGGTCTCTCCCTAAGGTGGCTAGCATATAGGAGTAGTGTGTCTAAAAATAAATTCTACAATGTAGACATCTCTTTCCCATTTGTTGTATGAAAAAATATTTTATTCCACTGTCATCTCTATATGAGTAGTGTTTCTAAACAACTATTCTTCTATGAAGTTGTCTGTTTCCTATTTGTGTGCTAAAAAAAATATTTTATTATATCGTTGTGTCCATACAAGTAATACAAGTAGTAGTTCAAAATTTTGAAAGATTTTCTACTATGCAGCCTTCCCTCTCCCATTTCTTGGCCGAAAAAAATCTGTTATTATACCAATGAGTTTATAGGAGTAATGTTTCTGAAAAAATATTCTAGTATGCAGCTACTGTATGTCTTTCCCATTTGTGGGCAGAAAAAAAATAGTTGAAAATACCACTGTGTTTGTACAAGTAGTGTTTCTAAATGATTAATATACTATGCAGCTGCCTCTTTACTATACATATAGGCTGAAAAAAATATTTTATTATACCGCTCTATCTTTTTAGTTTTTCTAAAAAGTTATTATACTATGCAGCCGTCTCTTTCCCATTTGTGGGCAGAAAAAAATATTCTTATTCTACCTCTGTGTCTATACGAGTAGTGTTTCTAAAAATTATTCTAGTATACAGTCTTCTCTCTCCCATTTTTGGACAGAAAAAACATTTTACTCCTTCGCTCTGTCTATATGCATAGTGTTTGTGAAAAGTTATTCTGCTATCCAGCTGTCTCTTTCCCATGTGTGGGCTGAAAAAAATATTTTGTTCCACCGTTATCGCTATACAAGTAGTGTTTCTAAACAACTCTTCTTCTATGCAGCTGTCTGTTTCCTATTTGTGTCCTGAAAAATATATTTTGTTATATCCTTGTGTCTATACAAGTAGTGTTTCAAAAAGTTTTTCTACCATGCAGAGCTCCCGTCTCTTGGCCAAAAAAAGAATGTTATTATACCAATGTGTCTATAGGTGTAGTGTTTCTAAAAAGATATTCTAGTATGCAGCTATGTCTTTCCCATTTGTGGGCAGAAAAAAATATTTGAATTATTTGTTTTTGAACATGTAGTGTTTCTAAATGATTAAGATGTTATGCAACTGCCTCTTTCCTATATATGGCCTGAAAAAATATTTTATTATACTGCTGTATCTTTTTAGTGTTTCTAAAAAGCTATTATGCTGTGCAGCGATCTCTTTACCATTTGTGGGCAGAAAAAAATATTCTATTTTACCACTGTGTCTATACGAGCAGTGTTTGTAAAAAAATACTCTAGTATGCATTTATCTCTCTCCCATTTTTGGTCAGAAAAAATATTTTACTTCATTGCTGTGTCTATATGATTAGTGTGTCCCATTTGTGGTCGAAAAACCTCTGAGAGTACTGTGCAAAAAAACTCTGTAAGTGCTGTCCCAAAAAACCTCTGAGAGCACTGTGCCAAAACACCACTGTTGGTATGGAGTGAAAAAGCCTCTAAGATTACTGTGCCAAAAGCCTCTGGGATTACTGTTTCAAAAAGCCTAAGTGTGTATTGTGCCAAAAAGCCTCTATTTGTATGGTAACAAAAAAGAACACTGGGAATACTGGGTCAAAAACCAACTGTTTCTACTACACCCAAAAGCTTCAGTGTGTACTATGACTATGTGTGTAGTGTGTCAAAAAGCCTTTGGGAGTATTGTGCCAAAAAGTCTCTGGGAGTACTCTGTCAAAAAGCCTCTGTGTGTACTGTGCTGAAAACCCTCTGGGATTACTGCATCAAAAAGCTTCTGGGAGTACTGTGCAAAAAAGCCTCTGAAAGTAGTGTGCAAAAAAAGCCTTTGCTTGTACTCTGCCATAAAGGATGTGTGTAATGTACCAAAAAGCCTCTGTGTATACTGTGCCAAAAAGCCTCTGTTTGCAATGTGCCAAAAAACTTTTTGGCAGTACTGTGTAAAAAACCCTCCATTTGTACTGGGTCAAAGATCCTATGGGAGTACTGTACCAAAAACCTCTACTTGTACTATGCTATGAAGCCTGTGTGTACTGTGCTAAAGAGCCTCTGTGTGTACTGTGTCAAAAAGCCTCTGGGAGTACTGTGCCAAAAAAACCTATATTTGTACTGTAACAAAAAGGCTCTAAGAGTACTGTACCAAAAACTCTCTGATTGTACTGTGCCAAAAAGCTTCTTTGTGTACTGTGCCAAAATGCCTCTAGAAGTACCGTTACAAAAAGTCTCTGTTTCTATAGTAAGAAAATGCCTCTGGGAGTGCTGTAGCAAAAACCTCTGTCTTTGCTGAACCAAAAATGCTCTTGGAGTGCTGTGCCAAAAAGTCTCTGTACTGTACCAAAAAGCCTCTGGGAATACTTTGCCAAAAAACCTCTGTTTGTACTGTTCCAAAAGGCCTCTGTGTGTTCTGTGCCAAAAAGTCTCTCAGAAAAATTTGCTAAAAGGCTCTTGGAGCACTGTGCAAAAAAACCTCTGTTTGTACTGTGCAAAATAGCCCCTGTTTGTACTATTCCAAAAACCTCTGGGAGTACTATGCCAAAAAGCCTCTGTGTGTACTGTGCCAAAAAGCATCTGGGAGTACTGTGCCAAAAGCCTCTATTTGTACTGTAACAAAAAGGCTCTTGGAGTACTGTGGCAAAAAATCTTTGTGTAACAGTGTGGGAAACAGCGGCATAGCGCTTCTGATTGGCGGTGAAATCATCCCCGCCTGTCAGAGAGTTGTTGCTCCCATGCTGTCAGAAGACAGTATGAGCGCTCAGTTGTAAGCGGAGGTAAAAAGTTTACTTCCGGTCACTGGTGTCTGATGATGGGAGTACAGCTCCCATCAGCTGACACCTGCTGCCGCTAATAACAGTAAGAGCAGGAACGGCAGATGGGAGTATTCGTCAGCGGCTCCTACGATATAAATTACAAATTAAAAAGAAACCTGCGTGGGTTCCTCTGTATTTTTCATAACCAGCCAGGCAAAATTCACAGCTAGGGGCTGAAACCCTCCTTCAGTTTTCAGCTTCAGCAAAGATAAGGTTATAAAAAAAAAGAGGGGTCCCCACACAGTATTTTTAATTATTTAAATAAATATACTGATATAGTCCCCCCAGCCTAAAAATAGCAGCCCACAGCTGTCAGGAAAAACACATCTATTAGATGCACCAATTCTGATGCTTTGCCCAGGTCTTTCCACTTGCCCTGTAGCGGGGGTTGATGTCACCTTTGTATTGTCAGATGACATCAAGCCCACAGCTTAATAATGGAGAGGCATCTATAAGGCATCTATCCATTACCAATCCTATAGTCATATGGTAAATATGACACAACCAGAATAAAGTCTTTTATTAGAAATAAAACAAAACACACTTTTCCTTTTTTATTTCAAAATAACAAACACAGTTATACTCACCTATCGCCGTATTCCACCGAAGCCCTCGTTCTCCTGAAATAAAACTAAAATAAAAAAACAACAGTATACCATACCTGTCCATTGTTGTGTCCCACACCATAATCAATGTCTGGGGGCTAAATAGTTTTCAGCCTGGATGGTGCTAAGATGGGACCGTCTAGGCTGAGAACCACTGGTGAATGAGCTGCTGCGAGCGCAGCATCATTGACCAGCGGTGACATCATCAAGGCCAGGCTGAACTGCACTGACCTCATCACTGGCATTTTCCCATGGTCCTGAGGTCACTGCAGTACAGCCTGGCTTCGATGAAATCACAGTATTACTGTGTTTGATTGGCCAGCAATCTCTGTGGTATTGTCAAGAGGAAGATGAGATACACCAGACTTCACAATGCAGGTGAGCTGAATGCTGCTATCAAAGCAACTGGGGCTTCCATAACACCTCAGCAGTGCCACAGGCTGTTCGCCTCCATGTCACGCTGCATTGATGCAGTAATTGATGCCAAAGGAGTCCCACCCAAGCATTGAGTGCAGTTACTGAGCATACATTTTAGTAGGCCAACATTTTGGATTTTAAAATAATTTTTTCAAGCTGGTGTTATAAATTGTTGTAATTTACTGAGATACTGATTTTTGGGTTTTCATTAGCTGTAAGCCATAATCATCATCATTAACAGAAATAAACATTTGAAATAGATCACTCTGTTTGTAATGACTCTAATATATGAATTTCACTTTTAGTATTGAAGAACTGAAATAATTTAACTATTTGATGATATTCTAATTTGAGATGCACCTGTATCTATTCTATCCATTCTATTCTAACCTGTCTCTCTGTGATTCTACTGAACACGGCACATGAATTAGTGGCTTTTATTCTATCTTTAAACAAATGTTACAGGCTTTTTCCAATTTTAACAAAAATGCTCGTGTTACCGATCAGGAATCCGAAAGTTCCATATTTGTGCAGAATTTTGTTTGGCGATTGTTTTAAAAACATATTCGCTCATCTCTAGTATTGACCCCTCTAACATCAATTACAGCTTGAATTATTTTGTGGTCTTTAGTGGTAGTGGATGAGGTTCTTTATTTTCTCAGATAGTAAAGCTGCCCACTCTTCTTTGCAAAAAGCCTCAACTTCCTTCAGATTCCTAAGATGTCTAGCATGAACTGTGCGCTAGAGATCTCCCCAGAATGGCACAATGATATTGAGGTCAGGAGACTGAGATGGCCACTTCAGAACTTTCACTTTGTTCAACTGTAGCCAATGAAAGGTCAATTTGGCCTTGTGTTTTGGATTGCTGTCATGTTGAAATGTCCATGCTCAGCTTCAGGGCTGATGAGTGCAAATTTGCCTCCAGTGTTTGCTGATAGCATGCTGCATTTATATTTCTTTCAACTTTGACAAAGTTTCCTGTGCCTTTGCAGCTCACACATCGCCAAAACATCAGCCACCTACCTCGGTGCTTTACAGTATGAATGGTGCTCCTTTCATCACAGGCCTTGTTGACCTCTTTCCAAATTTTATGTTTGTGTTTGTGGCCAAAAAGTTCAACTTTGGTCTCAACACTCCAATCTACCTTGTTCCAGAAGTTTTGATGCTTGTCTTTGTGCTAGTTTGCTTGTTGTATTTAAGATACTTTGTGGCATTTGTGCAGTAATGGCTTTCTTTTGGCGACTCGACCATGCAGCCCATTTTTCTATAACTGCCTCCTTATTGTGCATCTTGAAACAGCCACACTGCTAGTTTTCAGAGAGTCCCGTATTTCAGCTGATGTTATTTGTGGCTTTTTATTTGCATCCCGGACAATTTTCCTGGCAAATGTGGACAACATTTTTGTTTGTCTACCTGACCGTTGTTTTGTTTTTACAGAGCCCCCAATTTTCCATTTGTTAATCACAGTTTGAACGATGCTGATTGGCATTATCAATTCCTTGGATATATTTTTGTATCCCTTTTCCTGATTTACACAGTTCAACTACCTTTTCCTGTAAATCCGTTGACAATTCTTTAGCTTTCCCCATGACTCACAATCCAGAAAAGTCAGTGGCTGGATGAAAGAAGCAAGAGTCTGTCTGGATCCCAGAAACTCACTCAGCTTTTATGTACACACACTGAGTAAAAGCAAACAGGTCGTAGGTCACCTTTATTAGCCATTCAAATCCATTTGTGTCAACTTCTGCATGTTATCAGGCCAAAATCACCAGAGTATGTGATCTTTTGATCAGGGTCATTTGGATGTTTTGGGTTGTCATTATTATTTAAAAAAGAAAACTCAGTAATTTGACAATAAATGGCTTCACCCAATCACTAACCATGAGTGGAGAAAAAGATTTAGTGTTATCATTCATATTGTCTGAGAAAAGGCCAAGAAAGTTAACATTTTACCTGGGCATGTACAGTAAGCCTTTGAGCACAACTGTATATTACATAGATAGATAAAGAGAAGAAAAGCCAGCAATTCATCTGCCATGTACAACAATATCACAGCGTGACAGGTTAGAATTGAATAGATATACAGTGTACACATAGAATACATAGATATATAGACGTCAGTGACAAACATACATACAGTATATATATATATATATATATATATATATATATATATATACATATCGTTGTGCTAAATATCTTAAAATTTTAGTACTTTTTTTAGTATTTTTTTATAGTATCATAGCCAACTTATTGACAAAATTTTAGTGTGCCAAAAAAATAAAGGCCACATTTTGATCAGTCTGTTATCTCTGGCTGATGCCTGGTGTATCTGTGGTGTCAAATCCTTGCTGTGCAGGCATACCTTGCATTGTTCTGTCTGCTAGCTTTGGTCTACTCAGTATTTAGTGTTTTGAAAAAAAAAAGAAATTATATAAATTATATACTCTGTTATTTCCGTCAGACACCTGGTGTATATGTGGTGCAAAAATCTTTGCTTCAAAGGCACACGTTGTTAGGGGTCGAGTTCCTGCTTCTGCACAGGGGGAATCTCAGGCCGTTTCTGCTGCAGTCTCCCATTCTTCTCCTGCCGCAGTGGAACCTGCTTAGCGGAGACGTCGGTCCTTGCGTCTGGTTCAGTCTCACTCTGTGCTTAGGCTTGCTGTTGCTTTTCCAGCTTTTGCCATTAAAGCCATTGCTGGGCAGCAGCGAGCAGACGCTTTTGGGACTAAGTCCTCCTTTTTCCCTTCTGAGCATGCCCAGGGTGAGATCTCCCGTTGGAGATCGAGGGTCACATGCTCAGATGCTGCAGCGGTTCCCATTGGTCCTCCTGGAAGGTCCTGAAGGTGCTAACTTCTGTGGCAGCTTCCCATTGATCCTTTATTGGAAGGTCCTGAACGTGCTGCAGCTATATAAGCTTCGCATGACCGCACGGCCATGCACTAATGTACAATTGTATACGTGTGTTTGTTGTGAGTGCAAGTCGTTCATTAAATACCCTTACCCTATTGTATGACTGTTCATGCGTAAGGTGTATGGCTGCTATCTAGCGCCCGACTAACCTCTCAACGTGTTACACATGAATCAGCGTCTACTGCTGTGACCGCCAGTGCGGCACCACACGCCAGTAGTGCGCTTCCTAACCCACATCCGGGTGCTTAGTGGTGTCTGCCAGCACGGCACAGTTCGCACTTTGGTGCTCTAACTATAGCTAACAGTTATCTAACACACCCAGTTGCGGTGTTGTGCGCAAGTAGTCTGAATGGACTTCAACCCTGAGTCTTGGGTTTGAGTTCGCTGACTCCTTGCTTGCACTCATTAGTGCGGTATTGCGGACCTGTGGCTTTACAGGGGTCGCTTCCACTGCCATATAGTGCTACCATTTACTAGCAGCAGGTTTTCACCTGCACGTTGGACCCCGGACTGCGAACGCACCAATATTATTTCACCTTATATTTGGTGCGTTCTGCCAGTCCTAACACATGTTGCATAGTTCTGTCTGCTACTAGAGTTGAGCGACCTTGACCTTTTTAGAGTCGAGCCGGGTTTTGCGAAACCCGACTATGTCCAAAGTCGGGTCGAGTGAAATCGGCCGATTATGACGTAAAGTCGGGATCGACCGAAACACGAAACCCAATGCAAGTCAATGGGGCAGCATAGTCGGCAGTGAGTGGGGGCCAGGAAAACACCTAGAGTGGCCATTTTAATGTCAAAACCATCCATTCTTCTTAATGAAGCTTGTCAAGCGTAATTTACCTTATAATAATTGGAAGGCATTTGAAATTGGGGGTCATTTGGCTAAAGTTGTGGGGGGTAGGGCTGGTTCAAGTAATTAGTGGGCCCAGGAAATCTGGACCACGTCACGGCAGTGGAGCAGGGAGAGGTAAGTATTTCAACTTTGCAAGTGCTGTGAACCTGAGCAAGCAGGGGGGGCCCACTCGTTGGCATTGGCACTGGCACAGGGCCCCTCAAAGTACAGCGGTGTGTTTGCACGGCGGGGGCGCCTCCCACCGGCAGCAACACTTTTGCGTACTATGAGAGGCCCTGTGCCAGTGACGTCGCCAACTAGTATTCCTCCCCCCACCTGATGAAGGAACCTGCACTTTCATCTGCACCTTCCTCTTTGTCCCCGTGTAAGGTGGTATGGTATGCGGGAAGAGCAACCTGACTTTCAGCAGGGTCACAATGTTGTTGTGTAGCGTGCACGGGGAATGTTGCGTTATGGGTCAATGTACCAGCAGACTCATCTATCACTGGCTGGGCAATGGGCACGATGAAGTGGAAACACAGATATAGGCCCAAAGAAGAAAGTGGGCTAAATGCAGTTCAAAATTGGTAACACAGGAATAACCAGGGGGCATTGCAGTGGAGGACAACTGGAATGAGAGGCTGACACAGAGAGTAGGGCCAAATCAGTAAGTAGTCGAAATGCAGTTCAAAATTGGCAACCGTAGTAAACAGGCGGCACAGCTTTGTTCAGTGGAGGAGAACAGCAAGGAGTGGCAGACACCGATAGTAGGCCCCAAACCAACTAGTACGCCAAATGCAGTTGTTCCATTTAACCACAATTTAATGAGAGCCTGAAGATAGAAGCTCAGGAAAGGCAACCTGGGGAACACCTTGGAGTGTAACACACCATCTCTCTCCACCCCATACCCATTTTGTATGGCCTAATGCAGTGTACTTTTCTACAACTACTAAACGAGAGTCGGAAGACTGAAGCAATGGCAAGGAAACCTGGGGAACACCTTAGAGTGTAACACACCCTCTCTCTACACCCCATACCCAATTTGAAGGCCTAATGCAGTGTAGTTTCCAAGAACTACTAAACGAGAGCCGGAAGATCGAAGCTCAGGAAAGGCAACCTGGGGAACACCTTGGAGTGTAACACACCCTCTCGCTACACCCCATACCCAATTTGAAGGCCTAATGCAGCGTAGTTTCCAACAACTACTAAACGAGAGCCGGAAGATCGAAGCTCAGGAAAGGCAACCTGGGGAACACCTTGGAGTGTAACAAACCCTCTCTCTACACCCCATACCCAATTTGTAGGCCTAATGCAGCGTAGTTTCCGACAACTACTAAACGAGAGCATGAAGATCGAAGCTCAGGAAAGGCAACCTGGGGAACACCTTGGAGTGTAACACACCCTCTCTCTACACCCCATACCCAATTTGTAGGCCTAATGCAGCGTAGTTTCCGACAACTACTAAACGAGAGCCGGAATATCGAAGCTCAGGAAAGGCAACCTGGGGAACACCTTGGAGTGTAACACACCCTCTCTCTACGCCCCATACCCAATTTGTAGGCCTAATGCAGCGTAGTTTCCGACAACTACTAAACGAGAGCCGGAATATCGAAGCTCAGGAAAGGCAACCTGGGGAACACCTTGGAGTGTAACACACCCTCTCTCTACACCCCATACCCAATTTGAAGGCCTAATGCAGTGTAGTTTCCAAGAACTACTAAACGAGAGCCGGAAGATCGAAGCTCAGGAAAGGCAACCTGGGGAACACCTTGGAGTGTAACACACCCTCTCGCTACACCCCATACCCAATTTGAAGGCCTAATGCAGCGTAGTTTCCAACAACTACTAAACGAGAGCCGGAAGATCGAAGCTCAGGAAAGGCAACCTGGGGAACACCTTGGAGTGGAACACACCATCTCTCTACACCCCATACCCAATTTGAAGGCCTAATGCAGAGTAGTTTCCAAGAACTACTAAACGAGAGCCGGAAGATCGAAGCTCAGGAAAGGCAACCTGGGGAACACCTTGGAGTGTAACACAACGTCTCTCTACACGACGGAAGGGCTGATTCTTAGGAAGGAAGGCTGTTGGAAATAAGCATTGCGCGTCCGAGGGTGATTATATTCTTATTAGGTATATACTCACCCTCGGACGCGCCCTGCTTCTTTATTTGGAATGAATGTTTATTTGCAATGTGGTGTTGACTTTCTCTATTATTTTGGTAATTAATGATTTTATTATTTTCATTATTTTGCATCTTCTCGGCAATAATATAAAGAAGACGCGACAGGACAACACTCGGTGGATGCCATATGTGTGTTTTCAATTTAAAAAAACTTTCAGTTAACTACTTGCAGGAGAAAGTAATTGTAGCTGGTGGCCATTTTTAGTACTGTACCAGATTAGAGTTGTGTGTTTGTTTTTAATGTTAAAATGTCTGCATTTGATATCTCACCAGTATTTTCTTTTTTATAAGCAAAATACTTATTTTTATATTTTCTGATGTTGGTTCCAGGGGTACACGGCCAGCAGTGCCCTGGTCAGTGTAGTAGTAGTTGAAAGAATGGACCGCAGACAGGCATCGAAGGCCTAAAATAATAACACATGGCTGTAGGCAATTTTAAATTGGTTCCAGGGGTACACGGACAGCAGTGGTGTGGTCAGTGGAGGCCTAGTGGAAGGAGTGACCGCAGACAGGCATCGAAGGCCTAAAATAATAACACATGGCTGTAGGCAATTTTAAATTGGTTCCAGGGGTACACGGGCAGCAGTGACCTGGTCAGTGTAGTAGTAGTTGAAAGAATGGACCGCAGACAGGCATCGAAGGCCTAAAATAAAAAAATTGGGCTGGCTGTAGGCAATTTTAAATTGGTTCCAGGGGTACACGGGCAGCAGTGGTGTGGTCAGTGGAGGCCTAGTGGAAGGAGTGACCGCAGACAGGCATCGAAGGCCTAAAATAATAACACATGGCTGTAGGCAATTTTAAATTGGTTCCAGGGGTACACGGGCAGCAGTGACCTGGTCAGTGTAGTAGTAGTTGAAAAAATGGACCGCAGACAGGCATCGAATGCCTAAAATAATAACACATGGCTGTAGGCAATTTTAAATTGGTTACAGGGGTACACGGACAGCAGTGACCTGGTCAGTGTAGTAGTAGTTGAAAGAATGGACCGCAGACAGGCATCGAAGGCCTAAAATAAAAAAATTGGGCTGGCTGTAGGCAATTTTAAATTGGTTCCAGGGGTACACGGACAGCAGTGGTGTGGTCAGTGGAGGCCTAGTGGAAGGAGTGACCGCAGACAGGCATCGAAGGCCTAAAATAATAACACATGGCTGTAGGCAATTTTAAATTGGTTCCAGGGGTACACGGACAGCAGTGGTGTGGTCAGTGGAGGCCTAGTGGAAGGAGTGACCGCAGACAGGCATCGAAGGCCTAAAATAATAACACATGGCTGTAGGCAATTTTAAATTGGTTCCAGGGGTACACGGACAGCAGTGACCTGGTCAGTGTAGTAGTAGTTGAAAGAATGGACCGCAGACAGGCATCGAAGGCCTAAAATAAAAAAATTGGGCTGGCTGTAGGCAATTTTAAATTGGTTCCAGGGGTACACGGGCAGCAGTGGTGTGGTCAGTGGAGGCCTAGTGGAAGGAGTGACCGCAGACAGGCATCGAAGGCCTAAAATAATAACACATGGCTGTAGGCAATTTTAAATTGGTTCCAGGGGTACACGGACAGCAGTGGTGTGGTCAGTGGAGGCCTAGTGGAAGGAGTGACCGCAGACAGGCTTCCAAGGCCTAACATAACAAACTTGGGCTGGCTGTAGGCACTTTTAAATTGGTTCCAGGGGTACACGGGCAGCAGTGGTCTGGTCAGTGGAAGTCTAGTGGAAGGAGTGACCGCAGACAGGCTTCCAAGGCCTAACATAACAAACTTGGGCTGGCTGTAGGCACTTTTAAATTGGTTCCAGGGGTACACGGGCAGCAGTGGTCTGGTCAGTGGAAGTCTAGTGGAAGGAGTGACCGCAGACAGGCTTCCAAGGCCTAACATAACAAACTTGGGCTGGCTGTAGGCACTTTTAAATTGGTTCCAGGGGTACACGGGCAGCAGTGGTCTGGTCAGTGGAAGTCTAGTGGAAGGAGTGACCGCAGACAGGCTTCGAAGGCCTAACATAACAAAATTGGGCTGGCTGTAGGCACTTTAAATTGGTTCCAGGGGTACATGGGCAGCAGTGTATGGTCAGTGGAAGTCTAGTGGAAGGAGTGACGGCAGACAGTCTTCGAAGGCCTAACATAACAAAATTGGGCTGACTGTAGGCACTTTTAAATTGGTTCCAGGGTAACACGGCCAGCAGTGGCCTGGTCAGTGTAGTAGTTGTAGAAAGAAGGGACCGCAGACAGGCTTCGAAGGCCTAACATAACAAAAATGTCAAAACAATGGTATTGTCAGTGCCAGGCATTGAAGGATGTCAGCGGCTAGACTACACATTGGTGAAGCTGTGAGAGATAATTTTGCTAGTGGTAGAGCACTGTTTGAGCTGGGGGGGGGAACTGTCTTGTGGCCGGCGGTACAGGCACAGGGCCCCTCATATTACAACGGTGTGTCTGACGTTGGGTGCGCACCACCACCGCCAGAGACACTTTATTGTACTATGAGGGACCCAGTGGCAGTGCCGTCGACCAAAAGCGGCCACACCCACCTCTTCAGACAAACAGCACTCTCAAGGGTCCAAGCGCAAAGTGGCGATAGCACGGCCCCGTGTGGGGAGTTTGGCCATTTCGTGAGGTGGAAACATGTCGTATGCTGGACAATCAGGTGAAGAAAATTACGAGATTGGAAAAGTCATTCAGAATAGTCCACAGGCAAGACCTTTTCATAGGAAAGCTAGGTGTCAGCCGGGCAGGGTGGGGCAAAAGATTTTGAAATCCAGTTGTGGTTCATTTTAATGAAGGTTAGATCATCTACATTTTGGGTAGCCAGATGAGTCCTTTTTTCTGTTAGTATTGAACCTGCAGCACTGAATACTCTTTCTGATAGGACACTAGCTGCCGGGCAAGCAAGCTCCTGCAATGCATATTCTGCCAATTCTGGCCAGGTGTCTAATTTGGATGCCCAGTAATCAAATGGGAATGACGGTTGAGGGAGAACGTCGATAAGGGATGAAAAATAGTTTGTAACCATACTGGACAAATGTTGTCTCCTGTCACTTTGAATTGATGCTGCAGTACCTGTCCTGTCTGCGGTCATAGAAAAATCACTCCACAACCTGGTCAGAAAACCCCTCTGTCCAACGCCACTTCTGATTTCTGCCCCTCTAACACCTCTGGTCTGCTGGCCCCTGGAGCTCGTGTGAGAACGATCACGGGCGCTGTGTGCAGGGAATGCCAGAAGCAAACGGTCAACAAGAGTTGATTGTTTTGTTGCTAATATTAGTTCCAAGTTCTCATGTGGCATAATATTTTGCAATTTGCCTTTATAGCGAGGATCAAGGAGGCAGGCCAACCAGTAATCGTCATCGTTCATCATTTTTGTAATGCGTGTGTCCCTTTTGAGGATACGCAAGGCATAATCCGCCATGTGGGCCAAAGTTCCCGTTGTCAAATCTGCGGTTGTGCTTGGTTGAGGGGCAGTTGCAGGCAAATCTACGTCACTTGTGTCCCTCAAAAAACCAGAACCCGGCCTTGCCACGCCACCAATTTCCCGTGCCCCCGGGAAAGCTTCCTCATTAAAAATATACTCATCCCCATCATCCTCCTCATCCTCCACCTCCTCTTCGCCCGGTACCTCGTCATGTACACTGCCCTGACCAGACAATCGCTGACTGTCATCAAGGCTTTCCTCTTCCTCTGGTGCAGACGCCTGATCCTTTATGTGCGTCAAACTTTGCATCAGCAGACGCATTAGGGGGATGCTCATGCTTATTATGGCGTTGTCTGCACTAACCAGCCGTGTGCATTCCTCAAAACACTGAAGGACTTGACACATGTCTTGAATCTTCGACCACTGCACACCTGACAACTCCATGTCTGCCATCCTACTGCCTGCCCGTGTATGTGTATCCTCCCACAAAAACATAACAGCCCGCCTCTGTTCGCACAGTCTCTGAAGCATGTGCAGTGTTGAGTTCCACCTTGTTGCAACGTCTATGATTAGGCGATGCTGGGGAAGGTTCAAAGAACGCTGATAGGTCTGCATACGGCTGGAGTGTACAGGCGAACGGCGGATATGTGCGCAAAGTCCACGCACTTTGAGGAGCAGGTCGGATAACCCCGGATAACTTTTCAGGAAGCACTGCACCACCAGGTTTAAGGTGTGAGCCAGGCAAGGAATGTGTTTCAGTTGGGAAAGGGAGATGGCAGCCATGAAATTCCTTCCGTTATCACTCACTACCTTGCCTGCCTCAAGATCTACAGTGCCCAGCCACGACTGCGTTTCTTGCTGCAAGAACTCGGACAGAACTTCCGCGGTGTGTCTATTGTCGCCCAAACACTTCATAGCCAATACAGCCTGCTGACGTATGCCAGTAGCTGCCCCATAATGGGAGACCTGGTGTGCAACAGTGGCAGGTGCGGATGGAGTGTTTGTGCGACTGCGGTCTGTGGACGAGCTCTTGCTTCTGCAGGAGGACGAGGAGGAGGAGGAGGAGGGGGTGCGAACGGCTACAGACAACTGTTTACTAGACCGTGGGCTAGGCAGAACTGTCCCAAACTTGCTGTCCCCTGTGGACCCTGAATCCACCACATTTACCCAGTGTGCCGTGATGGACACGTAACGTCCCTGGCCATGCCTACTGGTCCATGCATCTGTTGTCAGGTGCACCTTTGTGCTCACAGATTGCCTGAGTGCATGGACGATGCGCTCTTTAACATGCTGGTGGAGGGCTGGGATGGCTTTTCTGGAAAAAAGTGTCGACTGGGTAGCTCGTAGCGTGGTACAGCGTAGTCCATCAGGTCTTTGAAAGCTTCGCTTTCAACTAACCGGTAGGGCATCATCTCTAACGAGATTAGTCTAGCTATGTGGGCGTTCAAACCCTGTGTACGCGGATGCGAGGCTAAGTATTTCCTTTTTCTAACCATAGTCTCATGTAGGGTGAGCTGGACTGGAGAGCTGGAGATCGTGGAACTAGCGGGGGTGCCGGTGGACATGGCAGACTGAGAGACGGTGGGAGATGGTATTGTTGCCGCCGGTGCCCTAGATGCAGTGTTTCCTACTACGAAACTGGTGATTCCCTGACCCTGACTGCTTTGGCCTGGCAAAGATACCTGCACAGATACAGCAGGTGGTGCGCTAAATGGTGGTCCTACACTGCCGGAAGGGATGTTGCGTTGATGACTAGCTTCATTGGCCGAGGGTGCAACAACCTTAAGGGACGTTTGGTAGTTAGTCCAAGCTTTCAAATGCATGGTGGTTAAATGTCTATGCATGCAACTAGTATTGAGACTTTTCAGATTCTGACCTCTGCTTAAGGAAGTAGAACATTTTTGACAGATGACTTTGCGCTGATCAATTGGATGTTGTTTAAAAAAATGCCAGACTGCACTCTTTCTAGCATCGGATACCTTTTCAGGCATTGCAGACTGAGCTTTAACCGGATGGCCACGCTGTCCTCCACCAGGTTTTGGCTTTGCCACGCGTTTTGGGCAAGATACGGGCCCGGCAGATGGAACCTGTGGCGATGTTGATGCCTGCTGCGGCCCCTCCTCCTCCTCTGCTTCAGAACTGCTGCCGCCTGCACCCTGTTCCCCCAATGGCTGCCAATCGGGGTCAAGAACTGGGTCATCTAATAACTCTTCTTGTACCTCCTGCGCAACTTCGTCTGTGTCACCGTGTCGTTCGGTGGTATAGCGTTCGTGATGGGGCAACATAGTCTCATCAGGGTCTGATTCTTGATCAGCACCCTGCGAGGGCAATGTTGTGGTCTGAGTCAAAGGACCAGCATAGTAGTCTGGCTGTGGCTGTGCGTCAGTGCACTCCATGTCAGATTCAATTTGTAATGGGCATGGACTGTTAACTGCTTCACTTTCTAAGCCAGGGACGGTATGTGTAAAGAGCTCCATGGAGTAACCCGTTGTGTCGCCTGCTGCATTCTTCTCTGTTGTTGTTTTTGCTGAAGAGGACAAGGAAGTGACTTGTCCCTGACCGTGAACATCCACTAACGACGCGCTGCTTTTACTTTTACCAGTTTCACGAGATGAGGCAAAAGAGCTAGAGGCTGAGTCAGCAAGATAAGCCAAAACTTGCTCTTGCTGCTCCGGCTTTAAAAGCGGTTTTCCTAATCCCAGAAAAGGGAGCGTTCGAGGCCTTGTGTAGCCGGACGACGAACCTGGCTCCACAGCTCCAGACTTAGGTGCAATATTTTTTCCCCCACGACCACCTGATGCTCCACCACTACCACTACCCTCATTACCAGCTGACAATGAACGCCCCCGGCCACGACCTCTTCCACTAGACTTCCTCATTGTTTTAAAAACGTAACCAAACTAACGTTATTTGTTGCAGTCACACAACTTACACGGTGAGCTATAACTTCAGTATGATTTAGCTACCCCTTTACAGGTTGGTGAGACCACAGCGAAAATCAGGCCCAATGTTACACACTCTTTTTTTGGTGGCTGCAAATTAGAGAGATGCCCCACACGCAGGACTGTCACTGAAGCACAAATGTTAATATTAATGTCACACTATTATTTTTTTTTTATTTTTATTTTTTTCAGGAACACTTTAGAAACCCCCCAAAAAAAAAAAAATAGATTTTTGCAGGGAGAATTTAGAAAACAAATGTAACAAACTATATGCTTTCTATGGGCCACTGAGTGAGAGATGACGCACACAGGAATCAGGAGTGGCACACAAGCCCAGAGGCCAATATTTTTCTACCAATGATTGATGGAGTTATTTTCTCTGGTAGATTTTGGAACCCAAATCAAGGAAAAAAAATGTAGGCTTTCTATGGACCACAATTGGAGAGAGAGAGAGAGAGAGATGGCACACCCAGGAGTCAAGACTGGCACACAAGCAGAAAGGCCAATATTAATCTCCCACTGTTTTTTTTTTTTTTTTTTTTTTTTTTTTTTTTTCAGGGAGACTTTAGAAAAAAAAATAATAAAAAAAATATGATTTTATCAGGAAGAATTTAGAAACCAAATAAAATAAAATGATTTTTTCAGGGAGAATTTATAAAACAAATAAAAACAAAAATAGGCGTTCTATGGCCCACTGACTGAGAGATGACGCACACAGGAGTCAGGAGTGGCACACAAACCCAGAGGCCAATATTTTTCTACCAATGATTGATGTAGTTATTTTCTCTGGTAGATTTTAGAACCCAAATCAAGGAAAAAAAATATAGGCTTTCTATGGACCACAATTGGAGAGAGAGAGAGAGAGAGAGAGAGAGAGAGAGAGATGGCACACCCAGGAGTCAAGACTGGCACACAAGCAGAAAGGCCAATATTAATCTCCCACTGTTTTTTTGGTTGTTTTTTTTTTTTTTTTTTCAGGGAGACTTTAGAAATAAAAATAATAAAAAAAATATGATTTTATCAGGAAGAATTTAGAAACCAAATAAAATAAAATGATTTTTTCAGGGAGAATTTAGAAAACAAATAAAACCAAAAATATGCGTTCTATGGCCCACTGACTGAGAGAGAGAGAGAGATGGAACGCTTAGTACTGGCACACAAGCCCAAAGGGCAATATTAATCTCCCTTTTTTTTTCCAGGGAGAATTTCTGAAACCCAAAAAAAAAATAAAATAGGCTTTCTATGGCCCACTATTTGTGAGAGAGATGGGACGCTCAGGACTGGCACAGATGGCACGCTCAGGACTGGCACAGAAGCCCAGAGGCCAATATTAATCTCCCTTTTTTTCTGGGAGAATTTATAAAACCAAAAAAATATTTAAATAGGCTTTCTATGGCCCACTATTTGTGAGAGAGATGGCACGCTCAGGACTGGCACAGATGGCACGCTCACAACTGGCACACAAGCCCAGAGGCCAATATTAATCTCCCTTTTTTCAGGGAGAATTTCTAAAACCCAAAAAAAAAATAAAATAGGCTTTCTATGGCCCACTATTTGTGAGAGAGATGGGACGCTCAGGACTGGCACAGATGGCACGCTCAGGACTGGCACAGAAGCCCAGAGGCCAATATTAATCTCCCTTTTTTTCTGGGAGAATTTATAAAACCAAAAAAATATTTAAATAGGCTTTCTATGGCCCACTATTTGTGAGAGAGATGGCACGCTCAGGACTGGCACAGATGGCACGCTCACAACTGGCACACAAGCCCAGAGGCCAATATTAATCTCCCTTTTTTCAGGGAAAATTGATAAAACAAAAAAAAAAATTAAATAGGCTTTCTATGGCCCACTATTTGTGAGAGAGATGGCACGCTCAGGGCTGGCTGGCACAGATGGCACGCTCAGGACTGGCACACAAGCCCAGAGGCCAATATTAATCTCCCTTTTTTTCTGGGAGAATTTATAAAACCAAAAAAATATTTAAATAGGCTTTCTATGGCCCACTATTTGTGAGAGAGATGGCACGCTCAGGACTGGCACAGATGGCACGCTCACAACTGGCACACAAGCCCAGAGGCCAATATTAATCTCCCTTTTTTCAGGGAAAATTGATAAAACAAAAAAAAAAATTAAATAGGCTTTCTATGGCCCACTATTTGTGAGAGAGATGGCACGCTCAGGGCTGGCTGGCACAGATGGCACGCTCAGGACTGGCACACAAGCCCAGAGGCCAATATTAATCTCCCTTTTTTTCTGGGAGAATTTATAAAACCAAAAAAATATTTAAATAGGCTTTCTATGGCCCACTATTTGTGAGAGAGATGGCACGCTCAGGACTGGCACAGATGGCACGCTCACAACTGGCACACAAGCCCAGAGGCCAATATTAATCTCCCTTTTTTCAGGGAAAATTTATAAAACAAAAAAAAAAATTAAATAGGCTTTCTATGGCCCACTATTTGTGAGAGAGATGGCACGCTCAGGGCTGGCACAGATGGCACGCTCAGGACTGGCACACAAGCCCAGAGGCCAATATTAATCTCCCTTTTTTTCAGGGAGAATTTATAAAACCAAAAAAAAAAATAAATAGGCTTTCTATGGCCCACTATTTGTGAGAGAGATGGCACACTCAGGACTGGCACACAAGCCCAAAGGCCAATATTAATCTCCCACTGTATTTTTATCAGGGAGAATTTATACACCCCACAAAAAAAAATACAGAAAAATGAAAAGGCTTTCTATGGCCCACTATGTGAGAGAGATGGCACACACAGGGATGGCACTCTAGCAGAAATGCCAAATTGCCAATCTTAATCTCCCACCAAAAAAAAAAAAAAAAAAAAAACAGGGAATGTCCTACAATTACTATCTCCCTGCCTGCAGTAATCTCAGCCAGGTATGGCAGGCAGCTACTATCTCCCTGCCTGCAGTAATCTCAGCCAGGTATGGCAGGCAGCAATAAGGAGTGGACTGATGCACAAATGAAATAAAAAGTGTGGACAAACAAAAAAGATAGCTGTGCAGAAAGGAAGGAACAAGAGGATTTGTGCTTTGAAAAAAGCAGTTGGTTTGCACAGCGGCGTACACACAGCAATGCAGCTATCAGGGAGCCTTCTAGGGCAGCCCAATGAGCTACAGCGCTGAGGGGAAAAAAAAAAAAAAAAAAACTTCCACTGTCCCTGCACACCGAGGGTGGTGTTGGACAGTGCAAATCGCTGCAGCACAAGCGGTTTTGTGGTTAATGGACCCTGCCTAACGCTATCCCTGCTTCTGACAAAGCGGCAGCAACCTCTCCCTAAGCTCAGATCAGCAGCAGTAAGATGGCGGTCGGCGGGAACGCCTCTTTATAGCCCCTGTGACGTCGCAGACAGCAAGCCAATCACTGCAATGCCCTTCTCTAAGATGGTGGGGACCAGGACCTATGTCATCACGCTGCCCACACTCTGCGTTTACCTTCATTGGCTGAGAAATGGCGCTTTTCGCGTCATTGAAACGCGACTTTGGCGCGAAAGTCGCGTACCGCATGGCCGACCCCGCACAGGGGTCGGATCGGGTTTCATGAAACCCCGACTTAGCCAAAAGTCGGCGACTTTTGAAAATGTTCGACCCGTTTCGCTCAACCCTATCTGCTACCCTTGTTCTACTCAGTATTTTTTGTTTTCAAAAATTACAAAAAAAAATAAAAAAAAGTTATACAGTCTGTTATCTCCATCAGATGCCTGATGAACTCTAGCGTGGGGAAATATTCTGAAAAAAAACAAACAACAAATATTACAGTGTGGTAGCTCTGTGACACGCCTCATTTATAAGTGTGCTTTTGAGGCTTCTATTCTCCTTTTTTGCGGTGTGTTACAGTAGCTCTAAACACTATTTAGAGGTAAAAATATATACAGGCCACTTATTGAAGAGACTAGTATCTCAGTCAAGTGCCAGATGGATCTGTGGCCTACAAATTGTGGTATTTCAGTACTACATTCCACTGCATTTGCTGTCTTTGACCTCATTTCTATACACTATTTTTGGGTCCAAAATAAAAATACAGGCCACATAGTTTACAGTGTGGTATCAGGTGACACGCCTCTTGTATCTTTGGTCTACTCTTTAGAGTGTTACCCTAGCTCTAAACAATAAACACAATTTGGGCTGAATTTTTTTTTTTAAAGTTACTCCCCATGGAGAAATCTTTATCAGCCCATATACTTAGTGTATGTGCATTTCAAGTCGCTCCTTTAAATTGGGCCTAGTTATCTCATCATCCACTGCTACTAGATCACCAGGGTTAACGTTTTCTCTGCTGCTACAACCAGTCAATTTTTTGTCAAGGGTGTCTATGATCCCCATAAAAAATTGCTTAAAAATGTATCTCCCTTGGGGAAATGTTTGTCAGCCCATAGACTTAGTGTATGGGTATTATGAGTCTAGGAGACCTTCTCCTTTGTAACCGGTGCAAATTTGGGTCAAGGCGGCCCTTGCATTAAATGCATAAGGAAACTGTATGGCAGGACCAATTGAAGACTGTGAAGTGGGTTTTTCTGTGTCCATCCAGTACCTGGGTTCAAAGGCTTATTGGGATGCATATGATAGCAGGGCAGGCTTTGCATTCAATTCAACATTTTTTCAGGAAGACCTCCTGTACCACTCGCAAAAGGGGTATTGGGGTGCATTGTAATGCTTGGCAGCCCAGCCATTCACTGCTTAGGCAAAAACAGCATAGGAGACCCACTGTTTAATAGTGGCCCTTTAAGAATATTAATGCCACAGGATGCCCCTCTAAATATAAGCTTTGTGACTTTAAGAGTCCCTCCTTCATAAATGAAACAAGATGGGTCTCCTTATGTGTCACACAACACATGGCCAGCTAGGGTTGTTAAATGTTACAACGACATTTCCCAGTGAATGCATTTGTATTGGTTCAAAGCAATGTTAAAGTTGAAAAACGCATCAAAAATGCTGCGTGTGAACATAGCCCAAATGGTGGAGGAACATTTTGGTCTGGGGTAAGTTATTTAGCCTTATATACAAGTCATTAGGCTGGAAAGGAAGTACCTTAACATATTTCCCAGCAAAATCCATTTTGGTTAATGTTTTGTATGTTTTTTTGGTGCACCTGTAAAAATGGCATGAAGCTCTGACAACATTGCTTACAGTTGTGACCTTGGAGTCAAAAATGCTTTGAGGGGCGATCCCCATGATGTTCCTGTGTCATTTGAGCAGTGTATCCATCATTTTCAGATGTTTTTAGACCTTAAAAGGATCTCTGGGGGGGGGGGGGATTGCTGTAAAAATTCTCGGGTTTCCCTTAGACTTACATTGGGCTCGTTGCTTGGGTCGAGTACTTGAGTATTCCATTTTACTCGACCCGAGCAACGAGCATCCCAGCATTTTAGTGCTCGCTCATCACTAGTTACAAATTAAAGCTAAAATGTCAATTAAAATTGCTAAAATTGACAGATGTCATAAAATAGTGGAGACAAAAGTTAGAGAAAATTCAAAAAAGCAAAATATATAATATAATATAATATAATATATGGTCAAACACCAATAATAAACAAGGTTTCATCATGAGAATGTAGTGAAAAAATGACCCTTGGACTGGTATTTTTAATGAAATTTAACTCTCTCTTTATTTTCAACCTTTTGCTTTTATGGTACAGTGATGATATAGCCTTGTCTATATCTATTGGCATATTAAAGCATATTAATATGTGACTTCTTCTACTGCAACTATACATCCACACATCTCCTGGCTGCCTACTGATTATTATAGTGCCTTTACTGTACTGCTGCTGTCGGAGCTTCCAGAGCTAGCCCTTAGCAGCCAGACATCTAAGCCTAGACCATTTTATTTTTATACTGTACAGCTCCTGGTGGTTCCATTGTCACTGCCCTGCCATGCAAGCCACATATCTCCTTGTTTTCCACTGCTGTTAAAAGTGCTATCCTGTACTGCTGGTATTGGGGCTGCCATTGCTTGCTTTACACTGCCAGCCATATCCTTGCCTGCCTTGTCTGCTTAAAAACTATATTGTTGTGGCTGCTGCTGTTACAGACAATAATCAAACACACACTTCTTCCGAACTTGTCCAGAACAATGTATAACTATTCTATGCTGCTGCTGGGACGTGTTCCTTCTTCAGGGTTACAAACACAAAACCTCTTATAAAATACAGATAAATTGTTTATGACTTATTAACAAGCCATTGCTTCTTCACTTTGAAAACAGCTAACCTGTTCCTGTACCTCAAATTAAGGAATAACTTTTGTACATCTTGATAAATATTCATTGTTAATGTTAAGCAATTTTGATTTATAGGTTTATATTTTTACTCGTAGTTTATTAAAGGGATAATTTTTGGATGGCTTGTGAAAAGCTATTGCTTCTTCAATTACTAAATACACACCAACACTTCCATCAAGTGTAGGAAAGACGATAAATGCAAAATTAAAACATATAGATCTTTATTACAAAAATAGTTTTAAAATACCAAATCAAGCTACTGGAACCACAAAAAGAAGAGCACATAGGAGACAGAGCCTACATATACTGTTACAAATTATATTACAGGTATGATAAAAAATAGAATGATGTCAACATAGATCATACAACAATTATATGTACCTATGTATGAAACATACGCCCCCATAGAGGAAGCATACACCTCTCCCATATAGTTCTATAGTTCTCCTTTAGTTGGATTGTTGCGGTTTTTAGTGAGCTTTATACGCACTTTTTACACTTTATTATAGGCTTCTGCATTACCTTTGCATGCACATATGTGTGACTATTTAATCTATATTGCACTAAGCATTTAGCACTTAGCATTGAGCACTTTGCAAAGTGTGTAGTTAGTCTACTATTTAATTATTTTCTATCTATTTTGCTCTCTATTTATGACCCACTAAATGTATAGGATCCACTATATTACTTCATAACTATTGTGGTTGGAGATCTGTTCTGTCATTATGACATTTAAATTATGATACCTTATATGTATGTATGCCCCTCTCTTTTTCTGATTGCACTACGCACTAGGCACTTTTTTACCTTGTAACCATTAAATCTTCAATATTAGT
The DNA here is from genome assembly GCF_032444005.1 of Ranitomeya imitator. Taxonomy (NCBI): domain Eukaryota; kingdom Metazoa; phylum Chordata; class Amphibia; order Anura; family Dendrobatidae; genus Ranitomeya; species Ranitomeya imitator. The sequence goes on from NC_091282.1 coordinate 1,151,761,574, forward strand.
TTGGGTGTAACCTTTACCCAGCGATTAATTGCATAGAGGGCTTTGTTTCATACATAGGTACATATAATTGTTGTATGATCTATGTTGACATCATTCTATTTTTTATCATACCTGTAATATAATTTGTAACAGTATATGTAGGCTCTGTCTCCTATGTGCTCTTCTTTTTGTGGTTCCAGTAGCTTGATTTGGTATTTTAAAACTATTTTTGTAATAAAGATCTATATGTTTTAATTTTGCATTTATCGTCTTTCCTACACTTGATGGAAGTGTTGGTGTGTATTTAGTAGTGTTTTGACGTTCGTGCTATAGAATTTGTTTTCAGACTGTGTTAAATAAATATATGCTTCTTCAATTAGCCTAGACAAATTATGGAGATTTTTCCAGTTTCCCTTTTGAAAAAGCCATAATTTCTTCTTTTTGCATTGATTGTGTATAAAGAACAGCAAGGGAAACATCTATCGCCAAAAATTTTTTAACTGCTTTTTGCAAGATAAGAAGGCTAAACTGTTTGTCTGTGCAATGTGTTATTAAACAGGCTGTTTGTTACTACCCTATATCATCCATTTAGAAAAAGTCCTAGTGTCATTCACATATCATCTAGGCAAATAGAGGTTTAACTTTTAAAGTTTTATGGCGAGGTTAGTTTAACATTACTATAACTATGTTTGTGTAAAAGAGTTTTAAAGTTCTAATAGACCTCGGAGTGTTACACTCATCTTTTTTTAGGGCATTTAGAGATTTACAGCTCTGTATGTTGCAACTAGGGTTGAGCGAAACGGGTCGAACATTTTCAAAAGTCGCCGACTTTTGGCGAAGTCGAGTTTCATGAAACCCGATCCGACCCCTGTGCGTGGTCGGCCATGCGGTACGCGACTTTCGCGCCAAAGTCGCGTTTCAATGACGCAAAAAGCGCCATTTCTCAGCCAATGAAGGTAAACGCAGAGTGTGGGCAGCGTGATGACATAGGTCCTGGTCCCCACCATCTTAGAGAAGGGCATTGCAGTGATTGGCTTGCTGTCTGCGGCGTCACAGGGGCTATAAAGGGGAGTTCCCGCCGACCGCCATGTTACTGCTGCTGATCTGAGCTTAGGGAGAGGTTGCTGCCGCTTCGTCAGAAGCAGGGATAGCGTTAGGCAGGGTCCATTAACCACAAAACCGCTTGTGCTGTAGCGATTTCCACTGCCCAACACCACCTTCGGTGTGCAGGGACAGTGGAAGCTCCTTTTTTTTTTTTTTCCTCAGCGCTGTAGCTCATTGGGCTGCCCTAGAAGGCTCCCTGATAGCTGCATTGCTGTGTGTACGCCGCTGTGCAAACCAACTGCTTTTTTCAAAGCACAAATCCTCTTGTTCCTTCCTTTCTGCACAGCTATCTTGTTTGTTTGTCCACACTTTTTATTTAATTTGTGCATCAGTCCACTCCTTATTGCTGCCTGCCACACCTGGCTGAGATTACTGCAGGGAGATAGTAATTGAAGGACAGTTCCTTTTTTTTTTTTTTTTTGTGGGAGATTAAGATTGACATTTCTGCTAGAGTGCCATCTCTGTCTGTGTCATCTCTCACTCAGTGGGCCATAGAAAGCCTATTTATTTTTTTGCTTGATTTGGGTTCCAAAATCTACCAGAAAAAATCACAACATCAATCAGTGGGAGAAAAATATTGGCCTCAGGGCTTGTGTGCCACTCCTTACTCCTGTGTGTGCCATCTCTCACTCAGTGGGCCATAGAAAGCCTATTAATTTTTTTGCTTGATTTGGGTTCTAAATTCTACCTGAAAAAATCAATAAATCAATCAGTGGGAGATTAATATTGGCCTTTGGGCTTGTGTGCCAGTCCTAAGCGTGCCATCTCTCTCTCTCTCAGATAGTGGGCCATAGAAAGCCTATTTTTTTATTATTTTATTGGGTTTATAAATTTTCCCTGGAAAAAAAAAAAAGTGGGAGATTAATATTGGCCTCTGGGCTTGTGTGCCAGTCCTGAGCGTGCCATCTCTCTCTCTCTCAGATAGTGGGCCATAGAAAGCCTATTTTTTTATTATTTTATTGGGTTTATAAATTTTCCCTGGAAAAAAAAAAAAGTGGGAGATTAATATTGGCCTCTGGGCTTGTGTGCCAGTCCTGAGCGTGCCATCTCTCTCACAAATAGTGGGCCATAGAAAGCCTATTTATTTTTTTGGTTGATTTGGGTTCATAATTCTACCTGAAAAAATCAATCAATCAATCAGTGGGAGATTAGTATTGGCCTTTGGGCTTGTGTGCCAGTCCTAAGCGTGCCATCTCTCTCTCAGATAGTGGGCCATAGAAAGCCTATTTATTATTATTTTTTTTATTGGGTTTATAAATTTTCCCTGGAAAAAAAAAAAAAGTGGGAGATTAATATTGGCCTCTGGGCTTGTGTGCCAGTCCTGAGCGTGCCATCTCTCTCACAAATAGTGGGCCATAGAAAGCCTATTTATTTTTTGGGTTGATTTGGGTTCCTAATTCTACCTGAAAAAATCAATCAATCAATCAGTGGGAGAAAAATATTGGCCTCAGGGCTTGTGTGCCACTCCTTACTCCTGTGTGTGCCATCTCTCACTCAGTGGGCCATAGAAAGCCTATTAATTTTTTTGCTTGATTTGGGTTCTAAATTCTACCTGAAAAAATCATTAAATCAATCAGTGGGAGATTAATATTGGGCTTTGGGCTTGTGTGCCAGTCCTAAGCGTGCCATCTCTCTCTCTCAGATAGTGGGCCATAGAAAGCCTATTTATTATTATTTTTTTTATTGGGTTTATAAATTTTCCCTGGAAAAAAAAAAATGGGAGATTAATATTGGCCTCTGGGCTTGTGTGCCAGTCCTGAGCGTGCCATCTCTCTCACAAATAGTGGGCCATAGAAAGCCTATTCATTTTTTTGCTTGATTTGGGTTCCAAAATCTACCTGAAAAAAATCACTAAATCAATCAGTGGGAGATTAATATTGGCCTCTGGGCTTGTGTGCCACTCCTGACTCCTGTGTGCGTCATCTGTCACTCAGTGGGCCCTAGAAAGCCTATTTTTTGTTTTATTTGTTTTCTAAATTCTCCCTGAAACAATCATTTTATTTTCTTTGCTTTCTAAATTATTCCTGAAAAAAATCATTTTTTTTGTATTTTTTTTTCTCTCAAGTCTCCCTGAAAAAAAAAAAAAAAAAATCTGTGGGAGATTCATATTGCCCCTTCTGCTTGTGTGCCAGTCTTGACTCCTGGGTGTGCCATCTCTCTCTCTCTCCCCAATTGTGGGCCATAGAAAGCCTATTAATTTTTTTGCTTGATTTGGGTTCCAAAATCTACCAAAAAAAATCACTAAATCAATCAGTGGGAGATTAATATTGGCCTCTGGGCTTGTGTGCCACTCCTGACTCCTGTGTGCGTCATCTGTCACTCAGTGGGCCCTAGAAAGCCTATTTTTTGTTTTATTTGTTTTCTAAATTCTCCCTGAAACAATCATTTTATTTTCTTTGGTTTCTAAATTATTCCTGAAAAAAATCATTTTTTTTGTATTTTTTTTTCTCTCAAGTCTCCCTGAAAAAAAAAAAAAAAAAAAAAATCTGTGGGAGATTCATATTGCCCCTTCTGCTTGTGTGCCAGTCTTGACTCCTGGGTGTGCCATCTCTCTCTCTCTCCCCAATTGTGGGCCATAGAAAGCCTATTAATTTTTTTGCTTGATTTGGGTTCCAAAATCTACCAAAAAAAATCACTAAATCAATCAGTGGGAGATTAATATTGGCCTCTGGGCTTGTGTGCCACTCCTGACTCCTGTGTGCGTCATCTGTCACTCAGTGGGCCCTAGAAAGCCTATTTTTTGTTTTATTTGTTTTCTAAATTCTCCCTGAAACAATCATTTTATTTTCTTTGGTTTCTAAATTATTCCTGAAAAAAAATCATTTTTTTTGTATTTTTTTTTCTCTCAAGTCTCCCTGAAAAAAAAAAAAAAAAAAAAAATCTGTGGGAGATTCATATTGCCCCTTCTGCTTGTGTGCCAGTCTTGACTCCTGGGTGTGCCATCTCTCTCTCTCTCCCCAATTGTGGGCCATAGAAAGCCTATTAATTTTTTTGCTTGATTTGGGTTCCAAAATCTACCAAAAAAAATAACTAAATCAATCGGTGGGAGATTAATATTGGCCTCTGGGCTTGTGTGCCACTCCTGACTCCTGTGTGCGTCCCCTCTCACTCAGTGGGCCCTACAAAGCCTTTTTTTTTTTTTTTTTTCCTAAATTCTCCCTGAAACAATCATTTCATTTTATTTGTTTTATAAATTCTTCTGTAAAAAATAATTTTTTTTTAATTTTTTTTTTTTCTGAAGTCTCCCTTTTAAAAAAAACAAACACAAATCAGTGGGAGATAAATATTTACATTTGCGCTTCAGTGACAGTCCTGCGTGTGTGCCATCTCATTTGTTGCCAACAACAACAGAGTGTGTAACATTGTGGCTGATTTTCGTTGTGGTCTCACCCACCTGTAAAGGGGTAGCTAAATCATACTGAAGTTATAGCTCACCATGTAAGTTGTGTGACAGCAACAAATACCGTTCGTTTGGTAACGTTTTTAAAACAATGAGGAAGTCTGGTGGAAGAGGTCGTGGCCGGGGGCGTTCATTGTCAGCTGGTAATGAGGGTAGTGGTAGTGGTGGAGCATCAGCTGGTCGTGGGAAAAAAAATATTGCACCTAAGTCTGGAGCTGTGGAGCCAGGTTCGTCGTCTGGCTACACAAGGCCTCGAACGCTCCCTTTTCTGGGAGTAGGAAAACCGCTTTTAAAGCCGGAGCAGCAAGAGCAAGTTTTGGCTTATCTTGCTGACTCAGCCTCTAGCTCTTTTGCCTCCTCTCATGAAACTGGTAAATGTCAAAGCAGCGCGTCGTTAGTGGATGTTCACGGTCAGGGACAAGTCGCTTCCTTGTCCTCTTCAGCAAAAACAACAACAGAGAAGAATGCAGCAGGCGACACAACGGGTTACTCCATGGAGCTCTTTACACATACCGTCCCTGGCTTAGAAAGTGAAGCAGTTAACAGTCCATGCCCATTACAAGTTGAATCTGACATGGAGTGCACTGATGCACAGCCACAGCCAGACTACTATCCTGGTCCTTTGACTCAGACCACAACATTGCCATCGCAGGGTGCTGATCAAGAATCAGACCCTGATGAGACTATGTTGCCCCTTCACGAACGCTATACCACCGACCGACACGGTGACACAGACGAAGTTGCACACGAGCTACAAGAAGAGGTAATAGATGACCCAGTTCTTGACCCCGATTGGCAGCCATTGGGGGAACAGGGTGCAGGCGGCAGCAGTTCTGAAGCGGAGGAGGAGGGGCCGCAGCAGGCATCAACATCGCAACAGGTTCCATCTGCCGGGCCCGTATCTTGCCCAAAACGCGTGGCAAAGCTAAAACCTGTTGGAGGACAGCGTGGCCATCCGGTTAAAGCTCAGTCTGCAATGCCTGAAAAGGTATCCGATGCTAGAAAGAGTGCAGTCTGGCATTTTTGTAAACAACATCCAATTGATCAGCGCAAAGTCATCTGTCAAAAATGTTCAACTACCTTAAGCAGAGGACAGAATCTGAAAAGTCTCAATACAAGTTGCATGCATAGACATTTAACCACCATGCATTTGCAAGCCTGGACTAACTACCAAACGTCCCTTAAGGTTGTAGCACCCTCGGCCAATGAAGCTAGTCAGCAACGCAACATCCCTTCCGGCAGTGTAGGGCCACCATTTTCCGCACCACCTGCAGTATCTGTGCAGGTTTCTTTGCCAGGCCAAAGCCGTCAGGGAATCATCCGTTTCGTAGTAGGAAACACTGCATCTAGGGCACCGGTGGCAACAATACCATCTCCCACCGTCTCTCAGTCTGCCATGTCCACCGGCACCCCCGCTAGTTCCACGATCTCCAGCTCTCCAGTCCAGCTCACCCTACATGAGACTATGGTTAGAAAAAGGAAGTACTTAGCCTCGCATCCGCGTACACAGGGTTTGAACGCACACATAGCTAGACTAATCTCGTTAGAGATGATGCCCTACCGGTTAGTTGAAAGCAAAGCTTTCAAAGCCCTGATGGACTACGCTGTACCACGCTACGAGCTACCCAGTCGACACTTTTTTTCCAGAAAAGCCATCCCAGCCCTCCACCAGCATGTTAAAGAGCGCATCGTCCATGCACTCAGGCAATCTGTGAGCACAAAGGTGCACCTGACAACAGATGCATGGACCAGTAGGCATGGCCAGGGACGTTACGTGTCCATCACGGCACACTGGGTAAATGTGGTGGATGCAGGGTCCACAGGGGACAGCAAGTTTGGGACAGTTCTGCCTAGCCCACGGTCTAGGAAACAATTGGCTGTAGCCGTTCGCACCCCCTCCTCCTCCTCTTCGTCCTCCTGCAGAAGCGAGAGCTCGTCCACAGACCGCAGTCGCACAACCACTCCATCCGCAGCTGCCACTGTTGCACACCAGGTCTCCCATTATGGGGCAGCTACTGGCAAACGTCAGCAGGCTGTATTGGCTATGAAGTGTTTGGGCGACAACAGACACACCGCGGAAGTTCTGTCCGAGTTCTTGCAGAAAGAAACGCAGTCGTGGCTGGGCACTGTAGATCTTGAGGCAGGCAAGGTAGTGAGTGATAACGGAAGGAATTTCATGGCTGCCATCTCCCTTTCCCAACTGAAACACATTCCTTGCCTGGCTCACACCTTAAACCTGGTGGTGCAGTGCTTCCTGAAAAGTTATCCGGGGTTATCCGACCTGCTCCTCAAAGTGCGTGGACTTTGCTCACATATCCGCAGTTCGCCCGTACACTCCAGCCGTATGCAGACCTATCAGCGTTCTTTCAACCTTCCCCAGCATCGCCTAATCATAGACGTTGCAACAAGGTGGAACTCAACACTGCACATGCTTCAGAGACTGTGTGAACAGAGGCGGGCTGTTATGTTTTTGTGGGAGGATACACATACACGGGCAGGCAGTAGGATGGCAGACATGGAGTTGTCAGGTGTGCAGTGGTCGAAGATTCAAGACATGTGTCAAGTCCTTCAGTGTTTTGAGGAATGCACACGGCTGGTTAGTGCAGACAACGCCATAATAAGCATGAGCATCCCCCTAATGTGTCTGCTGATGCAAAGTTTGACGCACATAAAGGATCAGGCGTCTGCAGCTGAGGAAGAGGAAAGCCTTGATGACAGTCAGCCATTGTCTGGCCAGGGCAGTGTACAGGACGAGGTAGCGGGCGAAGAGGAGGAGGAGGACGAGGAGGATGATGGGGATGATTATATTTTTAATGAGGAAGCTTTTCCGGGGCCACTGGAAATTGGTGGCGCGGCAAGGCCGGGTTCTGGTTTTTTGAGGGACACAAGTGATGTGGATTTGCCTGAAACTGCCCCTCAACCAAGCACAACCGCAGATTTGAGAACTGGAACTTTGGCCCACATGGCGGATTATGCCTTACGTATCCTCAAAAGGGACTCACGCATAACTAAAATGATGAATGATGACGATTACTGGTTGGCCTGCCTCCTTGATCCTCGCTATAAAGGCAAATTGCAAAATATAATGCCACATGAGAACTTGGAACTAATATTAGCAACCAAACAATCAACTCTTGTTGACCGTTTGCTTCTGGCATTCCCTGCACACAGCGCCCGTGATCGTTCTCACACGAGCTGCAGGGGCCAGCAGACCAGAGGAGTTAGAGGGGCAGAAATCAGAAGTGGCGTTGGCCAGAGGGGTTTTCTGACCAGGTTGTGGAGTGATTTTGCTATGACCGCAGACAGGACAGGTACTGCAGCATCAATTCAAAGTGACAGGAGACAACATTTGTCCAGTATGGTTACAAACTATTTTTCATCCCTTATCGATGTTCTCCCTCAACCGTCATTCCCATTTGATTACTGGGCATCAAAATTAGACACCTGGCCAGAATTGGCAGAATATGCATTGCAGGAGCTTGCTTGCCCGGCAGCTAGTGTCCTATCAGAAAGAGTATTCAGTGCTGCAGGTTCAATACTAACAGAAAAAAGGACTCGTCTGGCTACCCAAAATGTAGATGATCTAACCTTCATTAAAATGAACCACAACTGGATTTCGAAATCTTTTGCCCCACCTTGCCCGGCTGACACCTAGCTTTCCTATGAAAAGTCCAGAATAAAGAGAAAAAAATGCAATCGCACAGCCGCTATACGCTAGACCCTTACTGCTCCAGGGGCAGAAAAATGCACTATTAAAGCCTTCTGTCAGAAAACAAACTAAACAAAAAACCGCTAAAAAGATTATACCTTGGTGCTGCTTAAGAAAAACAGATCCAACATGATACATAAGAAGAGACTGAAAGCGCACTCACCGGTATATGAACAATCAAAGCGGTTTATTCACATGAGATCATGCGGTGCAAGGAGGGTATGTGAATACAAAAAAGGATGACAGCTGTTTCGTGCTAGGTGAGCACTTCAACAGATCCAGGTTGAAGTGCTCACCTAGCACGAAACAGCTGTCATCCTTTTTTGTATTCACATACCCTCCTTGCACCGCATGATCTCATGTGAATAAACCGCTTTGATTGTTCATATACCGGTGAGTGCGCTTTCAGTCTCTTCTTATGTTTCCTATGAAAAGGTCTTGCCTGTGGACTATTCTGAATGCCTTTTCCAATCTCGTAATTTTCAGCACCTGATTGTCCAGCATACGACATGTTTACACCTCACTAAATGGCCAAACTCCCCACACGGGGCCGTGGTATCGACACTTGGCGACAGCACCCGTGAGAGTGCAGTTTGTCTGAAGAGGTGGGTGAGCCCGCTTTTGGTCGACGGCACTGCCACTGGGCCCCTCCTAGTACAATAAAGTGTCTCTGGCGGTGGTGGTGCGCACCCAACGTCAGACACACCGTTGTAATATGAGGGGCCCTGGGCCTGTACCGCCGGCCACAAGACAGTTTCCCCCCACCCCAGCTCAAACAGTGCTCTGCCACTTGCAAAATTATCTCACAGCTCCACCAATGTTTAGTCTATGCGCTGACATCCTTCAATGCCTGCCACTGACAATACCATTGTATTGACATTTTTGTTATGTTAGGCCTTCGATGCCTGTCTGTGGTCACTCCTTCCACTAGGCCTCCACTGACCACACCACTGCTGCCCGTGTACCCCTGGAACCAATTTAAAATTGCCTACAGCCATGTGTTATTATTTTAGGCCTTCGATGCCTGTCTGCGGTCACTCCTTCCACTAGGCCTCTACTGACCACACCACTGCTGCCAGTGTACCCCTGGAACCAATTTAAAATTGCCTACAGCCAGCCCAATTTTTTTATTTTAGGCCTTCGATGCCTGTCTGCGGTCCATTCTTTCAACTACTACTACACTGACCAGGTCACTGCTGCCCGTGTACCCCTGGAACCAATTTAAAATTGCCTACAGCCATGTGTTATTATTTTAGGACTTCGATGCCTGTCTGCGGTCACTCCTTCCACTAGGCCTCCACTGACCACACCACTGCTGCCCGTGTACCCCTGGAACCAATTTAAAATTGCCTACAGCCATGTGTTATTATTTTAGGCCTTCGATGCCTGTCTGCGGTCACTCCTTCCACTAGGCCTCCACTGACCACACCACTGCTGTCCGTGTACCCCTGGAACCAATTTAAAATTGCCTACAGCCATGTGTTATTATTTTAGGCCTTCGATGCCTGTCTGCGGTCCATTCTTTCAACTACTACTACACTGACCAGGGCACTGCTGCCCGTGTACCCCTGGAACCAATTTAAAATTGCCTACAGCCATGTGTTATTATTTTAGGCCTTCGATGCCTGTCTGCGGTCACTCCTTCCACTAGGCCTCCACTGACCACACCACTGCTGCCCGTGTACCCCTGGAACCAATTTAAAATTGCCTACAGCCAGCCCAATTTTTTTATTTTAGGCCTTCGATGCCTGTCTGCGGTCCATTCTTTCAACTACTACTACACTGACCAGGTCACTGCTGCCCGTGTACCCCTGGAACCAATTTAAAATTGCCTACAGCCATGTGTTATTATTTTAGGCCTTCGATGCCTGTCTGCGGTCACTCCTTCCACTAGGCCTCCACTGACCACACCACTGCTGCCCGTGTACCCCTGGAACCAATTTAAAATTGCCTACAGCCATGTGTTATTATTTTAGGCCTTCGATGCCTGTCTGCGGTCACTCCTTCCACTAGGCCTCCACTGACCACACCACTGCTGTCCGTGTACCCCTGGAACCAATTTAAAATTGCCTACAGCCATGTGTTATTATTTTAGGCCTTCGATGCCTGTCTGCGGTCCATTCTTTCAACTACTACTACACTGACCAGGGCACTGCTGCCCGTGTACCCCTGGAACCAATTTAAAATTGCCTACAGCCATGTGTTATTATTTTAGGCCTTCGATGCCTGTCTGCGGTCCATTCTTTCAACTACTACTACACTGACCAGGTCACTGCTGCCCGTGTACCCCTGGAACCAATTTAAAATTGCCTACAGCCATGTGTTATTATTTTAGGCCTTCGATGCCTGTCTGCGGTCACTCCTTCCACTAGGCCTCCACTGACCACACCACTGCTGCCCGTGTACCCCTGGAACCAATTTAAAATTGCCTACAGCCAGCCCAATTTTTTTATTTTAGGCCTTCGATGCCTGTCTGCGGTCCATTCTTTCAACTACTACTACACTGACCAGGTCACTGCTGCCCGTGTACCCCTGGAACCAATTTAAAATTGCCTACAGCCATGTGTTATTATTTTAGGCCTTCGATGCCTGTCTGCGGTCACTCCTTCCACTAGGCCTCCACTGACCACACCACTGCTGCCCGTGTACCCCTGGAACCAATTTAAAATTGCCTACAGCCATGTGTTATTATTTTAGGCCTTCGATGCCTGTCTGCGGTCACTCCTTCCACTAGGCCTCCACTGACCACACCACTGCTGCCCGTGTACCCCTGGAACCAATTTAAAATTGCCTACAGCCAGCCCAATTTTTTTATTTTAGGCCTTCGATGCCTGTCTGCGGTCCATTCTTTCAACTACTACTACACTGACCAGGGCACTGCTGCCCGTGTACCCCTGGAACCAACATCAGAAAATATAAAAATAAGTATTTTGCTTACAAAAAAGAAAATACTGGAGAGATATCAAATGCAGACATTTTAACATTAAAAACAAACACACAACTAAAATCTGGTACAGTACTAAAAATGGCCACCAGCTACAATTACTTTCTCCTGCAAGTAGTTAACTGAAAGGTTTTTTAAATTGAAAACACAGATATGGCATCCACCGAGTGTTGTCCTGTCGCGTCTTCTTTATATTATTGCCGAGAAGATGCAAAACAATGAAAATAATAAAATCATTAATTACCAAAATAATAGAGAAAGTCAACACCACATTGCAAATAAACATTAATTCCAAATAAAGAAGCAGGGCGCGTCCGAGGGTGAGTATATACCTAATAAGAATATAATCACCCTCGGACGCGCAATGCTTATTTCCAACAGCCTTCCTTCCTAAGAATCAGCCCTTCCGTGGTGTAGAGAGACGTTGTGTTACACTCCAAGGTGTTCCCCAGGTTGCCTTTCCTGAGCTTCGATCTTCCGGCTCTCGTTTAGTAGTTGTTGGAAACTACGCTGCATTAGGCCTTCAAATTGGGTATGGGGTGTAGAGAGATGGTGTGTTCCACTCCAAGGTGTTCCCCAGGTTGCCTTTCCTGAGCTTCGATCTTCCGGCTCTCGTTTAGTAGTTCTTGGAAACTACACTGCATTAGGCCTTCAAATTGGGTATGGGGTGTAGAGAGATGGTGTGTTACACTCCAAGGTGTTCCCCAGGTTGCCTTTCCTGAGCTTCGATCTTCATGCTCTCGTTTAGTAGTTGTCGGAAACTACGCTGCATTAGGCCTACAAATTGGGTATGGGGTGTAGAGAGAGGGTTTGTTACACTCCAAGGTGTTCCCCAGGTTGCCTTTCCTGAGCTTCGATCTTCCGGCTCTCGTTTAGTAGTTGTTGGAAACTACGCTGCATTAGGCCTTCAAATTGGGTATGGGGTGTAGCGAGAGGGTGTGTTACACTCCAAGGTGTTCCCCAGGTTGCCTTTCCTGAGCTTCGATCTTCCGGCTCTCGTTTAGTAGTTCTTGGAAACTACACTGCATTAGGCCTTCAAATTGGGTATGGGGTGTAGAGAGAGGGTGTGTTACACTCCAAGGTGTTCCCCAGGTTGCCTTTCCTGAGCTTCGATCTTCCGGCTCTCATTTAGTAGTTCTTGGAAACTACACTGCATTAGGCCTACAAATTGGGTATGGGGTGGAGAGAGATGGTGTGTTACACTCCAAGGTGTTCCCCAGGTTTCCTTGCCATTGCTTCGGTCTTCCGACTCTCGTTTAGTAGTTGTAGAAAAGTACACTGCATTAGGCCTACAAAATGGGTATGGGGTGGAGAGAGATGGTGTGTTACACTCCAAGGTGTTCCCCAGGTTGCCTTTCCTGTGCTTCTATCTTCAGGCTCTCATTAAATTGTGGTTAAATGGAACAACTGCATTTGGCGTACTAGTTGGTTTGGGGCCTACTATCGGTGTCTGCCACTCCTTGCTGTTCTCCTGGTTTCCTGTCCTGAAATTCCATTTTCAGGCTCTCGTTAAGTAGTTGTTAATGTTAGACTGCATTTGGCCTACTAGTTGGGTTGGGGCCTACTATCGGTGTCTGCCACTCCTTGCTGTTCTCCTCCACTGAACAAAGCTGTGCCGCCTGTTTACTACGGTTGCCAATTTTGAACTGCATTTCGACTACTTACTGATTTGGCCCTACTCTCTGTGTCAGCCTCTCATTCCAGTTGTCCTCCACTGCAATGCCCCCTGGTTATTCCTGTGTTACCAATTTTGAACTGCATTTAGCCCACTTTATTCTTTGGGCCTATATCTGTGTTTCCATTTCATCGTGCCCATTGCCCAGCCAGTGATAGATGAGTCTGCTGGTACATTGACCCATAACGCAACATTCCCCGTGCATGCTACACAACAACATTGTGACCCTGCTGAAAGTCAGGTTGCTCTTCCCGCATACCATACCACCTTACACGGGGACAAAGAGGAAGGTGCAGATGAAAGTGCAGGTTCCTTCATCAGGTGGGGGGAGGAATACTAGTTGGCGACATCACTGGCACAGGGCCTTTCATAGTACGCAAAAGTGTTGCTGCCGGTGGGAGGCGCCCCCGCCGTGCAAACACACCGCTGTACTTTAAGGGGCCCTGTGCCAGTGCCAATGCCAACAAGTGGGCCCCCCCTGCTTGCTCAGGATCACAGCACTTGCAAAGTTTAAATACTTACCTCTCCCTGCTCCACTGCCGTGACGTGGTCCAGATTTCCTGGGCCCACTAATTACTTGAACCAGCCCTACCCCACACAACTTTAGCCAAATAACCCCCAATTTCAAATGCCTTACAATTATTATAAGGTAAATTACGCTTGACAAGCTTCATTAAGAAGAATGGATGGTTTTGACATTAAAATGGGCACTCTAGGTGTTTTCCTGGCCCCCACTCACTGCCGACTATGCTGCCCCATTGACTTGCATTGGGTTTCGTGTTTCGGTCGATCCCGACTTTACGTCATAATCGGCCGATTTCACTCGACCCGACTTTTGAGATAGTCGGGTTTCGCGAAACCCGGCTCAACTCTAAAAGGGTCAAGGTCGCTCAACTCTAGTTGCAACAAATCAATTTGCTGCAAATCAAATTTTGAGGGAAAAATTAATTTAACTCATCGGATTTAAATTTCAAATAATTTGAATTTTTCTAGACATAGACAGATGACAAGATGTTGTAGAGAAGCAATAAATCATATCTTATTTTACTTCTCAATTCCATCACCTGTTGGGTGAATTAGGGTCTTGTGACACAGTTTTGCACAAGAGAAGGGAAGCCATACTGAACATTTACAATTTAGGTTTACAATTTACTAGAAATGAATCTCACGCATCACAAACAAAATATTTAGTCATGTTTCAGGGCACAACAATTTGTACTGAAGATTGTTCATAATAATAACAATAATAATAAAAGCACATGCCACAAACTTCTCAAGATTAATGCAAGGAATTAAAAGGGCGATCAAGTAAAATAGTTACAATAAGCAACTGCAATAAGTAAAATATTACAAAATGCTTTATTATTATGTAATAGATCACAATCACATACATAAAAATGGGCAATAAATTAAAAGGCAAAAAGTGCTTATACCCCTTAAGTCCATATATTGGTGGATATATGCTTATTTAGTCACCCACAGCACTATGGATTTTGTGTAGTCTTTTTAGTTATTGTGGTTTCAGCCTCTTGATTTCTTGCCTTTCTTATGTGATTGTGATCTATAATGTAATAAAGTCATTTGTAATATTCATTGTGCTTCCTTCCTTTTTATGCAGGTTGTTCCATTTTCATGAGCGTGTAGCTTTTGATTAATATTTAGGTGCGCTGTAGGTTGTTGTTCAGATATTACAAGGGCTGTGAAGATTAAAAAAAATAACTTTAGCGCAAAGTTGTAATATAAAGAACAATGAAAAAAAGAAAATCCAGTTTAATAAAACAGAAAGTTTAATTTGTTTAATAATAGAAAGATGAATTGCAGAACACAATCTGATCTCAGGACTGGTAATATAATCCTCTAGTTTTGATACCACTGATCTCAATGTCTGAACATCTCATGCTGTTCAGATAAAAAATGCTATAACCATTGACTTAGTTCTTATCATTGGAAATTCAGATGTGTCAGATATTTTAAAGTGAGATCCTAGCGCAAGGTTGGCGGTGCATTTCATATGAAAATTAGACATGTTCAGGAACAGGGATCAATATATCTCAATGTTTGGGGGATATTCCCAACAGTGATTTCACACTGTGTTCCATCAGATTTTCTAGACCACATGAGCGTGCAGCTTCTCTAGGAGCTTATCTGTACTAGTTAGTTCTTTTCACATGTTGTAGAATATCTAACATGATATAAATGTGTAAAAAAAAAAACTTCATAGAGAGATAATTGTTTTAACCTTGTGGAATTACACTTTATTTCAATGTTATTCATTTATTCTTGTTACTCACTTACTGATGTACCAATTGTTATCTTAACTATGGGAAACCTACTCTATTAATGGAGCACACTACACGGCTCTATGACTGTTAAACATTTTCGCTGTTTGGGTCTGTAAGGATTATGATTGCTTTAACTGTAAGTCCAAAAATGTTTGCAGTGCTATACAGAGATTGTCATTACTAGAGATGAGTAATATTGTTTTGAAAACATTTGCCAATCTCAAAGTCGGCACGAACATTGCACATTCGAATTTGTGTTCAGATTCCTGAGCATTTTCCTCAAAATCTTCAAAATTTGCCCAAAGTTTGGTAAATAATTGAGTTTCCACTAAGTCTGTGTGCATATGGTGGCTCTGAGCAGCGGTAATATTACCACCGGTAAGATTATTATTGTCAGTCAGAGTGTTGCGGGGTCATGCTTGTCAGATTTGAGTGACCCCACAGCTGTGATTGTGACCCATGGTAAAAAGCATACTGTAGGTCACAGGCATTACCTGATGAGAGACTACTATTCCCATAACCCTACTCCTACTGTTGCTGATAACAGCGGGATCAGGCGGCTGATGGGCGTAGTCATCAGCCAGCACCTGTGCTTAAAGTAAAGAAAAAAAAGTAAAAATAAAGAAATACATATTGTCTTCTGTAAAAAGTAAAACATCATATACTCACTGATTCCCATGTCACCTGGAAAAGAGATAAAATAGTAAACCACCATATCCGTAATCCATACTGTACCGCGACAATTCGGATCACTTATTGAGCATTCGTATTGGCTGATGTGACTGTTCTACCCTGTAGCCGGCAACACACTGACATGAGTGTGTAATCACTCCTGCAGTGTGTAGCACTGAGCTTCGGTGAGAAAGATCACCATAGTTCATCAGCTAATGAGCCCGGGTGATGTCCTTTATGGCACCACTGCATGAGAAAAGTCTAGCTAATGCAGACAGCTGAGGTTTGCGGCCTGCAGCTGTCAGTTTTGACTGGCTGGTTATCACATATACCGGGGAACCCACATCAATTTATTGGTAAGTTATTTATTTATAGCGCAATTGATGGGTCAATTGATATCAAGTTTCATGGTGCCTGCCCCAAATTTGAGCTGTTTTGGCAGCTTTTGGGCTTCCCTTGTGATCTTGTCTATACGTTTGGTTTTTCCTTTCATTGAATTCAATGGTGTTTAATTATGTTCGGCAAACAACGGGATGTTTGGCAAACAGTCAAGACCCAACCTTAAAAGGTTTGCTCATCTCTACTCATTACTTAATGTCTTCAATGTAGCTTTTAATCTAATTTCACCATAACATACACATCATTTCAAATCAAACTAATTGACCTATTTTTATGGTTTAGAATGTGGGGTGAAATTAGAAATCTCAGAGCAAGTGGAAGCAAACATGTAGAGCACATAGTATCTCCAAGAAATCTTGCTATGACTTAAGGCATACTAAGTGTCTGCAATGTGTAAGCTAAATATGAATTTATTTACTGGAAAGTTTCAAAGTCTGCAAAAAACCTAATGTTTTATTTTTTTTATTGTGGAATTTGACTTTCTCTTTCACTTCAAGTGGACATTGTTTTAGTTTGTTATACAGCAAAACCATAACCAAAGTGCTACTAATCAACAGTGCTGCATTGGCTTTGCCACCATATTTTTCAATACAAACTGCAAACATTATTAACCCCTTCATGACCGGGGGATTTTTTGTTTTTCCGTGTTCATTTTTCGCTCCCCTCCTTCCCAGAGCCATAACTTTTTTATTTTTCCGTCAATTTGGCCATGTGAGGGCTTATTTTTTGCGGGACGAGTTGTACTTTTGAACGACATCATTGGTTTTAGCATGTCGTGTACTAGAAAACGGGAAAAAAATTCCAAGTGCGGTGAAATTGCAAAAAAAGTGCAATCCCACATTGGTTTTTTGTTTGGCTTTTTTGCTAGGTTCACTAAATGCTAAAAATGACCTGCCATTATGATTCTCCAGGTCATTACGAGTTCATAGACACCAAACATGACTAGGTTATTTTTTATCTAAGTGGTGAAAAAAAATTCCAAACTTTGCTAAAAAAAAAAAAAAAATTGCGCCATTTTCCGATACTCGTAGCGTCTCCATTTTTCATCATCGGGGGTCGGTTGAGGGCCTATTTTTTGCGTGCCGAGATGACGTTTTTAGTGATAGCATTTCGGTGCAGATACGTTCTTTTGATCGCCCGTTATTGCATTTTCATGCAATGTCGCGGCGACAAAAAAAAACGTAATTCTGGCGTTTTGAGTTTTTTTCCCGCTACGCTGTTTAGCGATCAGGTTAATACTTTTTTTATTTGATAGATCGGGCGATTCTGAGCGCGGCGATACCAAATATGCGTAGATTTGATATTTTTTTTATTGATTTATTTTGATTGGGGCGAAAGGGGGGTGATTTAAACTTTTATGTTTTTTTTATTTTTTTCACATTTTTTTAAACTTTTTTTTTTAACTTTTGCCATGCTTCAATAGCCTCCATGAGAGGCTAGAAGCAGGCACAACCCGATCGGCTCTGCTACATAGCAGCGATCTGCTGATCGCTGCTATGTAGCAGAATTGCACGTGTGCTGTGAGCGCCGACCACAGGGTGGCGCTCACAGCGACGGGCAATCAGTAACCATAGAGGTCTCAAGGACCTCTATGGTTACCATTCACAAGCATCGCCGACCCCCGATCATGTGACGGGGGTCGGCGATGACGTCATTTCCGGCCGCCCGGCTGGAAGCGGTAGTTAAATGCCGCTGTCTGCATTTGACAGCGGCATTTAACTAGTTAATAGGTGCGGGCAGATCGCGATTCTGCCCGCGCCTATTACGGGCACATGTCAGCTGTTCAAAACAGCTGACATGTCCCGGCTTTGGTGCGGGCTCACCGCGGAGCCCTGCATCAAAGCAGGGGAGCCGGCATCGGACGGTATAGTACGTCCGATGCCGGTAAGGGGTTAAAGAGGATGTCCTGGTACAAGTCTGCAATCACTATAAGACGTCTCCAGTGACGGCACCGGAAGCTGTAGGTCATTTGATTGCAAGTATGCGATTCTCATACTTCCGGCCTCATTCCAACTAGACATGTCTGGCCTCGCTCAGTGTAAATGCATTGAGCAAGGCCATGCACATCTAGTTGGCATAGGTCTGCATGGAGGCCCTCCTCCATGTTTCTTCCAAGGGGGGATTGGGGTGTGTGCAAATTTGGTTCAAGTTGGATCTTTTATACAGTGCATTAGGAAGCTGTATGGCAAGACCAACTGAAGACTGTGAAGTGTGTTTTCCTGTGCCCTTCCAGTATCTGGGTTCAAAGGCTTATTGGGATGCGAATGACTTGATGGCAGGGCAGGCCTTGCATAAAATGCAACATTTTTTCAGGAAGCGCTCCTGTACCTCTCGTGACAGGGGTATTGGGGTGCGTTGTAATTCTTGGCAGCCCAGCCACTCACTGCATAGACAATAACAGCATAGGAGACCCAATGTTTAATAATGTCCCTTTAACCCATTACATGCCAAATTAGCAATTTTCATTTTTTTTTAATGACAGATTTTTAATTATTTAGGTCCTAATGAATCAGAAACATAATTTGCAAAATTTTTTCAAGTATGGATTTTTCAGAAAAGGGCATCCCAATATTCAATTAAAAATGACAATGACATGATTTCCTATTTTGAAAACATTCATTTTACCAACACAACACAAAACATTGGACCTAATTATAAAAATTATAAAATCTTAGTTGCTAGAACTAAAGATTAGGCGTCCCAAAAAAAGGACATTGGTAGATAATGGGTTAAGAATATTAATGCCGCCTGATGCCCCTCTAAAAAGAGGCTTGTGTCTCCTTATGTGTCACACACGCCTTGGTCAGCTAGGCTTGTTAAATGTTACAATTACATTTTCCAGTGAATGCATTTGTATTGGTTGGAAGCAATGTTAAAGTTGAAAAATGCATAGAAAACGCTGTGTGTGAACATAGCCCAAGTGGTGGAGGAACATTTTAGTCTGGGGTAATTATTTTGCTTATATACAAGTCATTACCCCGGAAAGGGTGTACCTTAACATATTTTCCAGCAAACTCCATTTTGGTTTGGCTTTTGTATGTTTTTTGGTTCACCTGTAAAAATGGCGTAAAACTCTGACAGCATTGCTTACAGCTGTGACCTAGGTGCCAGAATTGCTTCCAGGGGTGATCCCCATGATGTTCCTGTGTTATTTTAGCAGTGTTTTCTTCATTTTCAGATGTTTTAGACCTTAAAATGACCCCCGGCGGGGATCACAGTAAAAATACTCGGGTTTCCCATAGACTTACATTGGGCTTATTATTCTGGCCGAGTACCCAAGTATTCCTATCTGCTCGACCCGAGGAATGAGCACCCGAGCATTTTAGTACCCGCCCATCACTAGCCGGTTCTTAATGACCACCAATTCGTCTTATTACTGCCATCATTGAGGGACCTTAATCTTCAGTACCGCTTTCTCACGGCGCCGAGGATAAAGTGTAATGCGCCCCCAGTGGGAAAAAATCACTCGGTGACAGCTGTATATGACAGCTAACACCCTGCGGCAAACCATTAAATTTGCTATCATTTGTGACAGCAACATCTAAGTGGTTAAAACACCTCCTTCAAACGTTAACTTCACCCTGAAGCCTGTTTTCACCTTCCCGACCAAGCCAATTTTTACAATTCTGACCACTGTCACTTTATGAGATCATAACTTTGGAATGCTTAAATGTATCCCACTGATTCTGTTTTCTCATGACATATTGTACATTATGATAGTGGTAAGATTTTTTGATATTACTTGCATTTATTTATGAAAAAAATGGAAATTTGGCAAAAATGTTAAAAATTTGCAATTTTCAAATTTTTTATTTTTATGCCCTTAAATCAGAGTGTCATATCACACAAAATAGTTAATAAATAACATTTCACAAATGTCTACTTTACATCATCACAATTTTGGAAATATATATATTTTTTGTTAGGAAATTATAAGGGTTAAAATGTTGACAAGCGATTTCTCATTTTTACAACAAAATTTGCAAAACCTTTTTTTAGGGAAAACCTCACTTTGAGAGGCCTATATGACAGAAAATACCCAAAAGAGACATTATTCTAAAAACTGCACCCCTGACGGTACTTAAAACCACATTCAAGAAGTTTATTAACCCTTCAGGTGCTTCACAGGAATTTTTGGAATGTGGAAGAAAAAAATAAGCACTTACTTTTCTTTCACAAGAAGAGACCTATTGTTTTTTTACTTTTGCCAGGGTAACAGGAGAAAATTGACAATACATTTTGCTGATCACTTTCCCTTGAATGTTAGGTCCCGAGTTCCCGCCTCTGCACAGGGGAATCTCATACCATCTCAGCTGCTGTCTCCCATTCTTCTCCAGCTGCAGTGGAACCTGCTCAGTGGAGACGTCAGTCCCAGCATCTGACTCTGGCTGATACTGGGCGACTGGTTACTACTGTTCTTCCAGGCTCTGCCTTTGTAGCCAGCGCTGATCAGCAGCGAGCAGATCTTTCTGGGACTAAGTCCTGCTTTTCTCATACTGGGCATGCCCACGGGATGACCTCCCATTGGAGGTGGGGGGTCACATGCGCAGGTCCTTAAGCGGTTCCTGTTGGACCACTAGGAAGGTCCTTGAGTGCTAAAAGTATAAAAGGTTCGCATGGCCACACAGCCATGCGCTAGTATCAAACCTATGTTATAAGCTCTGCGACAGTGTGGTCATGATTGTATGCGGTCAGGGTTTGGCTGAATTTAGCCCCTAGAATACCGGCACCTCCGGTGAGGAGTTTTGTGTATGTGGATTCAGGGCTGACGTATAGCCATTAGAATTCCGGCTCCACCTGAGAGGAGTTGCTTGTGTGCTAGTCTGACTGCATGACCACTGTTGGCTCTATTAGGTCGCTGTGATCTCCTGTGAGGTTAACAGGGCACTGCTTTCTCTTTTCATAGTGAATCTGTGAAGTAACAGAGTTCGTTTATACCGTCATATAGTACCGGCCTGTTACAAGCAGCAGGTTTCTTTCCTGCACGGTGGACCCCGGGTTGCAAACACACCTACTGTCTCATATAGATATTCGGTGCATTCCGACAACCCTAACAGAATACTAGCGCCAGGGTCTGGCTAGTAAATGGCGGAGAAACAGCAATCCTTGCGGTACATCCAGCAGCTGGAGGGTAGGTTGGCTGCTCTTGAGCACACAACCTGAGCTGTGGATGTTACCGCAGTTGCTGTTCAGGCTGCTAGCGTGGCTGCAGCAACCTTGTCCACTGCCACCCCTGTTCCAACTTTATCTCATCTCTCACTGCCAGAAAAATTTTCTGGTGATAGTAAATCTTGTAGGGGTTTCGTGAGCCAGTGCTCTATACACCGCAAGCTCCTGGCCACACTTTTCCCCACAGAGCGGGCAAAAGTGGGATTGTTTGTGTCTCTCCTATCGGACAGGGTGTTGGAATTGGCTATGCCGCTGTGGGAGCATGGCGATCATGTGGTGCAGAGTGCTCCGTTGTTCCTGTGCTCTCTGAGACAGGTCTTTTTAGGGCCTCGAGTCATCCATAATACGGCGCTACAACTGTTGGCATTAACTCAGGGCTCATCCTTGGTCATCCATTTTGCTGTCCACGTCCGCATCCTACCATCTGAGCTGGAGTAGTCAGATAAAGCCCTTACCCTATATTTTAGAGGGGGCTGGCTGAACACATGAAGGACACTCTGGCCTCCAGAGAGATTCCCACCACACTTGAGTTAATAGCTGTGTCCACTCGTATTGACCTCTATTTTCACGAGTGGAGGTTAGAGGGGGTCCAGTGTAGGCAGAAGTTTCGGATGGCTCCCACCTTCGCCAAACCTTTGCAATATCCGTTCCTGGTCTCTGAGTCACATGAGGCCATGGAAGTGTCACGAGCGGGATCTAAGTCCCGGACCGCTCATGCACTCAAGGTCTGTCATGTTTGCCAGCAGTCAGGACATCTTGCCACCAGATGTTCACAGCAGTCGAGGAAACATCAGCGTCTAGTGGTAGTAGGTGTAGGTACACTAGACATGGCAACTTTTGCCTCCAAATTGTCCTTTAAGGGGACAATTACAATAGGCTTATTCACTCACTCAGTAGATCTCTGTGTGGATTCTGGGGCGGAGGGCAATTTTATGTCTTCTGTCTTCACCCAACGTCACGCAATTCCTCTGGTAATGCTAGCTCAACCAGTCACCGCATGAGTGGTGAATGGGTCGACACTGCCCTCACAGATAACACACCAGACCATCCCTTTCACTCTGTCCATGTCGCCATCTCATCAGGTGATTATATCTCTGCTCGTTATTCCTGAGGGAATTGATGAGGTCCTGTTAGGGATACATTGGCTATGATACCACTCTCCTCATATCAAGTGGTCCACGGGCAGAATTTTGGGATGGGGTGAATCTTGTGGGGGTAGATGTCAGAGGCAAAGCATTCAGGTTGCTACTACTGAGATACCCGCAGATCTATCCTCTCTCCCCAAGCAATATTGGCCCTATGCGGACGTGTTCTCCAAAAGGGCTGCAGAGACCCTTCCGCCTCACTGCCCCTATGACTGTCCTATTGACCTCTTGTCTACCATCTGGCCCTTCCTCCATGCCTAGGTATCTCTGACACCTTCCATGGGTCCCTCTTAAAGCCAGTATACATGTCCCGGTTTTCTGAGTCATCTGCCGGGACATTGGGTTTGTCTACGGACGATTACAAGGTGAACACTATTTTGGGGTGCAAGATGATACATGGCAAAACATTTATTGGGTGGATTGGAAGGGTTATGGCCCAGAGGACAGGTCCTGGGAGCCTGCTGAGCACATTCAAGCTCCATAGCTCATTGCTGCCTTCGAGAGTAGCGAGGTCCAGGGAGGGGGGTGGTAATGTTAGGTGTCGAATTCCCGTTTCCGCACAGGGGAAATCTCAAACCATCTCAGCTGCGGTCTCCCGTTCTTCTCCAGCCACAGTGGAGCCTGCTCAGCGGAGACGTCGGTCCCAGCATCTGACTCAGGCTGATACTGGGCGACTGGTTACTACTGTTTTCCAAGCTCTGCATTTGTAGCCAGCGCTGATCAGCAGTGAACAGATCTTTCTGGGAATAAGTCTTGCTTTTCCCATACTGGGCATGCCCATGGGACTACTTCCCATTGGAGGTGGGGGGTCACATGTGCAGGTCCTGAAGCGGTTCCTGTTGGACCACTAGGAAGGTCGTTGAGTGCTAAAAGTATAAAAGGTTTGCATGGCCGCGCGGCCATGCGCTAAAATCAAACCTATGTTATGAGCTTAACGCCAGTGTGGTCATGGTTGTATGTGGTCAGGGTTTGGCTGAAATAATCCCCTAGAATACCGGCACCTCCGTGAGGAGTTTTGTGTATGTGGATTCAGGGCAGGCGCATAGCCATTAGAATTTCGGCTCCACCTGAGGAGTTGCTTGTGTGCAATTCTGACTGCATGACCACTGTTGGCTCTACTAGGTACCTGTGATCTGCTGTGAGGTTAACAGGGCACAGCATTCTCTTTTCATAGTAAATCTGTGAAGTAACAGAGTTCGCTTATACCGCCATATAGTACAGCCTATTACTAGCAGCAGGTTTTTCTCCTGCACGGTGGACCCCAGGTTGCGAACGCCATGTTGCATTTGGAGAGCCCCCTGATATGCCTAAACAGTGGAAACACCATACAAGTAACACCATTTTGGAAACTAGACCCCTTAGGGAACTTACCTAGATTTGACTTGAGCACCTTGAACACACAAGTGTTTCACAGACATTTCTCCATAAAATTTGCTGTTTAATTGCTGTTTAATTTCTCCTGACTATACTGACACCCCATATGTGGGGAATACCACTGTTTGGGAGCACAGCACAGCCTGGAAAAGCACAGCCTGGAAAAGAAGGAGCACATTTGATTTTTTGAATGCAAAATTTGATGGAATAGTTAGCAGACACCGTGTCTCGTTTGGAGAGCCCCTGATGTGCCCTTGACCACTCACGTGACTGTGATGTCACCGAAGGTCCTTCACTCACTGCATTCTTAGGAACGGAGGCAGACGCTCGCAGCGGTTACTGCCAGTGTTCTCCGGAGGTGTGAGTATATCCATATTTTTTATTTTTTTTCTTTATTTTTTACATGAATATGGATCCCAGGGCCTGAAGGAGAGTCTCCTCTCGTCCAGACCCTGGGAACCATACGCACCTCACACGGTGAAGATGACTGGGAACTTATAGGAACTTCCGATTCTGATTTCCGATATCGCAAAAATATCGGAACTCAGTATCGGAATTCTGATACAGCAAATATCAGCCGATACCCGATATTTGCAGTATCAGAATGCTCAACACTAGTGGTTATTAATGGAGCACACTTGGACTGGGTCGTTGTTAGCACTGTGGTACCACAGGGGTCAGTATTGGGCCCTCTTCTTTTTAACGTATTTATTAATGACCTTGTATGTGGCAAACAGAGCAGAATTTCAATATTTGCAGATGACACTAAACTCTGCAGGGTAATCAATACAGAGGAGCACAATTTTATATTACAGGATGATTTATGTAAACTAGAAGCTTGGGCTGACAAATGGCAAATGAGCTTTAATGGGGATAAATGTAAGGTCATGCACTTGGGTAGAAGTAATAAGATGTATAGCTATGTGCTTAATTCTAAAACTCTGGTCAAAACCGTCAATGAAAAAGACCTGGGTGTATGGGTGGATAACAAACTCACATTTAGTGGCCAGTGTCAGGCAGCTGCTACAAAGGCAAATAACATAATGGGATGTATTAAAAGAGGCATAGATGCTCATGAGGAGAATATAATTTTACCTCTACACAAGTCACTAGTTCGACCACACTTAAAATACTGTGCACAGTTCTGGTCTCCGGTGTATAAGAAAGACATAGCTGAACTAGAGCGGGTGCAGAGAAGAGTGACCAAGGTTATTAGAGGACTGGGGGGTCTGCAATACCAAGATAGGGTATTACAATTGTGGCTATTTAGTTTGGAAAAGGAAGGCTAAGGGCTGATCTTATTTTAATGTATAAATATATGAGGGGACAGTACAAAGACCTTTCTGATGATCTTTTTAATCATAGACCTGAGACAGGGACAAGGGGGAATCCTCTATGTCTGGAGGAAAGAAGGTTTAAGCATAATAACAGATGCGGATTCTTTACTGTAAGAGCAGTGAGACTATGGAACTCTCTGCCATATGATGTTGTAATGAGTGATTCATTACTTAAATTTAAGAGGGGACTGGATGCCTTTCTTGAAATGTATAATGTTGCAGGGTATATATACTAGATTCCTTGTTAGGGTGTTGATCCAGGGAACTAGTCTGATTGCCGTATGTGGAGTCAGGAAGGATTTTTTTTCCCCAGTGTGGAGCTTACTCTTTGCCACATGGGTTTTTCTTGCCTTCCTCTGGATCAACATGTTAGGGCATGTTAGGGTAGGCTATGGGTTGAACTGGATGGACTTAAAGTCTTCCTTCAACCTTAATAACTATCTTACTATGTACTGCAGGGTATCACATCAGGATCTGAAGGGCATGGAAGGAGCCAAAACCTAAAAAAAAGGAGTAGCAACACGCCACAGTATAGGAATAAAAATATAAATTTGATTACAAATTACAATAAAAGCATATATGACAATATCCATACAAACCAATACATATAACTGGAGGAGACATGAAGGTAGGCAGGGTGTAGGTGTAGGGTCATAACATAAATGGAAATGAGAAAGCTGGGTGAGGCCAGTTTCACACTTCCTGATATTTCCGGTACTGGAAAAAACGGTACCGGAGTTATCAGTGTCGCCAGTGCCATGTGCCGCCCGTGTGCCACATCAGTGCCACATGGACGGCAGCTGGGGAGGCAGCATTACAGTAAGCTCTGTTCCCCTGCATGTGGTGCTGAAGCCAGTTGTCATCCCTTCTCCCCTGCTCTGCCGATGAGCAGCACGTGCAGGGGAGAATGAATGAAAGATATGCAGTGGGCATAGGCTCAGTAACTAACACTGACGACACTGAGTCTGTGCTCACTCGACAGCATGAACTCCTGTGACTCCAGGACTGTGGGAGAATGCAAGTGATGAGTTCACTGTGACAGAGCTCGAACTGCCATGACCTCATCACTTGTATTCTCCCATGGTCCTGAGGTCACAGGAGTTCAAGCTGGCGAGCGAACACAGACTCAGTGATGTCACCACTAGTTACTGAGCCTGCACCCACTGGGTATCATTCATTCCCCAATAGTTTACAGCCTGGCCGGTCGCATTACCACCGCTCCTGGTTAGAAACTGTCTAACGTGGGACGTGGGACTGAATGAACGCCGGACAGGTATTGGTATATTATTGTTTTGTTATGCTTATATTTTTACAGGAGATCCAGGGCGTCGCTTGGATTACCAGTATAATATAGATGGGAAACTTTGTGGTGTATGATTTCATTAAAAAACTTTATTCTTACTGTGTGGTGTGTTTTAGTTAACCCTTTACCAACTATAGCAATAGTAATGGAAAGGTGTCTTATTGACACCTCTCCATTACTAAGCTGGCTTAATGTCAACTTACAAAAGGAAGGTGACATTAACCCCTCATTATCCCACTTTCCACCACAATAGGGCAAGTGGGAAGAACCAGGCAAAGCTCCAGAATTGGTACATCTAATAGATGCACTTTTCTGGGCAGCTGTGGGCTGCTGTTTTTAGGCTGGGGGGGGGGGACCATGGCCCCTTGCCGACCTGAAAATAGCAGCCTGCACCTGTGAGTTTTGCGAAGTTGGTTTAACAACATAGGGGGACCCAACATTGAGTCTTTCATACATTCATTGTTCCCTGCTCATGCTGCTTGCCTGCAGAGCAGGGGACAATGGATGAAAGCTGCGTTCAGCATCACAAGAAGGGGAACATCGCTTACTGTAGCGCTACTTCCCCAGCGGCCATCCGTGCACATGGAGGACAGTGTGCACTATTCTCTGTGTGCACGTGGGTGGCAAGTTTTGAAAACACTCTGACATTTGCATAGACCCAATCATTTGAATGGGTCTATGTGTGTCAGTGTCTCTGGAACGTGAGAAAACTGTCACTACACATACTGGTGACACTGATGTGTGAAACCAGCCTTAGTGAGTATCCTAAATGCACATGACAGTACTACATAGCATATTATATTTGGAGTACTCCACTGTGTTTACAATTCTGAATATAGTTGGGGAGAGTTTGAAACGAATATGCTCTTAGTCCTGTTATTTAATTTGTGCTTTTTGATTACCCTTTCTGGCAGGAAAGGAGACCTGCCAGCACCTGCTCCAAGTAGGTGCTCAAAAGCCACCTTTCCTCCATAACCTAGAAGATCCACGTGGCCACCTTGAGGCCTTAAGACCATGGCGACCTTCAGGACAAATCGATTGCATCGCATTGTCCGGATGGAAGCATGCAGGGAACCCACTTCCTGCACGATGCCATTCTATGTCACTCTCACTATTGACAGCGGCATGACAGGGGTTAAATGCCTGTGATCAGTGCTAGCACTGATCGTGGGCATTGCTGCGGGGTCAAAAGATCAGGGGGATGTAAATCCAATTATAGCAAAGTTCTCGGAAAAAATAATCAATATCGTAGATCAATCCGAGGACTACAAAAGTAGTGCAAACAAAATAAATTTATTTATTGAAGTCACAACCAGTCATACAAAATGCCGCCAACGTTTCAGCCAAAGCCTTTATCAAGGCATTTATCTACAAAATAATAAACCAAAATGAGTACACATAATTGCATATGTATATATATACATCCATAAACATAAAAAATAAAGACAGGTTGTGCACATAACAGAAAAGGAATCCATAGCCGAATAGACATTTCAGTCGCATAAGTCCTATGTAACCGTGGAATAAGAGCGTGTCCTAAATAAAAAGAAAAAAGGGGGGATAGGGGAAAAAAAGGGGGAAACAGTATATAAACTTCACAAAGGATTTATAAATGTAGCACAACATCACTGCAGTGATCCCAAGGGAAAAAAAGGGAAAAGAAAAAAGAAGAAAACGAAAATGCCAGAAGATCCAACACCCCTAGTGATCGCATCAGTATATAACATAGAAAATGGAGTCCCATCTACCCATGAAGGTAGAGAAAAGGAAATTACCTGTATGATGGTAAAGGTCAAAGCTATAAGAGATACAATAAACAAAAAGGAGCCATGAACCAAATGCCAGGAGTAAAGTACAAGGAAGAGAACCAAGGGGCCACATATACATACCATATGGAGTGAGGTACACAGGAAAAAGGACGCTGAAGCATATAAAGAAACAGAATAGTAATCAAATAAACAGGCACTAAATAGAGCTGGAATAGAGTCACTAGCACAACTAAGGTAGAGCCCAAAAGGAAAGGAAAAGTAAGATGAGATCAGTATGAAAAGGCATACAGTATAGCACCACAAACCTGTAGAGAGTGATATAGCACCCAAGGGTGATGGACCACTGGATTAAATCTAGAGAAAAAAAAGGGGAACAAAAAGCAAATATTAGAGTAATATACTCACTTCCAGTATTATACAATGCAATAATATAAAGGACATGTGATAAACCACAGTACATAGCAATAAGAAAGAACATATATATATAAAAATATATATAAAAATATATATACATATCACTATATGGAAAGAAAAATGGAAAAACAAGATGAAAAAACAAGAGATCCCGTGTTAAATCTCACAGACCTACTACATACTACAAAATAATATGCTATTAATAGAAGGTCTCATACTCTCTATTAAGGCCATATGGTTCCAATGTCTGGAGTATATGAATCCAATAAGCCTCCCTCTGTTTGAGTTTAAGGATTCTATTACCGCCTCTCCTGGCTATGGGAATACTATCAATAATTTGGTATCGGAGCTGTGCAATGCTGTGGTTATGTGAAATGAAATGGACAGGTATTGATAAGAGCAGTTTTTTGCACCGGATAGTTGACTTGTGTTGTGAGATGCGGTCTCGGATATGTTGGGAAGTCTCACCAACATATCCGAGACCGCACGGACATTTGATGAGATAAATAACATAGGTAGAATCGCAGCTAAAGAAGCCGCGAATCGGAAACCTCTTGCCAGATCTAGGGTGGGTAAACGTATCGCCCCTCGTAATGTTAGAACATTGAAGGCAATGCAAGCATGGAAATGTGCCCTTTCGTGCTGTAGCTAAAAATGTTTGTCTTGTGACAAGTTTAGAACTCCCAATATCGGCTGAGACCAAAAGATTACGCAAATTGGGAGGTTTTTTATGGCACATAAGTGGGGCTACCTGGAACTCAGGAATACCTGGATAAGATAAGCCTAAAAGAGGCCAGTGTTTACGGATTAAGCCATGAAACATGGGCATAAAAGGGTGATAGGTGTTAACAAAAGCCATCCTGTTAACTCGTGGTTGGGGTGTAGTTAAAGGTGAATTATCCAATGGAAAATCTAAAAATGAATCAGGATATCCACGATTCTGGAACTTCGATGCCATCTCATTCAATCTCACTGCTCGTAAAGAAGGATCTGACACGATCCTATTGATCCTGCTATATTGTGATCTTGGGAGAGATCGCTTGATGTGACGAGCGTGGCAGCTAGTGAAAAGAAGTAGGCTGTTTTTGTCCGTGGATTTTACAAAAAGGTCGGTAGATAAAGACCTATCATCATTAATGGTGACCAAGGTGTCCAAAAAGGAAATAGATTTTTGGTCATGTTGTATTGAAAAGGTCAATTTATCAACAGACGTATTAATAGACTGGTGGAAGGATAAAAGTGAGTCCAGGTCCCCACACCATATCAAAAAAATGTCGTCAATGTATCTCTTCCAGAGTGGGCAAAACTGCTGGAAGAGTACATGTGTATAGACGAATTTGGATTCGAAATCGGCCATAAAGATGTAAGCATATGGGGGCGCAACGTTACTGCCCATGGCGGTGCCATTAAGTTGAATAAAAAATTCATCTTCAAATAAAAATAAATTTTTAGTCAAAATAAGGGTCAATAATGCACCACAGAATTCCTTTAGATCTGGACCAAAATTGGTGTTATCATCCAAAAAACCTCGACAGCTTGGATACCACTGCTATTATTAATGTTAGTGTACAAGCTATTGACATCTAATGTTACCAAATAACAATCCACAGGTACTCTATCAAGACCGCGAATTTTTTAGATTTTCCATTGGACAATTCACCTTTAACTACACCCCAACCACGAGTTAACAGGATGGCTTTTGTTAACACCTATCACCCTTTTATGCCCATGTTTCATAATAATAATAATAATAATAATAATCTTTATTTATTTCATGGCTTAATCCGTAAACACTGGCCTCTTTTAGGCTTATCTTATCCAGGTATTCCTGAGTTCCAGGTAGCCCCACTTATGTGCCATAAAAAACCTCCCAATTTGCGTAATCTTTTGGTCTCAGCCGATATTGGGAGTTCTAAACTTGTCACAAGACAAACATTTTTAGCTACAGCACGAAAGGGCACATTTCCATGCTTGCATTGCCTTCAATGTTCTAACATTACGAGGGGCGATACGTTTACCCACCCTAGATCTGGCAAGAGGTTTCCGATTCGCGGCTTCTTTAGCTGCGATTCTACCTATGTTATTTATCTCATCAAATGTCCGTGCGGTCTCGGATATGTTGGTGAGACTTCCCAACATATCCGAGACCGCATCTCACAACACAAGTCAACTATCCGGTGCAAAAAACTGCTCTTACCAATACCTGCCCATTTCATTTCACATAACCACAGCATTGCACAGCTCCGATACCAAATTATTGATAGTATTCCCATAGCCAGGAGAGGCGGTAATAGAATCCTTAAACTCAAACAGAGGGAGGCTTATTGGATTCATATACTCCAGACATTGGAACCATATGGCCTTAATAGAGAGTATGAGACCTTCTATTAATAGCATATTATTTTGTAGTATGTAGTAGGTCTGTGAGATTTAACACGGGATCTCTTGTTTTTTCATCTTGTTTTTCCATTTTTCTTTCCATATAGTGATATGTATATATA
The DNA here is from genome assembly GCF_032444005.1 of Ranitomeya imitator. Taxonomy (NCBI): domain Eukaryota; kingdom Metazoa; phylum Chordata; class Amphibia; order Anura; family Dendrobatidae; genus Ranitomeya; species Ranitomeya imitator. Next base: position 1,151,792,750 of record NC_091282.1, read on the forward strand.
TTTTTATATATATTTTTATATGTATATGTTCTTTCTTATTGCTATGTACTGTGGTTTATCACATGTCCTTTATATTATTGCATTGTATAATACTGGAAGTGAGTATATTACTCTAATATTTGCTTTTTGTTCCCCTTTATTTTCTCTAGATTTAATCCAGTGGTCCATCACCCTTGGGTGCTATATCACTCTCTACAGGTTTGTGGTGCTATACTGTATGCCTTTTCATACTGATCTCATCATACTTTTCCTTTCCTTTTGGGCTCTACCTTAGTTGTGCTGGTGACTCTATTCCAGCTCTATTTAGTGCCTGTTTATTTGATTACTATTCTGTTTCTTTATATGCTTCAGCTTCCTTTTTCCTGTGTACCTCACTCCAAATGGTATGTATATGTGGCCCCTTGGTTCTCTTCCTTGTACTTTACTCCTGGCATTTGGTTCATGGCTCCTTTTTGTTTATTGTATCTCTTATAGCTTTGACCTTTACCATCATACATGTAATTTCCTTTTCTCTACCTTCATGGGTAGATGGGACTCCATTTTCTATGTTATATACTGATGCGATCACTAGGGGTGTTGGATCTTCTGGCATTTTCGTTTTCTTCTTTTTTCTTTTCCCTTTTTTTCCCTTGGGATCACTGCAGTGACGTTGTGCTACATTTAGAAATCCTTTGTGAAGTTTATATACTGTTTCCCCCTTTTTTTCCCCTATCCCCCCTTTTTTCTTTTTATTTAGGACACGCTCTTATTCCACGGTTACATAGGACTTATGCGACTGAAATGTCTATTCGGCTATGGATTCCTTTTCTGTTATGTGCACAACCTGTCTTTATTTTTTATGTTTATGGATGTATATATATACATATGCAATTATGTGTACTCATTTTGGTTTATTATTTTGTAGATAAATGCCTTGATAAAGGCTTTGGCTGAAACGTTGGCGGCATTTTGTATGACTGGTTGTGACTTCAATAAATAAATTTATTTTGTTTGCACTACTTTTGTAGTCCTCGGATTGATCTACGATATTGCTGCGGGGTGTCAGCTGTCTCATACAGCGGAAATCTGCACCAGATCGCTGCGGCGCTCAACGTGAGGCCGCACGATTCATGCGCCATACTAGTTCTGCTGTTTGCTGGACTTCAGTTTCTGCAGAGCTGTACTAGTACAACGCATGTCCGGAAGGGGTTAACACCATAGGTCCTCTGCGATCTTAATTGTGAGTGCTGATCATTGCTATGGTACTCTGAGGTCATCTTATGGCCCCATAATATGGTAGATTGTTAGACCTAGCTATAAGCCAGTTCTTTAGAAATACCCTGGTTTAGGGAAACAGGGGAAAAAAGAGACAAGTGCGGCGCTTCCTCTGAGCGTAATACGTTTTTACCAACAAGTTAAAAACATTTCTTTTATTTGTAGTTATGCTCACCTTCTATCGGTAAGAAATGCACGTTGAGATTCTCAAGAAATCAATTCTTTAGGCAACTCTTCTTTGTATGTTATATAATCCAATAAGGTGTGCAGCTCACTTTGGAGAACAATGTGTTGATCCTGCTTCAGATCCACATAGGTGGCGATTTCAAAGGAAAAAAAAACTCCAAGTAAATGTGGCGCTAAGCACCTACGGATTTTTTGAATGCATCCACTTCAAGTGAAAAATGTTAATAAAAATTCATTTATTTTCTCAAAATAAAAAAAAAATAAAATATATTTGTAAAATATTTTAAAAAACAGTTCAACGCTTTTCAGCTGCTATTTTTACAGTGCAGCCTTCATCAGGTAGCAAAAAAAAAACAAACAATAAGAACAAACATACAATAAGCACTATAAAATGATGTTACAACCTCCAAGTTTTCTTATTTATGAGGGTTCCTAGAAGGGATTAGCAGGGCGGGACCGGGGATCAGGTTCTCCTTTCCTGATGAATATCTACATGCTAGGAATCTCACTTTTCAGGTTATATATAAGAAACCAGATTTGATACAATCCATGCCTTTGGATAAAGACCAGGCCTTTCAGAATCTGGTGGAACTCTTGGAAAAGAATGAGTTCACTTCAGAAAGAAAAAGATTTCCACATAAAAATAAATCCTCAAGGGCCCCCTCTTTCTCACTGGTACCTGTGATAAAGATATTCTTTGAACTGGTCAAACGGGATATTTCATCAATGTCTCCTCAGGTGGGTACCGATTCAAATTTGTCTTTGGCTGAAAAAAGAGCTTTGCTGGATCTTAAAAATAATAGGGAGATTTTCATCAAGGAGGCCGACAAAAGGGACAATGTGGTTATGTGGCCTGTTAACCTGTATTTAGGAGAGGCTAATAGGCAGCTAAATGATTCTCGTTTCTATCAGAAGCTTCCTTCGGATCCTCTCCAATGAATTTCTCTCCAAATTTCAAACGCTATTATGTAGAGCTCATCAATATGGGATTATTATTGATAGTGAGAAAAAATACATGTGGGTGGACAATCCCATCACTGCAACATTTTACATGTTGCCGAAGGTCCACAAAGATGAGAACCCCCCCGGCCGACCGATTATCTCCAGCATAGGGAGTCTATGTGAGAGGGCAAGTGACTATCTCGACATTTTTGTACAACCCATAGTTCTTGCCCTGCCCTCCTTCACTAGAGACTATGCCCACTTTATTGAAATTTGTCAGCAAATCTCCCTACCAGCAGAATTCTATTTGGTGACATCAAATGTAGAGTCGCTTTTTTCTAACATCAGTCATACTGATGGAATTGAAGCAGCTACTTTCTTTCTGGACAAAGCAGGCCATTTCGACATGATTTTTTCCTCCTTGAGCTTCTTAACTTTGTGTTACATCATAATTTTTTTTCTTTTTGATAGGACGTTTTTCCTGCAAATCTCCCGAGTGGCGATGGGAGCTAAATGCGCACCAGCCTATGCTAACATCTTTTTAGGCTGGTGGGAGGAGAATGTTGTGTACTCATCCAAGACCTTCCAAGATCAGGTTCGTCATTGGCATTGTTGGATCAATGACATTTTCTTTGTATGGATGGGTAGTGAAGGGGACTGTATTCAGTTCTTAAATCACCTTAACATTAATTCCCATAACATTCTCCTCAAGCATTCTATGTCCGACAGCTCCGCCACTTTCCTGGATTTGAAGATAGAGATGAAGGATCTTCCTTTGGTCACCAATCTCTTTTGTAAACCAACTGTAACTAACTCACTGCTGGTAAGGTCCATTCTGTTTAAACATTGGCCAATACTGAGAACTGATGCTCAGACTGCTGCAGTCACCACAGCGAGACCTTTTCTTACAGCCAGAAGGGCTGCTAATCTGCGGGATATCCTAACCTGTAGCCACTTTTCTAAACCTACCACTAGACTTAATAGGGGCATTACTCTTAGGGGCTCCTTCCGCTGTGGGGATTGTAATGTTTGCCCCTTTATGTCTCCGACACAGGATGCATTCCTAAATCCAATCAATCTTCAGAGTCATCCGCTTAAATCCTATATTAATTGCAAATCCATAGATGTGATCTATGCAATCATACGCCCATGTAATAAGGTATATGTGGGGCAAACATCTCAAGAGCTTAGGCGGAGGGCTCAAAAACATATATCCATGATACTTCTGGCAGAAACTGATCAGATGAAAGAGAAGACACTTACGCCTATTGCTGTCCACTTCCTGGTAGCATATAAGGGTTTCCCTAGGAATCTTAAAATTATTGTGCTACAAAAGGATTTTTCGAATGGTAGAGGTGGTAGCCTGCACAAATTATTGCTACAAATAGAATCTCAGTGGATCTACCTATTAAATTCTGTACCACCAATGGGACTCAATGAGGATCTCCTTTTTACTGTTTTTTGGGGATGAATAATTTCCCTCTTTTTTTCCTCATAATAGGATGAATTGACTGCATCCCATCAGTTGTTTATGAAGTTTAGGCGGCCCTTGTGGCTTTTTATGGTGGTTAATCTATCCATTGGAATGGAACCTTCAGCAGGATACGGGATCTAGCTTTTTGCATGGACCACTTAAATTATATGGACAGAGAACCGATGGTTGAAATATACAGTATATACATCTTTACAGCAACCGGCAACATTAAGATATGGACCTGACTTGTGATTGAAATGGAACACCAATATCCTGTATTTGACTTTATGCACCTTCTGTCTTGGATATATGGCTTTTATTAAAAGACATCTATCCCAGATATCATCATTGGTGGATTGCCATGTTCATCTACCTATGTCCGATTGAATGGGCCTTACGCTATATAAAATCATAATGTGGCGGATAACATAAAGTTAAAGCTCATTTTTTTTGTTTTGTTTTTCTTTTTCATTTTTACACAGAATTTAGTGTTGGGATATCTCCAGCATGGGGGTTTATTCATACCCTTATATCACAGATCCGTACAATACTCAGTATTTACGCCCATTAATAGTATGGATTATGATTTTTCATACTTTCAAATTCTGGATTTTCCTTGGATATACTATTAGCAACTTTGCGTATTACATATTTTAATATGGTTCTGAATTGGACAGTATCTACAATATAATTGTCTAAGGATCACTTCCGTCTGTCTGTCTGTCTGTCCTTCTGTCACGGTTATTAATTAGCTGATTGGTCTCGCCAGCTGCCTGACATGGCTGCCGCGACCAATCAGCGACGGGCACAGTCCGGAAGAAAATGGCTTCTTACTCCCCGCAGTCAGTGTCCCCGGCGCTCCACTCCATACTCCTCGCTCCCCGCAGTCAGTGTCCCCGGCGCTCTGCTCCTTACTCCCCGCAGTGTCCCCGGCGCTCCTCTCCATACTCCCCGCAGTCAGTGTCTCCGGCGCTCCGGTCCATACTCCCCGCAGTGTCCCCGGCGCCCCGCTCCATGCTTCCCGCAGTCACTGTCCCCGGAGCCCATACTCCCCTCCAGTCACCGCTAACACAGGGTTAATGCCGGCGAGACCGCTAAGTCATCTGGGTAATTTCGCAATGCATCCTGGGAACGGAAGATGTCGGCAGCCGCGCGCCCAGCGACACAGCACCGTTGGATCCCAGGAAGGGGGAGAGACAGGACGCTGAGGAGCAGCGACAAGAATGGTGAGTATGTTAAACTACAAGGGGCCCTCGGATCATTAGGTGAGTATGTTTATTTTTTACTTTTTAACCTGTGACATACGTGGCTGGATAATATACTACGTGGCTCTGTGCTGTATACTACGTCGCTGTGCAATATACTACGTGGCTCTGTGCAATATACTATGTAACTGGGCAATATACTACGTGACTGGGCAATATACTACGTCGCTGTGCAATATACTACGTGGCTCTGTGCTGTATACTACGTAACTGGGCAGTATACTACGTCACTGGGCAATATACTACATGGCTCTGTGCTGTATACTACGTCACTGGGCAATATACTACATGACTGGGCAATATACTACGTGGCTCTGTGCTGTATACTACGTCACTGTGCAATATACTACGTGGCTCTGTGCTGTATACTACGTAACTGGGCAATATACTACATCACTGGGCAATATACTACGTCACTGTGCAATGTACTACGTGGCTCTGTGCTGTATACTACATAACTGGGCAATATACTACATCACTGGGCAATATACTACGTCGCTGTGCAATATACTACGTGGCTCTGTGCTGTATACTACGTCACTGTGCAATATATTACGTGGGCTGTGCAATATACTACGTCACTGTGCAATATACTACGTGGCTCTGCTGTATACTACGTAACTGGGCAATATACTACGTCACTGGGCAATATACTACATCGCTGTGCAATATACTACGTGGCTCTGTGCTGTATACTACGTAACTGGGCATTATACTATGTGGCTGGGCAATATACTACGTCACTGGGCAATATACTACGTCGCTGGGCAATATACTATGTCACTGGGCAATATACTATGTGGCTGGGCAATATACTACGTCACTGGGCAATATACTACGTCGCTGTGCAATATACTTCGTGGCTCTGTGCTGTATACTACGTAACTGGGCAATATACTACGTCACTGGGCAATATACTACGTCACTGTGCAATGTACTACGTGGCTCTGTGCTGTATACTACATAACTGGGTAATATACTACGTCACTGGGCAATATACTACGTCGCTGTGCAATATACTACGTGGCTCTGTGCTGTATACTATGTCACTGGGCAATATACTACGTGACTGGGCAATATACTACGTGGCTCTGTGCTGTATACTACGTAACTGGGCAATATACTACATCACTGGGCAATATACTACGTCACTGTGCAATGTACTACGTGGCTCTGTGCTGTATACTACATAACTGGGCAATATACTACATCACTGGGCAATATACTACGTCGCTGTGCAATATACTACGTGGCTCTGTGCTGTATACTACGTCACTGTGCAATATATTACGTGGGCTGTGCAATATACTACGTCACTGTGCAATATACTACGTGGCTCTGCTGTATACTACGTAACTGGGCAATATACTACGTCACTGGGCAATATACTACATCGCTGTGCAATATACTACGTGGCTCTGTGCTGTATACTACGTAACTGGGCATTATACTACGTGGCTGGGCAATATACTACGTCACTGGGCAATATACTACGTCGCTGGGCAATATACTATGTCACTGGGCAATATACTATGTGGCTGGGCAATATACTACGTGGCTCTGTGCTGTATACTACGTCGCTGTGCAATATACTTCGTGGCTCTGTGCTGTATACTACGTAACTGGGCAATATACTACGTCACTGGGCAATATACTACGTCACTGTGCAATGTACTACGTGGCTCTGTGCTGTATACTACATAACTGGGTAATATACTACGTCACTGGGCAATATACTACGTCGCTGTGCAATATACTACGTGGCTCTGTGCTGTATACTATGTCACTGGGCAATATACTACGTGACTGGGCAATATACTACGTGGCTCTGTGCTGTATACTACGTCGCTGTGCAATATACTACGTGGGCTGTGCAATATACTACGTCACTGTGCAATATACTACGTGGCTCTGCTGTATACTACGTAACTGGGCAATATACTACGTCACTGGGCAATATACTACGTCGCTGTGCAATACTACGTGGCTCTGTGCTGTATACTACGTAACTGGGCATTATACTACATGGCTGGGCAATATATTACGTCACTGGGCAATATACTACGTCGCTGGGCAATATACTATATCACTGGGCAATATACTATGTGGCTGGGCAATATACTACGTGGCTCTATGCTGTATACTACGTCGCTGTGCAATATACTACGTGGCTCTGTGCTGTATACTATGTGGGCTGTGCAATATACTATGTCACTGGGCAATATACTACGTGGCTGGACAATTTACGTGGCTGGGCAATATACTACGTGGCTGAGCTATATACTATGTCACTGGGCAATATACTACGTCACTAGGCAATATACTACGTGACTGGGCAATATACTACATCACTGGGCAATATACTACGTGACTGGGCAATATATTACGTGGACATGTATATTCTAGAATACCCGATGCGTTAGAATCTGGCCACCAGCTAGTATATAAATATATATATATATATATATATATATATAATATAACGCTGGGAGCGTCACTCTGTCCGAAGCCTTTATAGACTGCGCAGGCGCAAGCGCCAGCGCAGTCTGGCCCCCACAGAGTAACGCTCCCAGGAGATCGCGGTATGCGTAAGCACTGAACACATACCGCGATCTCCACTGGAGAGTCAGGGACCGCCAGGAGGGTAAGTATATTGACCTTTTCCTCGTTCCAGCGCTGCGTGCGGCTCCGTCTCCCGGCTCCTCTGCTGTGACAGTTCAGAGGGTGCGATGACGCGCTTAATGCGCGCCGGCGCCGCCCTCTGACTTACCAGTCATAGGCAGAGGAGCCGGAGTGTGTCTTCAAGAAAATGGCGCCGGAAAGTGCGGACTGCGCAGGCGCCGATTCCTGCTGCCGGAATCGGTGCCTGCGCAGTCCGCGCTTTCCGGCGCCATTTTCTTGAAGACACACCTGCAGTGGAGCCGGACGATAGGTGAGTATGGTAATTTTTTTTTTTTATATGGCAGCAGCACACGGGGGCATACACACTGGAGCTTCTTATGGGGGGCATATAATACAATGGTGGCGCAGGATGGGAGCAGCACATGACAGAACAGGGGCAGGATGGCAGCAGCACATGACAGAACGGGCGCAGGATGGCAGCAGCACATGACAGAACGGGCGCAGGATGGCAGCAGCACATGACAGAACGGGCGCAGGATGGCAGCAGCACATGACAGAACGGGCGCAGGATGGCAGCAGCACATGACAGAATGGGCGCAGGATGGCAGCAGCACATGACAGAACGGGCGCAGGATGGCAGCAGCACATGACAGAACGGGGGCAGGATGGCAGCAGCACATGACAGAACGGGCGCAGGATGGCAGCAGCACATGACAGAACGGGCGCAGGATGGCAGCAGCACATGACAGAACGGGCGCAGGATGGCAGCAGCACATGACAGAACGGGCGCAGGATGGGAGCAGCACATGACAGAACGGGCGCAGGATGGCAGCAGCACATGACAGAACGGGCGCAGGATGGGAGCAGCACATGACAGAATTGGCGCAGGATGGGAGCAGCACATGACAGAACAGGGGAGCAGGATGGGAGCAGCACATGACAGAAAGGGCGCAGGATGGCAGCAGCACATGACAGAACGGGGGCGCAGGATGGAAGCAGCACATGACAGAACGGGGGCGCAGGATGGGAGCAGCACATGACAGGATGGGGATGCAGGATGGAGCAGCACATGACAGAATGGGGGCGCAGGATGGAGCAGCACATGACAGGATGGGGACGCAGGATGGAGCAGCACATGACAGGATGGGGACGCAGGATGGAGCAGCACATACCAGGATGGAGACCATATACCAATATAAATGCTTGCCACCCGGGCGTAGAACGGGTTCAATAGCTAGTATATATATATATATATATATATATATATTTGTCCATATATTTTTGTCCTTATTTTTGTCCTTATTTTTGTCCTTGTTATTTATTTGTTTAGTTAACAGGCTCATTACTCAGATGGATGTTCAGATGTGCTATGTATTTCATGCACATCTGCCCTGTATTTGTCCTAAGTGGTTTTCTTCTTTTGGGCAATATGTGCATGGCACAATTGATCTCTATATGTGTGCTATTCATAACCAGAATGGCTGCAAATGCGCAAACCACCATATATCGGCAAATCTTACATATGCTTTAAGCTGGTACCAGCGCAGGCGCCTTTGTCTTGTTCTTCCTGCGGCTATATTGCGCACGTGTGCGGGTGCTGCTCTCGCAAAGGTGTTAACTTCTGGTCCACGCGGCCATCAAACAGCAGCTGATAGTTAATACTCGCACACATATGCAACCATAGCAACGGCGGTAACTTCCTGTTGCAGGGATTGGGCTGCCATGCATCAATCAGCATCAGGTGATCAATACTCGCGTCCACCTATCCAGATTGTGTCTGCACACCGGTATGTGTTTCTAATATGTATATATATAACTGTTTTATTTATCCTTGCACTCACTTCCCCTGACGAAGCTGCCTTGTGAGCAGTGATAAGCGTGGGGTTCCTACTTCACCGCCCCCTTTTTTTCTATTTGGACTACTTTATGCTGTTTCACCCATGGGTCGCTCCTCTGAGCTGGGAGTTGGTGACTATACTTTGTAACCTATAGCTATTTAAGCTACTATAATGCTTTCTTTCGCAAGACCCTATTATTGGTATCAGGGTGCATACTGGGAGTTCTCCTCTTTTTGCTGAGAAGGATTTAGAGAGTAGGAAGGACTTTGGACCTATTGTCATACTTTTACTACAGACTCTATTCTGACAAATATATATTGATAATGATATAATTTATGTGTCTATCCTAATCTGGCTCTGTTGTGGGACAAATATTCCTGCCATTCAGCCTCTTCTAGGTTTTGTCATTGTTATGATATATATATTATTTATAATAGTTGTGGGGCACATTGCAAAGGCTGTGGGTTTGGTTGTCCACATTTGTGGCTTTACATGCACTTTTGGCCATTCTAATAGGTCCAGGAAGTCCACATTTGCATATGGGGGCGATGTTTATTGGGTTGGGTGCTGTGTTTTAAATTGATTGTCTAGGGTTCAATAAATGTAGTTTCTATTTTTACAAATGGTTGTGCTTACCATTATTAGTCTTGTCTTTCCTTTTCCCCTTTCTTATGATTACTATTGTATGGACTACGTGCAGCACTCTATTGTTACAAATATATTCATTAGACAGTTGTGCACCTTCCTTTCAATTTCTTATGTAGCAGCAATGGTCACATTATAATATGAACTGTATCACTGTGTAGTAGTGATGATAGTGGACATTGTGTAGCAGCACTATTTTGGCCTTGTATAGTAGTAGTTTTGGTACTATTGGTCCTTGTATGGTGTATTTTAGATTAGCAAAAGTGGTATACTGTAATTATATATGTATCAATCTTCTTTTAAAGGGAAGGTGCCGCGTTTTAATATTCCTTATTATTTTCATAAGTTATTTTCAAGTGCATAGTATTTATTGTTTTTTTTTTATTCATTTTTTTTCTGCCACTGGGCGCCGCCATTTTCATTTGCAGGACTGTAAGTGTAGCTGCACGACACTTACAGTCTTCACATACGGCAGCCCTGGACATAGACATCTGCAGTCGGAAGGCGACCCCATAGCTAGCATTGTCTGCTTTCTGCTCTGATGTGGCCACGCCCCCTGGGCGGTCTCCACATCACAGCAGAGGCAGGAGATCGGTGCCATCTTGCTTCAGCCACAGTGGAGTGTACCTGACTGTGAGCTCCACTGTGACTGAGAGCCGCGCTGTTGGAGGGGCAGCTCCATCTGTCTCCCCTCACACTCAGCGGCCGTTCCCTGTCCTCTGCTGCCTGTAATCTCTAGAATCGCTAGAGAGGGTGAAGTGCTGGGGTCTGATGTTCTCTTATCAGGAGCTGCAGAGAGGTAACAGAGGGGGATGGGGAGAATCTCTGTGCTGCTCCGACCCTGTCTCACTATAGCTCCTCACAGGACATCAGACCCTGCATCTATCACTATACTGTGCTGAGCCAAGTATCTAATCCTCTCCTGTGCTGACCTGTGTATCTAATCCTCTCCTGTGTGATACTGTCTGCTGAGCCGTGTATCTAATCCTATACTGTGTGCTGAGCCGTGTATCTAATCCTCTACTGTGTGATACTGTCTGCTGAGCCGTGTATCTAATCCTATACTGTGTGCTGAGCCGTGTATCTAATCCTCTACTGTGTGATAGTGACTGCTGAGCCGTGTATCTAATCCTATACTGTGTGCTGAGCCGTGTATCTAATCCTCTCCTGTGTGATACTGTCTGCTGAGCCGTGTATCTAATCCTATACTGTGTGCTGAGCCGTGTATCTAATCCTCTCCTGTGTGATAGTGACTGCTGAGCCGTGTATCTAATCCTATACTGTCTGCTGAGCCGTGTATCTAATCCTCTCCTGTGTGATACTGTCTGCTGAGCCGTGTACCTAATCCTATGCTGTGTTCTGAGCCGTGTATCTAATCCTCTCCTGTGTGATAGTGTCTGCTGAGCCGTGTATCTAATCCTCTCCTGTGTGATACTATCTGGTGAACCGTGTATCTAATCCTCTCCTGTGTGATACTGTCTGGTGAACCGTGTATCTAATCCTATCCTGTGCTGACCTGTGTATCTAATCCTGTGGAATACTGACTGCTGAGCCGTGTATCTAATCCTCTCCTGTGGAATACTGACTGCTGAGCCGTGTATCTAATCCTCTCCTGTGTGATACTGTCTGCTGAGCCGTGTATCTAATCCTCTCCTGTGTGATACTGTCTGCTGAGCCGTGTATCTAATCCTATCCTGTGTGATACTGTCTGCTGAGCCGTGTATCTAATCCTATCCTGTGCTGACCTGTGTATCTAATCCTCCTGTGGAATACTGACTGCTGAGCCGTGTATCTAATCCTCTCCTGTGTGATACTGCCTGGTGAGCCATGTATCTAATCCTATCCTGTGCTGACCTGTGTATCTAATCCTCCTGTGTGATACTGTCTGCTGAGCTGTGTATCTAATCCTCTCCTGTGTAATACTGTCTGCTGAGCCGTGTATCTAATCCTATCCTGTGCTGAGCCGTGTATCTAATCCTCCTGTGGAATACTGACTGCTGAGCCGTGTATCTAATCCTCTCCAGTGTGATACTGTCTGCTGAGCCGTGTATCTAATCCTATCCTGTGTGATACTGTCTGCTGAGCCGTGTATCTAATCATCTCCTGTGTAATACTGTCTGCTGAGCCGTGTATCTAATCCTATCCTGTGCTGACCTGTGTATCTAATCCTCCTGTGGAATACTGACTGCTGAGCCGTGTATCTAATCCTCTCCTGTGTGATACTGTCTGGTGAGCCATGTATCTAATCCTATCCTGTGCTGACCTGTGTATCTAATCCTCCTGTGTGATACTGTCTGCTGAGCCGTGTATCTAATCCTCTCCTGTGTAATACTGTCTGCTGAGCCGTGTATCTAATCCTATCCTGTGCTGAGCCGTGTATCTAATCCTCCTGTGGAATACTGACTGCTGAGCCGTGTATCTAATCCTCTCCAGTGTGATACTGTCTGGTGAGCCGTGTATCTAATCCTCTCCTGTGTGATACTGTCTGGTGAACCGTGTATCTAATCCTATCCTGTGCTGACCTGTGTATCTAAGGCTATGTGCACACGTCCGGATTTTTAGCTTTATTTTTTTGCGGAATTTCGCCATAAAAACGCTATAAATCCACTAAAAAAACGCTAACATTATGCATCCTATCATTTAGAATGCATTCCGCATTTTTTGTGCAGATGTTAGCGTTTTTTTCCGCAAAAAAAACGCATACCGCAAAAAATCCGGACATGCTCTATCTTTTTGCGGATTTCCTATCAAAAAGAACATTCCGGAAAAGAAAAAAAAAAAAGCAAAAAAAAACGCAAAAAATCCGCGAAAAAAACGCGCAAATTCCGCAAGAAATCCGCGCAAAAAAAGCACGCGGATTTCTGGCAGAATTCTCAGGATTATGTCAGGAAAAAATCCTGACGTGTGCACATAGCCTAATCCTGTGAAATACTGACTGCTGAGCCGTGTATCTAATCCTCTCCTGTGTGATACTGTCTGGTGAACCGTGTATCTAATCCACTTCTATGCACTCCTCTCCCCCCTGCATATCTTTCCCCATTGCACACACAACTCAATGTGTACGATAACAGGAGCTGCGAGCGTCATGCTGTATTATGGCATTATGTGAGATCTATATGACGGTATTATGTGATCTGTATGGTGGTATTATGCTTGATCAGTATTGTGAGAATTATATGGTGGTATTGTGTGTGATCTATATGGCGGTATTATGTGAGAACACTGGCAGCATTATGTGTGATCTATATGGCGGTATTATGTGAGAACACTATGGCAGTATTATGTGTGATCTATATGGTGGTATGTGAGAACACTGGCAGTATTATGTGTGATCTATATGGTGGTATGTGAGAACACTGGCGGTATGTGTGATCTATATGGCGGTATTATGTGAGAACACTATGGCAGTATTATGTGTGATCTATATGGCGGTATGTGAGAACACTGGCGGTATTATGTGTGATCTATATGGCGGTATGTGAGAACACTGGCGGTATTATGTGTGATCTATATGGTGGTATTATGTGAGAACTGTATGACAGTATTGTGTGATCTATTTGATAGTATTGTGTGTGATCTATATGGCGGTATTATGTGAGAACACTATGGCAGTATTATCTTCAGAAAGCGGACCCATTCTATGGTGGTTCTGGCTGAGCACCTGCACGCGGTTCTGGGGTAATAGAGGGGAACAGCGTGACCTCCAGTTAGGTGTAGTCAGGGGAAGGCTGGTGAGGCAGCTGAAGAGAGGGGTCTCATTTTTATTGTTACTATATGGCTACATTTCCTTCCCAGCGTCACCCCGGACTTCGCCTGTCACCTCGCTTTCACATATTGCCAGGACAGGATGGAGAAGACAGGATCTGAGGAGGGGAAAGGGGTCTGCATGCAAAGTCTGGATCAGACCAGGCCATCAATCCGCAGAAATGTTTCCTGGATTTCTGTGGAGCAAACAAGCAGATGGTCCATCCATGTGTATAAAAGACAGCGCTCTATGTACAATCCCTGGCTGCTCCGCGCACCAAACAGGGGGCCCCTATAGACCAGCACACTGCTCTCCTGAAATACCCTGTGCTGCTGTCACCCTGCTCCCTCCACCACATATCTCCCAGAATCCTTGCTGCCTGCCATCCTCGGTGACTGTCTACTTGTCAGTATAAGGCTGCTTTCACACTAGCGTCGGTACGAGCCTTTCGCAGTGCGTCGTACCGACGCATGTTGTGAAAGAAATGTCCGATGTGGGCAGCAGAAGCAGTCTTACGACGCTTCCGCTGCCCCATTGTTAGGTCTGGGCATGAGGGGGCGGAGTTTCGGCCGTGCATACGCGGTCGAAAATGGTGGACTCGACGCACAAACGTTACATGTAACTTTTTTTGTGGCGGCGGTCCACCAAAACATGACGCAACCGTCGCACGACAGTTGTGACGTGTGGCAATACGTCGCAATGCGTCGGTAATGTTAGTCTATGGGGAAAAAACGCATCCTGCAGACAACTTTGCAGGATGTTTTTTTCTTCTGAACGACGCATTGCAACGTACAGCCAACAACGCTAGTGTGAAAGTAGCCTAAGGCTGCCGTCCACTATCAGTATTTGGTCAGTATTTTACCTCAGTATTTGTAGCCAAAACCAGGAGTGGGTGATAAATACAGAAGTGGTGACGTGTTTCTATTATACTTTTCCTCTAATTGTTCCACTCCTGGTTTTGGCTTACAAATACTGAGGTAAAATACTGACCAAATACTGATAGTGTGACGGCAGCCATACTCTGCAGCCACCAACAAAATGGCTGCTCACTTGGTTCCTGAATATCATCCTCTCTAATCCCTTAGCAAACACCCAGAAGGGGAGGAGAGGAGACATCACACACGTCAGCAGACTCCGCCCATAATTACTGCAGTGCAGTAATGTGAGCTATTAGTACACTAGGTTTTTCTGAAATTTCAGCAGCTGCTCCCCCTAGTGTTGAAAAGTGGAAATTCCAAAACTTTTCAAATTATTTTTCATATTTTACTAAATTATAAACAAATGATAATATTTTTTAAGAAAATGTAATCATTAATTCTTTACATTTTTACAATTTCTGAAAAAATTTTTTTTTTGATGGCACCTTCCCTTTAAGACGTGGAGAGGTTGTATGGGGAAACACGTACTATAGGGCTTGGGGCCCTAATATTTTAGGACCCTAGAAATGCCCCTGCTCAGTGGACGCATAATATTTACCTAGGCATCAGTGAGCCCAGTGAATAACTAGAGTGGTCAAATGTTGCAAATGTGACATCACAAGGGCTGCAATGTCCATAAAAAAATTAGTAGAGCAGCAGGAAAGGTTTCAGTGGGTAAGTAGTGTTTATTTTGTTTCTTTTCTTTTCTTAGAATTGTATGATTTCTTATAAAAATTATAGAACTTTTTGCATAAACTGAAAATTAGCACTGTCCAACAGGGTTGAGCGACTTTTAGTTTTTCAGGGTCGAGTCGGGTTTCACGAAACCTGACTTTCTCAAAAGTCGGGTCGAGTAAAATTGGCCGATCCTATTGAAAAGTCGGGGTCGGGGATCAGCCGAAACTCGAAACCCAATGTAAGTCTATGGGGTTTTTTTTTTTTTTTTTACATTTCCTTCAGGGCGATATAGCAGATAAGCCGGTAATTCAATTACCGGCTTTTCATTTCTCCTGCCAAAACCCGACATGATATGTGACATGGTTTACATACAGTAAACCATGTCATATCCCCCTTTTTTTGCATATTCCACACTAGTAATGTTAGTAGTGTGTATATGCAAAATTTTGGCGCTCTAGCTCGTAAATTTAAGGGTTAAATCGCGGAAAAAATTGGCGTGGGCTCCCGCGCAATTTTCTCCGCCAGAGTAGTAAAGCCAGTGACTAAGGGCAGATATTAATAGCCTGGAGAGGGTCCATGGTTATTGCCCCCCCCCTGGCTAAAAACATCTGCCCCCAGCCACCCCAGAAAAGGCACATCTGGAAGATGCGCCTATTCTGGCACTTGGCCACTCTCTTCCCATTCCCGTGTAGCGGTGGGATTTGGGGTAATGAAGGGTAAATGCCACCTTGCTATTGTAAGGTGACATTAAGCCAGATTAATAATGGAGAGGCATCAATTCTGACACCTATCCATTATTAATTAATTTGCATTAAATGGTTAAAAAAAACACACACACACACACACATTATTTAAAAGTATTTTAATGATATAAAAACACAGGTTGTTTTAATATTTTATTGCACGCTCAATCCACTCACTGAAGACCCTCGCTCTGTAACAAATAAAAAATAATAAACCAACAATATCCATACCTTCCGTAGATCTGTAACGTCCCACGTTGTAAATCCATCTGAAGGGGTTAAAATATTTTACAGCCACAAGCTCTGCTAATGCAGCTGTGCTTGTGGCTGTAAACCCCAGCGAATGAAGGTAATGTAGGTCAATGACCTATAGTTACCTTCATTCGTGGTGATGCGCCCCCTGCTGGATGTCCTCATATGACCTCGAGCCTGGGAACTTTTTCCACGCTCCAGGGACATCCAGCAGGGCGCATCACCGTGAATGAAGGTAACTACAGGTCATTGACCTACATTACCTTCATTCGCTGGGGTTTACAGCCACGAGCAGCGCTGCATTAGCAGAGCTCCTGGCTGTAAAATATTTTATCCCCTTCAGATGGATTTACAACGTGGGACGTAACAGATCTACGGAAGGTATGTATATTGTTGGTTTATTATTTTTTATTTGTTACAGAGCGAGGGTTTTCAGCGAGTGGATTGAGCGTACAATAAATTATTACAACAAACGGTGTGTTTATTTCATTAAAATACTTTTTAATAGGGTTGAGCGAAACGGGTCAGCCATTTTCAGAAGTCGCCGACTTTTGGCAAAGTCGGGTTTCATGAAACCCGACCCGACCCCTGTGTGGGGTCGGCCATGAGGTCGGCAATCTTCTGAATCTGGTATCGGATATTCCTATTAGGTATATACTCACCCTCGGACGCACCCTGCTTCTTTCCGGCAGCCTTCCTTCCTAAGAATCAGCGCTTGAAGGACCTTCGGTGACGTCGCGGCTTGTGATTGGTCGCATGAGCGGTCACATGGGCGAT
The DNA here is from genome assembly GCF_032444005.1 of Ranitomeya imitator. NCBI lineage: Eukaryota > Metazoa > Chordata > Amphibia > Anura > Dendrobatidae > Ranitomeya > Ranitomeya imitator. The sequence goes on from NC_091282.1 coordinate 1,151,810,088, forward strand.
CGGGCAACCAATCACAAGCCGCGACATCATCTAAGGTCTTTCACATGCTGATTCTAAGGAAGGAAGGCTGCCGGTTAGTACCAGGGCGCGTCAGAGGGTAAGTATAGCAATATTTTTTATTTTAATTCTTTATTTTACACTTAAATATGGATCTCAGGGCCTGAAGGAGAGTTTACTCTCCTTCAGACCCTGGGAACCATTAGAAACCCAATGCACAGCATTGGGTTTCGTGTTTCGGCCGACCCCGACTTTTCTATAGGATCGGCCGATTTCACTCGACCCGACTTTTGAGAAAGTCGGGTTTCGTGAAACCCGACCCGATCCTATAAAAGTAAAAGTCGCTCAACCCTACTTTTTAATATTGTGTGTGTTTTTTTTTATCTCTTTCATACAATTGGATTAATAATGGACATTGATTCCTATTACATAGGGTGGGGGGCAGGGCCTTGGTTTGGTGATTGACGGTGACTTAGCCTTTATATCTTTCGGAGCCGCCGGTGCCGGGTAACCCTGACGAAGAAGGACGCTGTTCCTTCGAAACGCGTTGGTTTCTACCTTGTCCTCAGTGCCGCTCCGTAGCTCTCCAGCTGTGACGTCACACGCTCAGTTCTCCATCGGCCATCTTTCCTGTGCTTATATCCAGGGACGCCACCGGCCGGGGCTCCCCCTGGCTCTACGCAGCCTCCCCGCTACTGCCGTGTGCAGCTCCGCTCCAAGAACCTGCAGACCCCCATCGCATCTCTGCACTTCACGGCATACAACTCTTTCTGCGGCGCTAGGCTCAACTCCGCACTGGATCCAGCGGTGCCTCCCTCCGATTCATCGCCTGGCTACACTGCTCGGTTCATCTCTGAGTCACAGGTATTGTCTCCACACGGGGTCGGGGCCATTGCTGATTCTGTTTGAGTCAGACACAGTACTGTTCATTCTGTCTCATGTGTTTGTGCCAGCACACTAGTCATTTCACCTGGGCTTATATTGATTCAGGGGTTTGTTTGGTTCCATTGTGGGACTCTTTGTATTAGGATTTTATACATTCCCTTCTTTATGCGCGGTCTCTACCTTTTTCCTATACATAATATAAATATATATAAATACTAGCTGAAGAGCTCGGCGTTGCCTGGGCATAGTAAATATCTATGGTTAGTTATAGCACCTCACTTCTCTTATTTTCCCATCACGCCTCTCATTTTCCCAATCACATCTTTCATTTTCCCCCTCACATCTCTCATTTTCTCCCTCACACCTCTCATTTTCTCCCTCACTCCTCTCATTCCCCCCTAACACTTGTCATTTCGACCTCACATCTGTCATTTTCTGATCACTCCACTATTTTCCCTCACTCCTCTCATTTTGCACTCACACCTTTTCATTTTCACCTCACACCTCTCATTTTCACCTCAGTATATACATGTTTGTCATCTCCCTTATATATAGTATGCACCTGTATGTCATCTCCTGTATATAGTATATACCTGTATGTCATCTCCCCTGTATATAGTATATACCTGCTGTGTCATCTCCCCTGTATATAGTATATACCTGTATGTCATCTCCTCCTATATATAGTATATACCTGTATGTCATCTCCTTCTATATATAGTATATACCTGTATGTCATCTCCTCCTGTATATAGTATATACCTGTGTGTCATCTCCCCTGTATATAGTATATATCTGTGTGTCATCTCCTCCTGTATATTGTATATACCTGTAGGTCATCTGCTCCTGTATATTGTATATACCTGTGTGTCATCTCCTCCTGTATATAGTATATACCTGTATGTCATCTCCTCCTCTATATAGTATATACCTGTGTGTCATCTCCTCCTGTATTATGCTGGTTTCACATTGGCGTTTTTTGGGGTGCGTTTTAGTGGTAAACGCAAAAAAAGCATGGTGAAAAAACGCATGTAAACGCTGCGTTTTTTTGACGCATGCGTTTTTGCATGTGGTGAAAAAAACGCGGCGTTTTGATGCGTTTACATGCGTTTTTACATGCGTTTGCGTTTTTTAAACGCATGCTGAGAAATGTGTGACAGCTGCCAATCATCAAAATAAAGTAAAAAACCCACTATAAACAGAAATAGTTAGGGTTAGGGTTAGGGGTAGTGTTGTGAATTCTGTGGCAGAGCTCCCTCCTGTGGTCACAAGTGGTACTTCGGCTGATTCTCTCTGTGAGCTTCCGTTGGTGGAGGAAAGTGGTACTGCGGCTTCTGAGTTTCCTTCCTCAGATGATGTGGTGAAGTCGTTAGGTGCTGCTCTATTTAACACCACCTAGTGCTTAGATCCTGGCCTCCAGTCAATGTTCTAGTATTGGACCTGTTTCCTCCTGGATCGTTCCTGTAGCCTGCTGCTCTGCATAGCTAAGTTCCGCTTTGCTATTTTGTTTGCTGTTTTTTCTGTCCAGCTTGTCATTTTGTTTTTTTCTGCTTGCTGGAAGCTCTGGGACGCAGAGGGTGTACCTCCGTGCCGTTAGTTCGGTACGGAGGGTCTTTTTGCCCCCTTTGCGTGGTTTTTGTAGGGTTTTGTGTTGACCGCAAAGTTACCTTTCCTATCCTCGCTCTGTTCAGAAAGTCGGGCCTCACTTTGCTAAATCTATTTCATCTCTACGTTTGTCTTTTCATCTTAACTCACAGTCATTATATGTGGAGGCTGCCTTTTCCTTTGGGGTATTTCTCTGAGGCAAGGTAGGCTTATTTTCTATCTTCAGGCTAGCTAGTTTCTCAGGCTGTGCCGAGTTGCATAGGGAGCGTTAGGCGCAATCCACGGCTGCCTCTAGTGTGGTTGGAGAGGATTAGGGATTGCGATCAGCAGAGTTCCCACGTCTCAGAGCTTGTTCTATGTTTTTTGGTTATTGTCAGGTCACTGTATGTGCTCTGACCCCTATGTCCATTGTGGTACTGAATTACCTTATCATAACAGTACTGGAGGCCCAAAGTACTAATGATTCTCAATAGAGAGAAAAAAGAAGTTCTGAGACCATTTTTTTTTCTCTGCACTGTTTTGCCTTTTTTTTTCCCCTAGACATTTGGGTGGTTCAGGACACAGGTGTAGCGATGGACATTAAAGGTCTGTCTTCATGTGTGGATCAGCTCACGGCAAGAGTACAAAATATTCAAGACTTTGTGGTTCAGAATTCTATGTTAGAACCGAGAATTCCTATTCCTGATTTGTTTTTTGGAGATAGAACTAAATTTCTGAGTTTCAAAAATAATTGTAAACAATTTCTGGCTTTGAAACCTCGCTCCTCTGGTGACCCAGTTCAACAAGTTAGGATCATTATTTCTTTTTTACGTGGCGACCCTCAGGACTGGGCATTTTCTCTTGCGTCAGGAGATCCTGCATTAAGTAATATCGATGCGTTTTTCCTGGCGCTCGGATTGCTGTACGATGAACCTAATTCGGTGGATCAGGCAGAGAAAAAATTGCTGGCTCTGTGTCAGGGTCAGGATGAGATAGAGGTATATTGTCAGAAATTTAGAAAGTGGTCCGTACTCACTCAATGGAATGAAGGTGCGCTCGCAGTTATTTTCAGAAAAGGTCTCTCTGAAGCCCTTAAGGATGTCATGGTGGGATTTCCTATGCCTTCTGGTCTGAATGAGTCTATGTCTTTGGCCATTCAGATCGGTCGACGCTTGCGTGAGCGTAAATCTGTGCACCATTTGGCGGTATTACCTGAGCTTAAACCTGAGCCTATGCAGTGCGATAGGACTTTGACCAGAGTTGAACGGCAGGAACACAGACGTCTGAATGGGCTGTGTTTCTACTGTGGTGATTCCACTCATGCTATCTCTGATTGTCCTAAGAGCACTAAGCGGTTCGCTAGGTCTGCCACCATTGGTACGGTACAGTCAAAATTTCTTCTGTCCGTTACCTTGATCTGCTCTTTGTCATGGTATTCTGTCATGGCATTTGTGGATTCAGGCGCTGCCCTGAATTTGATGGACTTGGAGTATGCTAGGCGTTGTGGGTTTTTCTTGGAGCCCTTGCAGTGTCCTATTCCATTGAGAGGAATTGATGCTACGCCTTTGGCCAAGAATAAGCCTCAGTACTGGACCCAGCTGACCATGTGCATGGCTCCTGCACATCAGGAGGTTATTCGCTTTCTGGTGTTGCATAATCTGCATGATGTGGTCGTGTTGGGGTTGCCATGGCTACAAGTCCATAATCCAGTATTAGATTGGAAATCCATGTCTGTGTCCAGCTGGGGTTGTCAGGGGGTACATGGTGATGTCCCATTTCTGACTATTTCGTCATCCACCCCTTCTGAGGTTCCAGAGTTCTTGTCTGATTACCGGGATGTATTTGATGAACCCAAGTCCGATACCCTACCTCTGCATAGGGATTGTGATTGTGCTATCGATTTGATTCCTGGTAGTAAATTCCCAAAAGGTCGACTGTTTAATTTATCTGTGCCTGAGCACGCCGCTATGCGGAGTTATGTGAAGGAGTCCTTGGAGAATGGGCATATTCCCCCGTCATCGTCGCCATTAGGAGCAGGGTTCTTTTTTGTAGCCAAGAAGGATGGTTCACTGAGACCTTGTATAGATTACCGCCTTCTAAATAAGATCACGGTTAAATTTCAGTACCCCTTGCCGTTGTTATCTGATTTGTTTGCTCGGATTAAGGGGGCAAGTTGGTTCACCAAGATAGATCTTCGTGGTGCGTATAATCTTGTGCGCATTAAGCGAGACGATGAATGGAAAACTGCATTTAATACGCCCGAGGGCCATTTTGAGTATCTAGTAATGCCATTCGGACTTGCCAATGCTCCATCAGTGTTTCAGTCCTTTATGCATGACATCTTCCGAGAGTACCTGGATAAATTCCTGATTGTGTACTTGGATGACATTTTGATCTTCTCGGATGATTGGGAGTCTCATGTGAAGCAGGTCAGAACGGTGTTTCAGGTCCTGCGTGCTAATTCTTTGTTTGTGAAGGGATCAAAGTGTCTCTTTGGTGTTCAGAAGGTTTCATTTTTGGGGTTCATCTTTTCCCCTTCTACTATCGAGATGGACCCTGTTAAGGTCCAAGCCATCCATGATTGGACTCAGCCGACATCTCTGAAAAGTCTGCAAAAGTTCCTGGGCTTTGCTAATTTTTATCGTCGCTTCATCTGCAATTTTTCTAGTATTGCTAAACCATTGACCGATTTGACCAAGAAGGGTGCTGATGTGGTCAATTGGTCTTCTGCTGATGTGGAAGCTTATCAAGAGTTGAAGCATCGTTTTTCTTCTGCCCCTGTGTTGTCAACCAGATGTTTCGCTTCCGTTCCAGGTCGAGGTTGATGCTTCTGAGATTGGAGCAGGGGCTGTTTTGTCGCAGAGAGGTTCTGATTGCTCAGTGATGAAACCATGCGCCTTCTTTTCCAGGAAGTGTTCGCTTGCTGAGCGATATTATGATGTGGGCAATCGAGAGTTGCTGGCCATGAAGTGGGCATTCGAGGAGTGGCGTCATTGGCTTGAAGGAGCTAAGCATCGCGTGGTGGTCTTGACTGATCATAAGAACTTGACTTATCTCGAGTCTGCCAAGCGGTTGAATCCTAGACAGGCTCGTTGGTCGCTGTTTTTTGCCCGTTTTGACTTTGTGATTTCGTACCTTCCGGGCTCTAAAAATGTGTAGGCGGATGCTCTGTCTAGGAGTTTTGTGCCCGACTCTCCGGGTTTATCTGAGCCGGCGGGTATCCTCAAAGAGGGAGTAATTGTGTCTGCCATCTCCCCTGATTTGCGGCGGGTGCTGCAAAAATTTCAGGCTAATAAACCTGATCGTTGCCCAGCGGAGAAACTGTTTGTCCCTGATAGGTGGACGAATAAAGTTATCTCTGAGGTTCATTGTTCGGTGTTGGCTGGTCATCCTGGAATCTTTGGTACCAGAGAGTTAGTGGCTAGATCCTTTTGGTGGCCATCTCTGTCGCGGGATGTGCGTTCTTTTGTGCAGTCCTGTGGGATTTGTGCTCGGGCTAAGCCCTGCTGTTCTCGTGCCAGTGGGTTGCTTTTGCCCTTGCCGGTCCCGAAGAGGCCTTGGACACATATCTCTATGGATTTTATTTCAGATCTTCCCGTCTCTCAAAAGATGTCAGTCATTTGGGTGGTCTGTGATCGCTTCTCTAAGATGGTCCATTTGGTACCCTTGTCTAAATTACCTTCCTCCTCTGATTTGGTGCCATTGTTCTTCAAGCATGTGGTTCGTTTACATGGCATTCCAGAGAATATCGTTTCTGACAGAGGTTCCCAGTTTGTTTCGAGGTTTTGGCGAGCCTTTTGTGGTAGGATGGGCATTGACTTGTCTTTTTCCTCGGCTTTCCATCCTCAGACTAATGGCCAGACCGGACGAACCAATCAGACCTTGGAAACATATCTGAGATGCTTTGTTTCTGCTGATCAGGATGACTGGGTGTCCTTTTTGCCTTTGGCTGAGTTCGCCCTTAATAATCGGGCCAGCTCGGCTACCTTGGTTTCGCCGTTTTTCTGCAACTCTGGGTTCCATCCTCGTTTCTCTTCAGGGCAGGTTGAGTCTTCGGACTGTCCTGGTGTGGATACTGTGGTGGACAGGTTGCAGCAGATTTGGACTCATGTAGTGGACAATTTGACCTTGTCTCAGGAGAAGGCTCAACGTTTCGCTAATCGCAGACGCTGTGTGGGTCCCTGACTTCGTGTTGGGGATTTGGTTTGGTTATCTTCTCGTCATATTTCTATGAAGTTTCCTCTCCTAAGTTTAAACCTCGTTTCATTGGTCCGTATAGGATTTCTGAGGTTCTTAATCCTGTGTCTTTTCGTCTGACCATTCCAGATTCTTTTTCCATACATAACGTATTCCATAGGTCATTGTTGCGGAGATACGTGGCACCTATGGTTCCATCTGTTGATCCTCCTGCCCCGGTTTTGGTGGAGGGGGAATTGGAGTATATTGTGGAGAAGATTTTGGATTCTCGTGTTTCAAGACGGAAACTCCAGTATCTGGTTAAGTGGAAGGGTTATGCTCAGGAAGATCTTGTTCGTGCCTTTCATATGGCTCATCCTGGTGGTCCTGGGGGCTCTGGTGAGGGTTCGGTGACCCCTCCTCAAGGGGGGGGTACTGTTGTGAATTCTGTGGCAGAGCTCCCTCCTGTGGTCACAAGTGGTACTTCGGCTGATTCTCTCTGTGAGCTTCCGTTGGTGGAGGAAAGTGGTACTGCGGCTTCTGAGTTTCCTTCCTCAGGTGATGTGGTGAAGTCGTTAGGTGCTGCTCTATTTAACACCACCTAGTGCTTAGATCCTGGCCTCCAGTCAATGTTCTAGTATTGGACCTGTTTCCTCCTGGATCGTTCCTGTGGCCTGCTGCTCTGCATAGCGAAGTTCTGCTTTGCTATTTTGTTTGCTGTTTTTTCTGTCCAGCTTGTCTATTTGTTTTTTTTCTGCTTGCTGGAAGCTCTGGGACGCAGAGGGTGTACCTCCGTGCTGTTAGTTCGGTACGGAGGGTCTTTTTGCCCCCTTTGCGTGGTTTTTGTAGGGTTTTGTGTTGACCGCAAAGTTACCTTTCCTATCCTCGCTCTGTTCAGAAAGTCGGGCCTCACTTTGCTAAATCTATTTCATCTCTACGTTTGTCTTTTCATCTTAACTCACAGTCATTATATGTGGGGGCTGCCTTTTCCTTTGGGGTATTTCTCTGAGGCAAGGTAGGCTTATTTTCTATCTTCAGGCTAGCTAGTTTCTCAGACTGTGCCGAGTTGCATAGGGAGCGTTAGGCGCAATCCACGGCTGCCTCTAGCGTGGTTGGAGAGGATTAGGGATTGCGGTCAGCAGAGTTCCCACGTCTCAGAGCTCGTTCTATGTTTTTTGGTTATTGTCAGGTCAATGTATGTGCTCTGACCTCTATGTCCATTGTGGTACTGAATTACCTTATCATAACAGGGTAGGGGTAGGGTTAGGGGTAGGGATCATAACCCTAACCCTAAAGCGATCCTAACCCTAACCCTACCCCTAACCCTACCCCTAACCCTAAGGGATCCTGACCCTACCCCTAACCCTAACCCTAACCATAAAGGGATTAGGGTTAGGGTTAGGATCCCTTAGGGTTAGGGGTAGGGTTAGGATCCCTTAGGGGTAGGGTTAGGGGTAGGGTTAGGGTTAGGATCCCTTAGGGGTAGGGTTAAGGGTAGGGTTAGGGGTAGGGTTAGGTTCCCTTTATCACCTTTATGTTGGGGGGTGGCATATCAGTGTGTTTTCTGGTTTTTTAATAAAAAAAACGCATGCGTTTTTTACCGCAAAAAATGCATGCACCAAAAAACGCATGCGTCTCCATTGACTCCAATGTATTTTTTGACCCAAAAAAAACGCATGAAAACGCATGCGTTTTTTTTTTGGTCCAAAAAACGCTTCTAAAAATACTACAAGTAGCATTTCAGAAAATGAACGCATGCAGTAAAAAAACGCATGCGTCACAAAACGCGACCAAACGCGTACACAAAAAAACGCATGTGTTTTCAATGTTAAATATAGGGAAAAAAAACGCATGCGTTTTTTTGAAAAAAAAACGCTGCAGACAAAAACGCAAGTGTGAAACCACCCTTAGACCTCATTCACACATTATTTGCTCAGTATTTTTACCTCAGTATTTGTAAGCTAAATTGGCAGCCTGATAAATCCCCAGCCAACAGGAAGCCCTCCCTCCTGGCAGTATATATTAGCTCACACATACACATAATAGACAGGTCATGTGACTGACAGCTGCCGTATTTCCTATATGGTACATTTGTTGTAGTTTGTCTGCTTATTAATCAGATTTTTATTTTTGAAGGATAAGACCAGACTTGTGTGTGTTTTAGGGCGAGTTTCGTTTGTCAAGTTGTGTGTGTTGAGTTGCGTGTGGCGACATGCATGTAGCGACTTTTCTGAGATGAGTTTTGTGTGGCAACATGCGTGTAGCAACTTTTTGTGTGTCGAATTGCATGTGACAGGTTAGTGTAGCAAGTTGTGTGCAGCGAGTTTTGCGCGTGGTGAGTTTTATGTGTGGTGCCTTTTGAGTATGTGCAAGTTTTGTGTGAGGCAACTTTTGCATGTGTTGCAACTTTTGTGCATGTGGCAATTTTTCCACGTGTGCAAGTTTTGCGTGTGGCGAGTTTTCCATGAGGTGAGTTTTGCACTTGTGGCGAGTTTTGCGTGAGCCTAGTTTTTGCATGTGGCGAGTTTTGCGTGTGGCGAGTTTTGAGCGGTGACTTTTGTGTTTCGACTTTTATGTGGCGAGGTTGGTGTATGTGTGGTGAAATGTGTGCTGAGGGTAATATGTGTTCAAGCACGTGTTAGTGTGTGGCGTATTTTGTGTGTGTTCATTTTCCCGTGTGTGGTGAGTATCCCATGTTGGGGCCCCACCTTAGCAACTGTACGGTATGTACTCTTTGGCACCATCGCTCTCATTCTTTAAGTCCCCCTTGTTCACATCTGGCAGCTGTCAATTTGCCTCCAACACTTTTCCTTTCACTTTTTCCCCATTATGTAGATAGTGACAAAAATGTTTGGTGAATTGGAAAGCGCGGGGTTAAAATTTCACCTCACAACATAGCCTATGATGCTCTCAGGGTCCAGACGTGTGACTGTGCAAAATTTTGTGGCTGTAGCTGCGACGCCTCCAACACTTTTCCTTTCACCTTTTTCCCCATTATGTAGATAGGGGCAAAATTGTTTGGTGAATTGGAACGCGCAGGGTTAAAATTTTGCCTCACAACATAGCCTATGACGCTCTCGGGGGCCAGACGTGTGACTGTGCAAAATTTTGTGGCTGTCGCTGCGACGGTGAAAATGCCAATCCCGGACATACATACATACACACATACACACATACACACATTCAGCTTTATATATTAGATGTGTGTGAATTATATATATATATATATATATATATATATATATATATATATCGAAACCCGACTTTTAATTAGAGATCGCCGACCCGATCCCAGAGTGGGATCGGGTCGGGTTTCACGAAACCCGACTTTGCTAAAAGTCGTCGACTTTTGAAAAGTGCCGATCTGTTTCGGTCAACCCTACTGTCCAATCAAAGTTTTGTGTTCCTATACTGTTCCTATATGATCAAGACTGATTGAACAATGAAAGAGCATAAAGGACAAACCCATAATTATTAACTCCAAGTTGTGATTGTATTCATACATTTCTTGTAGGCATAATAGAGGAAAATTAGAAAGCCAAATTATCAAAAAAGGTGTTTCAGAATTGTTATATTATGGTGAATTTCTTTTCTAAAACAGATATGTTAGGGCATACAACAAGTCTTCTGTAAATGTGTACTGAATGTTGTCTGTTTATTTCTATAAAAACTATTAAAGAAGCACTTCCATCAAAACATTGCAGTCGTCATATTATCTAGCACTGTGTACTTACAATTGCTGATTTTTCCACACAGTTATTTTCATTTGGTCTATGACATCATGTGATTAATAACTGATTATCTGAACCCTTCAAAGCTCTATGTAAAAGAGGAAGCTTATTTTCCCTGCATGAGTCATCATTGCAAAAGTCCCATGCAGAGGGGAGGTGGGAGAAGCTTGGTCAGGAATATAAGAAGGAGATGATTCAAGCAGGGAATAGAGAATGCCTGTTTCTACATAGAGCACAGAAAAAAAGAAAACAGGAGAATTAACTGGGGAGAAAGGCAAAATGAGCAATTCAAAGTATATAGTGCTATATAATATGATGATTGCAATATATTAAGAGTATAAAAACATTGATGGGAGGAGTGCTTCTTTCTTTCTTTTCAATGTTCTTTTTATTGATTTTCATTAAAGAACAGATGTACAAACATGTATAAAATACAAAAAAGTAAACGGTTAATAGAACGACAGTAGATAAGCTTCAAGTAAGAGCTCTTAGGACAAACATAGAGCTTTGAGGTTACTCAGATTATATGTAGGTAAGACAATTGTAATATATGAATGATGAGCAGTTGTCAATTGGAGGATACATAAATCTTGTTTTATACTAAGAGGTAGGAAGGTATTCCTGCTATCGAACATTAATTATGATCAGTCTAATAATGCTGGTCGTCGAATAATAAAAACAACACAATTAAAGGAGAAAGAATTTAGAGAAAAAAAGGAGGGAGAAAAGAGGGGATCAGAATTCAGGGATAAAGATGGGGAGGGGGGGATAGCACCTTGTTCTGCAGTCGGTTTTGTTTAAGGTGAGTCTTCAGATATCAGATGTTTGTTAGACCAATAGAGGACCCAAGGGTGCCACGTTTCTTTGAATGTTGGGGTCGTATGATTCACAGAGTCTGCTAATTCAGCTATTCTGTAAAGTTGGTAAACTTTGGATAATATTTGTGGGAGTGTGGGTATTTTTGTTGATTTCCAGAGTGTCGGCACCAGTAGCTTAGCAGCCGCTATGATGTTGTAGGCTAAGGAAGAGAAGCGGCGGGGTAGATTGGGGCAAATGGGTAGGTTTAAAAGAACAGACTCCGGTGTCAGCTTCAATTTTTCACCTACGATATCCAGGATAGTCGTCTCCACAAGAGACCAAAATTGTTGTAGGATGGGGCAAGACCACCATAAGTGAAAATAGTCACCTGTTCCTTTTTTGCATCTCCAACATGAGGTAGAGGTGTCAGGTTTCCAGATTCGTATTTGGGTTTGTGAAGTGTACCACCTGGATACTATTTTAAAGGAATTTGCCTGTGTTTTCACGCAGCACGTGGGGCCATATGAATTTTTATAGATATGTTGGACCTGGTATTTATTAAAAGTATATCCTAAGTCTTTTTCCCAGCTTGTTACATATGCTCTTTTTAAGCAATGGTCTTCAGTCAGGAGAGTTTGGTATAGGGTGGATAGTGTTTTCGGTGGTTTGGATATTCTGGCGCATTGGGTTTCGAAGGTTGTGAGATTTCGGGTAGTGTCGGAGTTGTATTGCATTATTCTCAGAGATTCTTTGAGGGCGGAGTACTGTATAAAATTAAAATTCAGTAGGCCCGTTAGTTCTTTAATTTCATAGAGAGGCAGAAGCACTACCTCCCCAAATAGCTGGTCTATGGGTGTGTTTGGGCCTTTCTGGCTGCTATGTACTTTGTCAGTTTTGATTGTGTGGGTAAGGAAGTCTGAAAGTTTGAGTAGTGGTGATGAAGGGGGTAATAGTATGTTATGTACTTTCGTCCAGATCCTGATGATGTTTGTGTGAGTGGGTTAGATTGTGAGGGGGGAGGTCGCTTCTTGACATAAGTCATCAGGAGCGATCTGATAGGCTGAGGTGAGAGCTCATTCTCTATCGTAAACCACTGCTTACTTTGCGTGCCGCGTATTAGATCCACTGAGCGCGCCAATATTGCAGCGTGGTAGTATTTCCTGGCATCTGGTGCGCCCATTCCGCCGTTAGATTTAGCCAATACTAGCGTGCGGTAAGTTATTCGTGGTTTGATATTTTTCCAAATATACTTGAGGAACAATGAGTTCACCTTAGCCAGGTAAGAATCTGGGACGTGGATAGGTAGCATTTGAAACAGGTAGACAAACTTGGGGAGTATTAAACTTTTTAATATATTTTTCCTCCCTGACCATGATAAGAATTGGTCTCTCCAGGATTGCATGGTAGTCTTAGCTTTGTCAATTAGCGGGTCATAATTAAGTTTAAATAGGTCTTTGTGGTTTCTGGGTATCTTAAATCCAAGGCACGTGATGTATTGTTTGGGCCAGGTGTAGGGATACAGTTTTTTCAATTTAGCAAGGGTGTGAGTAGGTATGTTGAGATCTAGGGCTTCTGATTTAGAAAGATTAACTTTAAAGTTTGCTAGGGTACTATATTCCTCCAGTAAAGACATCAAAGCTGGGAAGCTTTTGAGTGGTCTAGTCATCAGAACAAGTAGGTCGTCCGCAAAGGCCGCCGTTTTGTACTGTGTTTTTCCTATCTTGATGCCCTCAATTTCAGGGCTCTGCTGAATAGCACTTAGTTGGGGTTCCATCGCTAACACGAAGAGTATCGGCAACAGGGGGCAACCCTGGCGAGTGCCGTTTGAGATAGTAAACGTGTCTGTCAGGGAGCCATTTATTCTAATGCGTGCCTTGGGTTCTCGATACATACTCATTATTGAGGAAGTTAGTTGGTGAGGAAATCCAAAGCAGGCCAAGGTCTCTCCCAGGTAAGTCCAGTCCACCCTGCCGAAGGCTTTTTCCGCATCAGTCCCTAGGAGAGCTAAAGGTAGTTTTCTTTCTCTAGCATAGTGCATGAGGTGCAATATTTTATAAGCATTATCTTTCCCTTCTCTTCCCATGACAAAGCCTGTTTGGTTTAAAGAAATCAATGAAGGCAAAAATCCTGCTATTCTGTGTGCTATCATGCTTGCAAATAGCTTCAGGTCCACGTTTAATAACGAGATTGGCCTATAGCTACTGCATTGCTCTGGGTCCTTGCCTTCCTTGTATATTAGTGAGGGAGGAGTGCTTCTTTCAACCCTTTGCGACCTCCGCCGTACTTTGATGTGGGCTCCAGTAGTGAGCCGACATCTTTCCCAGTACATGTCAGGTGTTATGAACGGCTGACTTGAGCCTGGAACATCCGTGGGTAGAATTGCGATCCATCCGCTGCTATTAACTCGTTAAGTGCTGATATCAAACTTAGACAGCGGCATTTAGCATGTGCTTACAGTTATTGGGCTGGATATCTGCCCACTGGTGACCCTTGTCATGTTTTTGCAGGTTGTCGGTAAGTTGGCATGACAACCAGAGGTCTCCTGGATACCTCTATGGTTGTCAGTGCTGAATTGCTATGAGTGCCGCCCGGAGGTCCGCGCTCATAGCAAGTCAGCAATTCTCCTACATACAGGTGGTCTGATCATCGCCTATATGTAGCAGAGCTGATCAGATTATAGCAACTTCTGGTCTCCCATGGAGGCTATTGAAGCATGCCAAAAGTAAAAAAAAAATGTTTTTGATAATATATAAAAAAATAAAAAATATAAAAGTTTAACTCACCCCTTTTGCCATATTCAAAATAAAACAATAGAAAACAAACATACACATATTTGGTATTGCTGAGTTCAGAATTGCCCAATCTGTCAATAAAAAAAGGATTAATCTGATCGCTAAATGGCATAGCAAGAAAAAAGTAAAAGCGCCAGAATTAAGTTTCTTTTGATGCCGCAACATTGCATTCAAATGCAAGAACGGATGATCAAAAGAACGTATCTGCACCAAAATGTTATCAATAAAAATGTCAGCTCAGTACGTAAATAATAAGCCCTCACCTATTTTTACAAATTTTGGATTTTTTTTCACCCCTTAAATAAAAAATAACCCAGACATGTTTGGTGCTTATGAACTCATAATGACCTGGAGAATCATATTGGCAGGTCAGTTTTAGCATTTAGTGAACTTGGTAAAAAAAAAATCCAAAATACCGTTGTGGAATTTTTTTGCATTTTCACCGCACTTGGAATTTTTTCCTGTTTTTGAGTACACAATATGGTAAAACCAATGGTGTTGTTCAAAAGTACAACTCGTCCCGCAAAAAACAAGCCCTCTCATGGCCATATTGACCAAAAAATAAAAAAATTCTGGGAAGAAGGGGAGCGAAAAACAGAAATGCAAAAATGAAAAAGGGCAAGGTCGTAAAGGAGTTAAAAAGATCTATAATTGTACAAATATGAGTTGCATTACTGAGAAGTAAAAGACTTTCAGCTCTCCCCCACATGAACAAAGCTTGCAAGAACAAGCTGGTCCATGCTTAGAAAATATCAGGAGATAAACCAAATTAACTTTAAGCTTAATTTCTAAATCCAGAAAAAGTATTAAATTACATGTCATGTGTATTGCCCTTAGTCATAACACTGAATAATTAGTTCTATGTATGTCTCTTTGGACATAGTAAAAAGTATATGGCTAAGGCCGGGATCACACTTGCGAGTGTGATGCGAGAAACTTCTGCGAGTCTCTCACATCAATTCCTGGCGCTGCCTCTGGCACTCGGGACCGAAGTGTGCATCTGCATAGAAATACATGCAGCTGAACGCTCCGGTCCCGAGTGCTAGCGGCAGCAGCGCCTGGTATTGATGAGAGACGTTTGCACAAGTTTCTCGCATCACACTTGCAAGTGTGACCCCGACCTAAGATCATTACACAAGCCTGAAGTGCATAAGATATAATTGCCTACTGTCTGTTTTTTTTCCATTTAACAATACAGCCTCTAGAAAATTTTGTTTTGACAACAATGCCTTTCGTTTGTATGTAGACATTTGTAGCAGTGGGTAGCATCATTTTTGTATGGTATTCAGCTATTGTAGCAAAAATAAAAAATAAATTAGGAGGAACCAGATGTTTTCTCTTTTACTTTTACATATTTGTAATCCAGGAAAGATAACAGTATCCAGTGCTCAGGCCGGCCTCACACTCAGTGTATAAAAATACGGTCCGTATTTTACCGCCGTAACACGCCACAAAATTCAAAAAATGGTGATCCGTAAGTACTCCGTAGGCAGGGTGTGTCAGCGTATTTTGCGTATGTAATCCGTTTGGCATCCGTACTGCGAGATTTTCTCGCAGGCTTGCAAAACCAACATACGGACATACAATGGATCCATGTGCTCAAAAAATCATAAAAACATACATACTGTCTATATATATATATATATATATATATATATAGATGTCAGTGAGACACATATATGTATATATATTAATATTTCATACAGCGCTAGCTATTAAATGAAAGGGTTAAATTGCGGAAAAAATTGGCCAGAATGGTAAAGCCAGTGACTGTGGGCAGATATTAATAGCCTGGAGAGGGTCCATGGTTATTGGCCCCTCCGGCTAAAATCATCTGCCCCCAGCCACCCCAGAAAATTCACGTCTGGAAGATGCACCTATTCTGGCACTTGGCCACTCTCTTCCCATTCCCGTGTATCGGTGGGATATGGGATAATGAAGGGTTAATGTCACCTTGCTATTGTAAGGTGACATTAAGCCAGGTTAATAATGGAGAGGCGTCAATTATGACACCTATCCATTATTAATCCAATAGTATGAAATGTTTAAAAAACACACACACATTATTACAAAGTATTTTAATAAAATAAATGCACAGGTTTTTGTAATATTTTATTATACTGGTAATCCACCTGAAGACCCTTGTTCTGTAAAAAAGGTAAAATAAAAAACCAACAATATCCCATACCTTCCGTCGTTCTGTCACGTCCCACAATGTAAATCCATCTGAAGGGGTTAACTAATTTTACAAGCAGAAGCTCTGCTAATGCAGCTGTGCTCCTGCCTATAAAACCCCAGGGAGTGAATGGAATGTAGGTCAATGACCTGTAGTTACCTTCAGTCGCGGTGATGCGCCCTCTGCTGGATGTCCTCATAAGCACTCGAACGTGGGAAATTATTCTGAAAAGTTCCCAGGCTCGAGTTCATATGAGGACATCCAGCAGAGGGCACATCACCGCAACCCCCATAGACTTTCATTGGTGTATTGTTTGCACAATATGGTGACAAACGCAGCATGCTGCGTTTTTCTACGGCTGTAGAAGACTGTATAATACGGATCAGTAAAATACGGCTGATAGGTGCTGGGGCATAGAGAAGCATTGTACAGTATGCAATCCGTCATTTTAGCACCTCTCTAACATCCGTAAAACATGCTAGTGTGAGGCCGGCCTCAGATGTAAAAATATTCTTTTTATTTAGATATCATTCAGTCATGAAGTCCAACCTTGAGGATAAACACAACTCTGACGTGTTTCTGGCACACAATGCGTCCTAAATTATAGCATGTTTATTATGCCAAGCAGTATCTCAATTCAATACCACTTCCTTTCTTATGTAAGTTATTGTTGCCTGAGAAAAACTAAGAGGAAGAATTAATATATTGCTTTTAATTATATATTTTCATATTAATATTGCATTTGCATTTGTCGTTTCAATTATATATGCTTATATATTTTTCATATATTTTTTTTTAAATCTGCTAATACAAAGAGAATTAGTTATTCTAAATTATATCTTGCATTTCTAGAAAATCTGATTTTGGAGAAAAATGTCTGCTAACCAGCATGAAAAAGTAAAATGTTTGCACTTCAGATTAATTAGTTCAAATTATTTTTACTTTATCAATTCAGTAAAATTGCACTGATAGAATTATGAATTAACACTGATAAGGTCTCCTGGGTTAACCCCTTGCCTCCACAGAAAATGTTCATTCTAACATTTGCATTTTCGCTCTCTTTTTAAGAATCAAAGCATTTTTAATTTTCTGGCAACACAGCCAAATAAGAGTTTGGTTTTCTGTGGAATGAGTCGCAATTTTAAGTGACATCATCTATCTTACTATACAATGTATTGAAAATCACAAAACAATCATCGTCAAGGTGGTCTCAATGGTGATGGTTGATGGGCTCACACTATTTGGCCAAATTCTGTGCAAAGCATCTCAAATATTTTTCCTAATGTTCAAAAAGCCATTTTGCTATTCATATTTCATGTATTTCATATTCGACATGCTTTGGCACGATAGAGTGCAACCTTTTTTTGTTTATTGTATATGGAGGTAACTGATCCTGGTATGCACCTATTCACACTAGTTTGGATGTGCCAGTCATTTTTCTGTCATTTCTATGTTAGCTTACTGACTGAGCACTCCTTCCTTCATCTTGTGGTTTTTAATTACATCTAATCACACTAGGTTCCGGCCAACCCATATATGTAGGCTTTACTGAGGGAGGTGTCCACATTCACCCATGCATACAGACATTAGCCTTCGGTAATTGTTCATATTTGGACAGGGAGGTCAGGGAACCATCAGATTAATGAGACCACCTTGATGATGGTTGATGGTTTCACGCTATTTGGCCAAATTCTGTGAAAGCATCTCAAATATTTTTCCTAATGTTTAAAAAGCCATTTTGCTATTCATATTTCATGTATTTCATATTCGACATGCTTTGGCACGATAGAGTGCAACCTTTTTTTGTTTATTGTATATGGAGGTAGCGGCTCCTGGTATGCACCTATTCACACTAGTTTAGATGTGCCAGTCGTTTTTCTGTCATTTCTATGTTAGCTTACTGACTGAGCACTCCTCCCTTCACCATGTGGTTTTTAATAACATCTAATCACACTTGGTTCCAGCCAACCCATATATATATAGGCTTTACTGAGAGAGGTGTCCACATTCACACATGCACACAGACAATAGCTTTTGGTAAGTGTTCACATTTGGACAGGGAGGTCAGGGACCCATCAGATTAATGAGACCACCTTGATGACGGTTAATGGGCTCACACTATTTGGCCAAATTCTGTGCAAAGCGTCTCAAATATTTTTCCTAATGTTCAAAAAGCCATTTTGCTATTCAAATTTCATGTATTTCATATTTGACATGCTTTGGCATGATAGAGTGAAACCTTTTTTGTCCCCCCTGTGCAGAGGTGGGAACTCGACACCTAACATTACCCCTCCTCCTAGGGCCCCCCTCCTTGGACCTTGCTACACTCGAAGGCAGCAATGAGCTTTGGAGCTTGAATGTTCTCAGCAGGCTCCCAGGACCTGTCCTCTGGGCCGTAACCCTTCCAATCCACCAAATAGAATTTCTTGCCATGCACCACCTTGCACCCCAAAATAGCGTTCACCTTGTGATTGTCCGTAGATGAACCCAATGTCCCGGCAGATGACTCGGAAAACCAGGACATGTATAGGTGCTTCAAAAGGGATGCATGAAATGTGTTGGTGAGACCTAGGCGTGGAGGAAGGGCCAGACGGTAGACCACAGGGTTAACCTCTTCAAGGACCTTGAAGGGACCCAAGTAGCGAGGTGCAAACTTAGTGGACTCAACTCGCAGCCTGATGTTACTGGTGGAGAGCCACACCAAGTCGCCAGGAGCAAAGGTCGTAGCGGGGCGCCGATGTGCATTGGCGGAGGTCCTCCTTCTCTCCTTGGAGGCCCAAATGGCATCCTGAGTGCGGTCCCAAATGTACCATGCCTCCACAGCCCAGTCTGCCACCCTTGAGTCAGAAGAAGACACGGGCATCGGCACAGGGACACTCAGATGCTGGCCGTAATTTAGGAGGAATGGAGTCTGACCGGTGGAGTCGGCTACGGCATTGTTAAGCGCAAACTCCGCGCACCATAGCAAAGATGCCCAGTCATCCTGCCTGACAGAAACAAAATGTCATAAATATGTGACCAAGCTCTGATTGGCCCTCTCAACCAACCCATTCGTCTTGGGATGATATGCCGAGGAGGGATTCAACTCAATACTGAGTAAACGACAAAGCTACATCCAGAATCGAGACGCAAACTGGGGACCCCGGTCAATGACCATTTTTTACGGCATACCACGTAGGCGAAAGATATGCTTGATGAACAATGCTGCAAGAGCCCGTGCAGAAGGTAGCCGTTGAAGAGGCACCAAGTGCACCATTTTGGAAAAATGGTCGGTGATCACCCAGATAATGGTGCAGCTATGAGACTTGGGTAAGCCCACCACAAAATCCATTCCGACCATCTCCCAGTGCCTATCAGCCACTGTCGGGGTAAAGCAACCCAGCTGGCCGTTGCCGAGGAGACTTGTTCTTGGTGCAAGAGACACACGCCTGTACAAAGTCTGCGACATCATGAGCCATATGCGGCCACTAGTATGTCCTCGCCAGTAGCTCAGATGTCTTTTTGGACCCAAAATGTCCACCCACCCTGGACGAGTGAGCCCAAGAGAGAACATCCAGATGCAGGCTGGATGGTACAAAAGTCTTTCCGGAGGCACAGACTCTAGCGAAACCAGGGCCACCGTTCTCAGGCTCTCGGTGGGGACAATAAGCCGAGGCTCCTCTTCCTCCTCAGATGATGATACAAAGGATCGAGAGAGAGCGTCGGCACAAAAGTTCTTCTACCCGGAAAAAAATGGAGGGAGAAATGAAACCGGGAGAAGAACAAGGACCATCTGGCCTGAAGAGAATTTACCGCTGGGCTGTCTGCAAGTACACCAAATTCTTGTGGTCCGTGAAGACTTTGAAGGGAAAACGAGCCCCCTCCAAGAGATGTCTCCACTCTGAGAAGGCCAACTTCATGGCTAGCAACTCCCTTTCCCTGATGGAATAATTCTTCTCCACTGGTGAGAATGTCTTAGAAAAGAAGAAGCACGGATGCTTCCGACCTTGAGCATCCTCCTCCATTATAAATGGCTTATCTACATCGGGGCGATGTAGGATGGGAGCGCTAGCGAAGTGTGATTAATGGAGTGAAAGGTCTTGGAGACCTCCTCAGACCACAATTTGGGATTTGCTCCCTTCTTGATGAGGGCAACCAAGGGCGCTACCAAAGTTGAGAAGTGTGGAATGAACTGGCGATAGTAATTAATGAACCCCATAAAGCGCTGCACCGCTTTAAGAGAATGGGGTTTCTGCCCGTCCATCACAGCCTGTAGTTTGGCAGGATCCAGAGCCAATCCCTGGGCGGAGATAATGAAGCCCAGGAAAGGCAAGGACTCCTGCTCAAGCACACATTTCTTCAACTTTGTGTAGAGGGAATTTGCCCGTAAGAGGTCGAAGACTCTGCAAATATCTCTCCGGTGGGAGTCAATATCTGGCATGAGATGAGAATATCTGGATGAGAATATCATCCAGATAGACTATGACCGAGGTGAAGAGCATATCCCAGAAGATTGCATTCACAAAGTCTGGAAAACGGCTGGGGCATTCAAGAGCCCGAAGGGCATCACCAGATATTCATAGTACCCATCCCTGGTGTTAAAAGCGGTCTTCCATTTGTCCCCCACACGGATGCGAATCAGGTTGTAAGCACCCCACAGATCTAATTTTGTAAATACCCTTGCTCCGGGAAGCCTATCAAAGAGCTCAGATATCAGAAGCACAAGATACTTATTCTTAACGGTGATGGCGTTAAGACCCCTGTAATGTATGCATGGACGTAGAACCCAGCCCCTGCATGTGACACTGACTTCCTAATAAATCTTCTTGCCAGATGTTCCTGGATGTACTGTGACATTGCCTCCATCTCTGGGAGAGATAACGGATAGACTCGACCCCGGGGAGGCTTGGCACCAGGCAAAAGGTCAATAGGACAGTGATAGGGGTATTTTGGTGGAAGGGTCTCCGCAGCTCTTTTGGAGAACACGTCCACATATGGCCAATATTGCTTGGGGAGAGAGGATAGATCTGCGGGTACCTCAGTAGTAGCAACCTGAACACATTCCCTCTGAAATCTACTCCCACAAGATTCACCACATCCCAAAATTCTGCCTCTGGACCACTCAATATGAGGAGAGTGGTAGCATAGCCAAGGTATCAATAACAGGACCTCATCAATTCCCTCAGGAATGATGAGCAGAAATATAATTTCCTGATGAGATGGCGACATTGACAGAGAAAAAGGGATGGTCTGGTGTGTTATCTGTGAGGGCAGTGTCGACCCATTTACCGCTCGTACGGTTAATGGTTTTGCTGACATTACTAGGGGAATTGCATGACGTTGGGCGAAGGCAGAAGACATAAAATTGCCCTCCGCCCCAGAATCCACGCAGAGCTCTACCGAGTGGGTAAATGAGTCTATAGTAATTATGTAGTGAAACCTCCACCAGGGGGAGCTGGTGAGGGAAGAGAGGAGTCAGACAAGCCAGGGTCATACACAGAGATATCAACACTGTGCACAGGGGCAGTCAGGAGAATAATCAGGGACACGCAAGACATCAGAGTCTACCGGGAACGTGGTAACCAAAACGAGAGACAGAAGACAAAGTCGGGGTACAAGCCAAAGTCGGAACCAGAAGGGGAGCGTGGTGTCAGAGACGGAAAACAAGAGGCGAAGTCCAGAGATCAGATCGAGTCATACACGGGCACAGTGGAGGAATGAATGTGTCGCATGGATTTATGTCTTTTTACATCAACTAAGGAACTTGCCCCTCAGACTATGAGGGGTCATCACAACAGAGACCCTAATCAGTGGACAATAAAACATTCCTTATCTATGAGCTGGCCCAATGTTTATGGACATAACGGTTTATCACTCATGGTAATCCTGCTTCATGTCACCTGTCTTATCCATGGTTTCCCCCCTTTTTTTTCCTTTTTTCCTCTGTGCTATGTTGTGCATAAATATGTGATTCTTCAGAATTTGTTTTAGTCTTTGCCTGATGAAGAGGCCTGTGTAGTCTCGAAAGCTTGCAATTTGTTACCATCTTTTCAGTTAGCCATTAAAAGGTATCAACCACTGAGGACTCTCAATTCTAAATATTTTTCTACACGGGTACAGGCAGACAGAGACATAAGGATCACCAAAACCAGAATACAGGTCAGGGGCTCAAGCTGGGAAACACAAGCTATCACTAACACTAGTCAGCAGGCTGTGAGGGACTGAAATAGCCCAGCTAGCTCAAGAACGAAGCTGAGGAGATTAACCCCTGCATGACCAGTCCCAAGAGAGGAAAGATGATAATAAACTCCGGACTGGACCATGACAGTACCCCGCTCTCAATGGGGGGCCACTGGACCCCCAGGCTTCCTTGGATGACGAGCGTGAAAGGCCCGGACCAAGCCATCAGCATGGACCCAACGCGCTGGCACCCATGACCGGTCTTCAGGACTGTATCCTTTCCAATGGACCAAGTATTGAAGTGACCGGCGGAGCATACGAGAATCCACCACTTGTTCCACCTCGTTTTCGGTCTGGCCATCTACCACAACAGGCGGCGGGTACGAGGGAGACTCAGCAGAGGAGAGCACCGATGGCTTCAGAAGTGCCTTATGGCATGAAGGCAAACGCAGGCGAAAGGCCACAGGATTAATCACCTCTAAAATTTTATACGGACCAATAAACTTGGGGCCCAACTTAGCAGAGGGAATTCTCAGCCTTATATTTTTGGTGGATAACCATACCTTATCTCCCACCTGATAAGTCGGCCCCACAGAACGTCGTTTATCCGCAAAAAATTTATATTTGCCCTGAGCCTCCCCAATGTTTCTCTGAACCTCCCTCCAGATCTCCCCCAACCGCAGAAAGGCTGAATCAGCCCCTGGACTCCCCAAATCCAACCGGGAAAACTCACCAAAATGAGGGTGAAACCCATAATTGCAGAAGAATGTACGAGTAGACTGATTGACACGATTATTTTAAGCAAATTCTGCTATAGGAATTGCAGAGAACCAATCATCCTGTCTAGACGTGACAAGACACCGTAAAATCTGTTTCAAAGACTGATTGGTCCTTTCAGTCTGACCGTTGGTCTCGGGATGGTAGGCCAATGAAAAGGTCAGACTGATGCCCAGCCATTTACAAAAAGCCCTCCAAAATTTTGCCACAAATTGCACCCCTCTATCAGACACAACACTGACAGGCACACCATGCAACTGGATAACATACTCAATAAATAGTTTAGATAGAGTCTTAGCATTAGGAAGGCCAGTTAATGGTACAAAATATGCTTACTGAATATATCAACCACTACCCAGATAACAGTTTTTCTATTAGAGGGGGGAAGTGATAAAATCCATGAACAGATGAGTCCACGGTCTATCTGGAATTGGCAGTGGTACCAATTACCCCGGTCGGCCGGTTGCGGGAGGTTATTGCGCAGGACGACACAAACTCTATGACATCAGAAGTCAATGAGGGCCACCAGAACAGCCTAATGATGGCTTTCAGAGAGGCCGAGATTCCAGGATGCCCACTCAAAGCAGAGTCGTGGAACTCCTGAAGCACCCTCAACCGATACTGGACAGGCACAAAGAGATTATTTTAAGGAATGGATGACAGAGCAAGAGATTGGGCCTCACGAATCTCCTGTTCCAATTTCGGGGACACCACAGCCACCACCACCCCATGCTGAAGAATGGAGGAAGGAGGCTCAGGAGGTGATACTGGATCTTGACTGTGAGACAAGGCATCCGCCTTCACATTCTTGGACTCTGATCTGAAAGTGATGGAAAACTGAAATTGGGAAAAAAATGACCACAGTGCCTGTCTTGGAGTCAAGCATTTGACAGACTCGACGTAAGACAGGTTCTTGTGATCAGTAATGACAGTTATACGATGGACAACAAATTAATGGCCAATAACTCCCGTTTACCCACATCATAATTCCTCTCAGCAGAGGAAATTTTTCTTGAAAAGAAGGCACAGGGTCTTACGTTAGTTAATGTGGTGGGACCTTGGGACAACACAGCCCCCACCCTCACCTCAGAGGCATCCACCTCTATGATAAATGGTTTAGATAAATCAGGTTGAATCAGTACAGGAGCAGTCATGAAACAGGTTTTTAATGAAGAAACGCTGCCACCGCTGGAGCTGACCAGTTGTTGAGATCAGACCCCTTTTGGGTGAGATCAGTGAGGGGTTTGACCACTTGAGAAAACCCCTTGATGAACTTTCTGTAGTAATTGGCGAAACCCAGAAATCGCTGAAGACCCTTGAGATCTCTGGGCTGCACCCAATCCACAATGGCCTGTACCTTCTTAGGGTCCATACGAAACCCCTCAGTGGACAAAATGACCTCTAGAAAGGACAATTCTTGAGTGAAAAATGAACACTTCTCCAGTTTGGCAAAGAGTGAGTTCTCCCTGAGCTTCTGGAGAACTGCATAAAGATGACTCATGAGACTTAGTCTATCAGAGGAATATATGAGTATATCATCAAGATAAACTACCACAAAGCGCCAAATAAAGTCAGAAAAAACATGGTTAATGAAATTCTGGAATACCGCTGGTGCGTTAGTCAAACCGAATGGCATGACCAAATTTTCAAACTGACGCTCAGATGTGAGAAGTGCAGTTTTCCACTCATCCCCCTCGGGCATACGGATGAGATTGTATGCTCCCCTGAGGTCCAACTTAGAAAACCACCTAGCCCCTACAATTGATTGTACAAATCAGGTATAAGTGGGAGAGGATAAGTGTTTCTCACAGTGATCTTATTCAGTTCTTGAAAATCAAGGCATGGGCGTAAACCACCATCTTTTTTTTTTTTAAAAAAGAACCCTGCCGCCATGGGATAGACAGATGGCCGAATATGCCCTTTATGGAGGCTTTCAGAGAAATACTCCTTCATAGCAGCCCGCTCAGGGCCAGAGAGATTGTACAGATGGGCTTTGGGCAATTTGGCACCGGGAACAAGATCAATGGCACAATCGAATGGATGGTGTGGTGGTAGAACCTCAGCCTGTTTTTCGGAGAACACATCCTCAAAGTCCTTCAGGTAATCCGGAATACCCTCCAGACTGACGGATGACATAGACACAGTAGCAAGACAATTTTCAGAACAACTAGGTCCCCATTTAACAATATCCCGGGACCCTCAGTCAATAACTGGGTTATGCTGTTGCAACCAGGGAAATCCCAACACCAGGCCAGCAGGGATGACCCACAATCTACAAAAAGCTGAAGTATGAACAAAGCTGTTCTCCCTGCCAAGTTCCACCTTTAACAGTATCTTTGCAAATGAAGAAAATGGTACCTGAGTGACCTCCACGATGATCTCCCAGACTCAGCCGCTTGTTAGACGAAGGACAGGAGGGGCAATCCTTTTTCCAGTGTCCGGGATCTCCACAGAAAAACACAGCTTTTTATCACGCCGCTGTTTCTGCTCTTTCTCTTTGAGGTCGGTGGCTCCCACCTCTATAGGTTCAGATTGAAGCAAAACATCAGGGTTAGCAGGGAGCAATGGAATCCCTCGTTGTGTAAGACCTCTTTCCCGTAGCCTCCGATCCATACGGATTGCCTGAGCCACAGCCTCATCCAAAGAGCTGGGAGCTGGATGGAGAGCCAGAGCGTCCTTCAAGCAATCCAACAGTCCCTTTCTGAATAGACATATCAGTGAGAAGTCATCCCAAGATACCTCAGTGGACCATCGACGGAACTCGGAGCTATACCATTCAGCTGAATGCTTTCCCTGAACCAGATCCATAATGGTGTCCTCTGCCACCCTGACATAGTCCAGTTCGTCATAAATAAGTCCTAGGGCCTCAAAGAACCTATCCAACCTATCCACCGACCTCTGTTCAGGGGTAGTAGGGGACAGAGAGAAAGCCCAGGATTGGGGACCCTTCCTGGAGAGATAATAATTCCTACCCGCTGAGTCTCATCCCCAGATGATCGAGGTCTAAGAGAAAACCATAATTTACAACTCTCCTTAAAAATGTGAAATTTATCTTTTTTGCCTGAAAACATGTCTGGAAGTTTAACCGAGGGTTCTGGAGAGTGCAAAACAACATCCTCTGGGTCACCAGGTAGACTAACAACATGAGAGGTGTTTCCCTGCACGGTCAAAACAGTCAGTCAGTTTTTTCTGTAAGTGGGTATGAGATGTGACAAGGGACTGATGTTTCACAGAAAAATCCTGCACCATCTGTGTCAAACTGGACACTTGATCCGCCAAGTTATGCAGCGGATCCATGACGAGAGAAAATAAAATTCAAAGTCCCATTTAAACGTAAGGTTAGTGATAAAGTAGTGAAACCTCCACCAGGGGAAACTAGTGACGGAAGAGAGGAGTCAGACAGGCCAACGTCATACACAGAGATATCAACACTGTACACAGGAGCAGTCAGGAGAATAATCAGGGACACGCAAGAATCAGAGCCTTCCAAGAACGTGGTAACCAAAATGAGAGATGTAAGACAAAGTCGGGGTACAAGCCAAAGTCGGAACCAGAAGGGGAGCGTGGTGTCAGAGACGGAAAACAAGAGGCGCGGTCCAGAGATCAGATCCAGTCATACACGGGTACAGGCAGAGACACAAGGATCACCAAAACCAGAATACAGGTCAGGGGCTCAAGCTGGGAAACATGAGCTATCACTAACACTGGTCAGCAGGCTGTGAGGGACTGAAATAGCCCAGCTAGCTCAAGAATGAGGCTGAGGAGATTAACCCCTGTAGGACCAGTCCCAAGAGAGGAAAGATGATAATAAACTCCGGACTAGACCATGACAATTGTCCCCTTAAAGGACAATTTGGAGGCAAACGTCGCCGTGTCTAGTGTACCTCCACCTAATACCACTGGACGCTGACTTTTCCTCGACTGCTGAGGACATCTGGTGGCAATATGTCCTGACTGCTGGCAAACATGACAAACCCGGAGTGCACGAGCGGTCTGGGACTTAGATCCCGCTCGTGACACTACCATAGCCTCATGTGACTCAGGAGCATGGACTGGAGATTCCAAAGGTCTGGCGAAGGTGGGAGCCAGCCGAAATCTCTGTGTACACTGGGCTCGCTCTAATGTCCGCTCATGAAAACAGAGGTCAATACGAGTGGACACAGCTATTAACTCTTCCAGTGTGGCGGGAATCTCTCTAGTGGCTCCCTCCAAAGTATCAGAATAAGGGCTTTATCCGACCACTCCAGCTCAGATGCTAGGGTGCAAAAGTGAACAGCAAAATGGCTGACCAAGGACGAGCCCTGAGTCAATGCCAACAGTTGGAGCGCCATATCATGGGTGACACGAGGTCCTAAAAAGACCGGTTTCAGAGTGCTCAGGATCAACCGAGCACTCTGCACCACATGATCATCACGCTCCCACAGCGGCGTAGCCCACTCCAACGCCCTGTCCGACAGGTGAGACACAATAAATCCCACCTTAGCCCGCTCTGTGGGCAAACATGCGGCCAGAAGCTTGAGATGTATAGAGCACTGGCTCACAAAACCCCTACAAGATTTACTATCTCTAGAAAAATTTTCAAGAAGCGGGAGGCGAGATAGAGTCAGGGGTGGCAGTGGACAAGGTTGCTGCAGCTACGCTAGCAGCCTGAACAGCAACTGCGGTTACATCCACAGCTGAGGTTTTGCGCTCGAGAGCTGTCAACCTACCCTCCAGCTGCTGGATGTACCACAAGGATTGCTGTTTGTCCGTCATCACTAGCCAGACCGTGGCACTAGTGTAATGTTAGGGCTAGCGGAACACACCAAATAATTAGAAAGATAGGGTAAGGTGCGTTCGCAGTCCAGGGTCCACCGTGCAGAGATGGAACCTGCTGCTAAGTAATGATGGACTGTATGACGGTACAATGTGGATACACACACGTGTTAACTTCACCCTGTGTGAAGGAAGCGAACCCTGTTGCGTCACAGGGCCACGGTACTGCACCAAGAGCACAAGCAAGGAGTCTCAGAACTCAATCCCAAGACACAGGATTAGAGTTCGTCTAGACCTCTTGTGCTCGACACCGCAACTGGGATGTCAGAGTAACTGCAAAAATAACTTAAATGCACAAGAAGGCATGTAGTGCCGCACTGGTGGACGCCACTAACCACCCAGACTTGGGATAGGAAAGCGCTCTAATAGCACACCGGGCTGCACTGGTGGTCACAGCAATTAGACGCGGTTTTACGTGTTTATTGCTGACGGCTCAGCCGGGAGCTAGATAGCAGACATCCACCTTACGCGAGCAGTCATACACAAGGGAGGGGATGATTAATGAATGACTTTCACTGATCAACACACACACGATTTCAAGAGTACACTAGCGCATGGCTGATCGGATATGCAAACCTTTTATAGCGGTAGTGCTACAAGACCTTCCAGATGGACCAATAAGAGCTGCAACAGGACCTGAGCATGTGACCCCGACCTCCAATGGGAGGTCATCTCGTGGGCATGCTCAGTAAGGGAAAAGTAGGACTTAGTCTCAGAAAGACCTGATCACTGCTGAACATAGCTGGCTACAAGGACAGAGCCTGGAAGGGCAGTAGTAACCAGAAGAAGTAGAATGAACAGCGCTCCATCCGGGTGTAGAAATTTTAGAAAAAGGTTTATTGAGCCATAATCCAGCAACGTTTCGACCGGTACTCGGTCTTTGTCAAACATACAATACAACATAGGCAGCCATCTTAAATAGTATGGGTGCCACACAGTGCACCAATCAGTAATGACGCCGCCCCCCCACATAAAACAAATCACTTATAGAAAAAATAGACATCAGTACTCCACATATAAAAGTGTCACAAATATAAAATCTTACACCATATAAAAAACCACAGTACGCCGTATAAACGCAGATATCGTCTTGTATTCATCCTGGATTCGTACATCGCTCCTTCCTGTGTATCCATCTCCATGGGAACACCTGGCCAATCGCAACATCCAGTATCGGTGCGTATGTGTCCGAGGGAGAGATCATCAAATCGCAACCTCCAGTACAAGTAATCCCACAGAGGTCACCCAATTAACAACATTCATTAATACAGGCAAAAACAATCCCCACATATAACATCCGGGTCAACAGAGTCCCTAATTGGGGCGCATAGAGTCGCGCAGACGCATAAGTAACAGAGTAAGCCGACGCCCCCAGCCACAGCGAGGGCCAGCCCACAAGGCATACCGCGCACGCGCGCCCACACAGGCACCCAAAACCCAGGTGCCCCATGGGCGCGCAAGCGCACCACGCCAGGGACCAGACCCCGCCGCAGACCCGAAGCGTCCGCCCACTTCCGCGTCCCAAATGTGCAGGCGCCACCATGCACGCGCACTGCCGGCGGGTACGTGGGAAACAACCGCGGTGGTGCGCATGCGCGTCACAACCAGGGTGAGCTCAAAAAAGAGCTCATCCCATGGAATCGACACGAGAGCGCAACCCTCGCAGAGGACAACAACCCGTCCTCATCAGGCGCATGGATCATACGGGGAATACCATCCCTATTATATCAATAAGGCCCATAAGGAGACCCATAACACCTATTCATTGTAAGAGTGAAACACCAACATAGTTACACAGCAATAGATGTGAAAAACCAGAATAGCATCCTATATATAGTATAATACAATGAGGCAATCGAATAGCATACATGGAGACAGATATACCAGTAAATATCCATTTATTATTAATTCTTGCAGGAAAAAATTCCTTCACAAAATAAAGGATCCCCATCTCCATCAGCCATCGACTGTCCCAGTGTCTACAAAACAAAAGATAAAAACATGACATAAACGAAATGTCAAATAATCAAATATCTATTTAAAAACAAACACATACTGACGAGTCCACTGACCCAAGGGATAAAGACCAGATTAAGCACATGACAACAGGTTGAAATCCAAATTCAAACCCTTTGGTTGTAACGTACCCAGTGTGTAAATCCATCTCATCTCTTTTTTCTTTAATATTTGCACCCTATCACCACCTCTTCTCAACATGGGAACACTATCAATAACCCTGAAGCGAAGCTGGTTCACAGAGTGTCTCATCTCCACAAAGTGTTTTGGAATTGGTAAGTCTGTCAGGCCTGTCCTTATCGTGCTTTTATGCTTGCTAATGCGGACTTTGACTGCTGTAGTCGTCTCACCCACATAAGCCAAGCCACACGGACACACAATCATGTACACTACATAACTGAACAAGCAGGTATATCTTTCCTTTAAGCAGATCTTTTTGCCAGTATGTGGGTGGTAGAAGAATTCGCCCTTCAACAAATTGTTGCAACAGGCACAACCCAGGCACGGGAAATTGCCATGTCTGGCTGTGCCCAAGAGTTGTTGCACCGGGGTCCTTTCGGAACCAATATCAGATCTTACTAATTTATCATTTAAATTCCGACCCCTTCTGAACGACATCATTGGAGGTGACCTGAAGCCCACAATGGACGGCAGTCCCCGTTGGAGAAAAGACCAATGTCTCTTCAACACCCGACCAATTTGGTTGCTGGCAGAATTATAAGTAGATACAAAGGGGATACGCTCGCATGGCTGTCTATTAGGTGGCCTATTACAGACATTGTCACGTGATATATCACGGGCCCTCATCTTGAAATCATTCACCACCGCCCTTGGGTACCCCCTCTGTAAAAATTTACCACACATCTCCTCAAGTCATAAATCCACCCTTTCTTCATCCGATACAATACGTCTGACACGTAGGAGTTGACTCCATGGAAGGGAGCCCACCATTCTCCTAGGGTGATTACTGTTGAACAGCAAAAGGCTATTCCTATCAGTCCCCTTGATGTAGATATCAGTCCTCAGTATTCCTCCTTCTTTGTAAACTAAAGTGTCCAGAAACTGTATCTGAGTGATAGAATGGGTAAGGGTAAACTGTAGTTCGGGGTATATATTGTTAATCTCCCCCCAAAAATCCTCCAGTCCTTTCAGGTCACCATCCCATATGACAAAAATATTGTCAATATACCGCCACCAGGCTCTGACGTGGCGCCAGAAGATGGAACTGTACACAAACCTGTCCTCGAATACCGCCATATAAATGTTGGAATAAGTGGGGGCCACATTGGACCCCATGGCGGTACCCCTAAGCTGCTGGAAATATTCATCACCAAAGAGGAAATAATTCCTCCTTAGGATGAACTCCAGCAGCGTGAGGACAAGCTGTGCACACTCTGGGGCCACGTCAGAGCCCGATAGCACACAGGACACCGCTTCCAGACCCTTCTCATGCTCAATGGACGTATACAATGACGTCACATCGAACGAGGCCAAAACAGTGGATTCAGAGACTGTTGTATCACGGATTTTACCAAGAAAGTCACTCGTATCCCTAATATACGATCTTGTTTGCACAGCAAAGGGTCGTAGCACTTTAGCCAAAAAAATCGCAGTCTTGTTAAACAATGAACCCCTCCCGGACACTATCGGTCTACCGGGCGGATTGCATAGATCTTTATGGATCTTTGGTAGTGTGTAAATAACTGGCACTATAGGTGCATCAACTATCAAATACTCAGACAACTTGTGGTCAATCTCAGGGAGATTCAGTGACTGATGACAGACTGGTGGTAAATATTTCATCTGTTGAATTGTCACAGGTAGAACTTAAAGTACTGTCTAATGGCCTATCTTTCTGTCCCTCTAATAGTCCGGACTGGTTCAATATTGAGGTCGATTTACAAGCCTTCTTTAGGAGACTAAGGTTGACATCTTTTTTTCCGACAAGGTCATGGATAGTAGTGTTGGAGTTGAGGAGCCAACCAATAGTTTTTCATTACAACAAGTGGGACTGTACAATAAAAGTAAATTTCAACCACCAAACAGGAACCACTTTGTAGAGTCCTATATTGAGCTCGTACAAAGGGATATTGATAAAATTAGAACTACCTTTAAACCTAGTCCCAGATATAACATGACCTTGCTAGAAAAATCGACTCTTGATAAACTAGTGAAAAATACTGCATTAACCATCAAACCAGCCGATAAAGGTGGGGCAGTGGTAGTTATGGATACAGACAAATATAAGGCAGAAATCCGCAGACAGCTGAGTGACCACCTGGTATACGAGAAATTGTAATCTAATCCCACTCCCCGACTTCAGAGGGAGTTACAACTTGTGGTCAGTGATTCCCTTGCCATGGGACTCATTGACCACAAGTTGTCTGAGTATTTGATAGTTGATGCACCTATAGTGCCAGTTTTGTACACACTACCAAAGATCCATAAAGATCTATACAATCCGCCCGGTAGACCGATAGTGTCTGGGAGGGGTTCATTGTTTAACAAGACTGCAATTTTTTTGGATAAAGTGCTACGACCCTTTGCTGTGCAAACAAGATCGTATATTAGGGATACGAGTGACTTTCTTGGTAAAATCCGTGATACAACAGTCTCTGAATCCACTATTTTGGCCTCGTTCAATGTGACATCATTGTATACGTCCATTGAGCATGAGAAGGGTCTGGAAGCGGTGTCCTGTGCGCTATCGGGCTCTGACATGGCCCCAGAGTGTGCACAGCTTGTCCTCACGCTGCTGGAGTTCATCCTAAGGAGGAATTATTTCCTCTTTGGTGATGAATATTTCCAGCAGCTTAGGGGTACCGCCATGGGGTCCAATGTGACCCCCACTTATGCCAACATTTATATGGCGGTATTCGAGGACAGGTTTGTGTACAGTTCCATCTTCTGGCGCCACGTCAGAGCCTGGTGGCGGTATATTGACAATATTTTTGTCATATGGGATGGTGACCTGAAAGGACTGGAGGATTTTTGGGGGGAGATTAACAATATATACCCCGAACTACAGTTTACCCTTACCCATTCTATCACTCAGATACAGTTTCTGGACACTTTAGTTTACAAAGAAGGAGGAATACTGAGGACTGATATCTACATCAAGGGGACTGATAGGAATAGCCTTTTGCTGTTCAACAGTAATCACCCTAGGAGAATGGTGGGCTCCCTTCCATGGAGTCAACTCCTAAGTGTCAGACGTATTGTATCGGATGAAGAAAGGGTGGATTTATGACTTGAGGAGATGTGTGGTAAATTTTTACAGAGGGGGTACCCAAGGGCGGTGGTGAATGATTTCAAGATGAGGGCCCGTGATATATCACGTGACAATGTCTGTAATAGGCCACCTAATAGACAGCCATGCGAGCGTATCCCCTTTATATCTACTTATAATTCTGCCAGCAACCAAATTGGTCGGGTGTTGAAGAGACATTGGTCTTTTCTCCAACGGGGACTGCCGTCCATTGTGGGCTTCAGGTCACCTCCAATGATGTCGTTCAGAAGGGGTCGGAATTTAAATGATAAATTAGTAAGATCTGATATTGGTTCCGAAAGGACCCCGGTGCAACAACTCTTGGGCACAGCCAAACATGGCAATTTCCCGTGCCTTGGTTGTGCCTGTTGCAACAATTTGTTGAAGGGCGAATTCTTCTACCACCCACATACTGGCAAAAAGATCTGCTTAAAGGAAAGATATACCTGCTTGTCCAGTTATGTAGTGTACATGATTGTGTGTCCGTGTGGCTTGGCTTATGTGGGTGAGACGACTACAGCAGTCAAAGTCCGCATTAGCAAGCATAAAAGCACGATAAGGACAGGCCTGACAGACTTACCAATTCCAAAACACTTTGTGGAGATGAGACACTCTGTGAACCAGCTTCACTTCAGGGTTATTGATAGTGTTCCCATGTTGAGAAGAGGTGGTGATAGGGTGCAAATATTAAAGAAAAAAGAGATAAGATGGATTTACACACTGGGTACGTTACAACCAAAGGGTTTGAATTTGGATTTCAACCTGTTGTCATGTGCTTAATCTGGTCTTTATCCCTTGGGTCAGTGGACTCGTCAGTATGTGTTTGTTTTTAAATAGATATTTGATTATTTGACATTTCGTTTATGTCAAGTTTTTATCTTTTGTTTTGTAGACACTGGGACAGTCGATGGCTGATGGAGATGGATCCTTTATTTTGTGAAGGAATTTTTTCCTGCAAGAATTAATAATAAATGGATATTTACTGGTATATCTGTCTCCATGTATGCTATTCGATTGCCTCATTGTATTATACTATACAAAGGATGCTATTCTGGTTTTTCACATCTATTGCCGTGTAACTATGTTGGTGTTTCACTCTTACAATGTATAGGTGTTATGGGTCTCCTTATGGGCCTTATTGATATAATAGGGATGGTATTCCCCGTATGATCCATGCGCCTGATGAGGGCGGGTTGGTGTCCTCTGTGAGGGTTGTGCTCTCGTGTCGATTCCATGGGATGAGCTCTTTTTTGAGCTCACCCTGGTTGTGACGCGCATGCGCACCACCGCGGTTGTTTCCCACGTACCCGCCGGCAGTGCGCGTGCATGGTGGTGCCTGCACATTTGGGACGCGGAAGTGGGCGGACGCTTCGGGTCTGCAGCGGGGTCTGGTCCCTGGCGTGGTGCGCTTGCGTGCCCATGGGGCACCTGGGTTTTGGGTGCCTGTGTGGGCGCACGTGCGCGGTATGCCTTGTGGGCTGGCCCTCGCTGTGGCTGGGGGCGTCGGCTTATTCTGTTACTTATGCGTCTGTGCGACTCTATGCGCCCCAATTAGGGACTCTGTTGACCCGGATGTTATATGTGGGGATTGTTTTTGCCTGTATTAATGAATGTTGTTAATTGGGTGACCTCTGTGGGATTACTTGTACTGGAGGTTGCGATTGGATGATCTCTCCCTCGGACACATACGCACCGATACTGGATGTTGCGATTGGCCAGGTGTTCCCATGGAGATGGATACACAGGAAGGAGCGATGTACGAATCCAGGATGAATACAAGACGATCTCTACGTTTATGCGGCGTACTGTGGTTTTTTATATGTGTAAGATTTTATATTTGTGACACTTTTATATGTGGAGTACTGATGTCTATTTTTTCTATGAGTGATTTGTTTTATGTGGGGGGGCGGCGTCGTTAGTGATTGGTGCACTGTGTGGCACCCATACTATTTAAGATGGCTGAAGAAATTAGTATGGCAATAAAGGGGATGGGAGCCAATAAGGCACCTGGACCCGATGGATTTAATGGTTCTTTCTATAAAGCAATGAGTGAGCAAATAACTCCCACACTTAAAGATTTATATAATCGTATTTTACAAGGAGAAACTATGTCAGAAGTCATGAATATGGCTTACATAAAACTTCTCCCAAAGGGAGGGAAAGACTTAGAGGACCCCTCGGGTTATAGACCGATATCACTGATAAATCAAGATGTCAAACTCCTCTCAAAAATTATGGCAGATAGGTTGGCTAAAATACTGCCAAGATTAATATCGAAACATCAAACAGGCTTTGTAAAGGGAAGGTCAGCCGTTGCTAATATAAGAAAAGCCATGTTGTTGTTAGACATGGTTAGGAACAAACAATTGGAAAAGGGGGAGGATCCAGCAATGGTCACATTAGATGCAGAAAAAGCATTCGATAATGTGAGGTGGCCATGGCTGGGTCAAGTACTAGACAAAATAAACCTAGTAGGCCCATTTAGGCAATTTCTGGAGGTATTGTACCATAACCCCAAGGCAAAGGTATATACAACGGGGTTTCTTTCCGATGCCTTTGAGCTGAAGAAGGGAACAAGGCAGGGATACCCTTTATCTCCTTTGTTGTTTAATCTAGCAATCGAACCCTTGTCAAGGTACCTAACTGATCATAGCTTTTACAAGGGGATAAAGGTGGGAAAGGAGGTGGTCAAAACTGCTTTGTTTGCAGATGACATAATTTTGTTCATGAGAAATCCAGAAGAAGATCTCCCTAGGTTACTATTAGAGATTGAAAAATTTGGGGAATTCTCGGGCTTTCGATTAAACAAGACTAAATGTGAAATTCTGTTCATGAGAAATAATGTGAAACGTGGTCAGGGAAATAATATAATGGGCATCCCGAAAGCGACAGCATCTGTAAAATATTTGGGAATACATTTGGGAAGTTCGCCGAAACAAATATATGACCTAAATTATAAGCCTATTATTGACAAAATAGAGAAAGAATTGGAAAGATGGGGAAATCTACCCCTCTCACTACTAGGCCGCTGTCATCTAATTAAGATGACAAGCTTTGCGAGATTATTATGTCCAATGCAGACTATTCCAATGCTAATCCGACACGTCGATGTTCTCAAATTGAATAGGGCTTTCTCTAAATTTATTTGGAGGGGGAGAAAAGCGAGACTTGTTCTGAGAACACTAATGCGTCCAAAAGAGAGAAGAGGAGTAGGGTTGCCGAATATTAGAGGGTATAATCTCACGTGCTTAATGAGGAATGTAGTTGATTGGATTAAAAAGACAGGACGCTATACAGATTATACACTAGAAACGGAATTTTGTGGCTCATGGGATTTGACAGCATTGCTTCACACGCCACTGTCATACTTACCACCAAATATTAAACACTCGGTTATTTGTAAAGACACTATTGCTACATGGAAAGCAGTAAGGAAAAAACTGAAAATGTCATGGAGAGTGTCAAAGCACCTGAATCCTTGGTCATTTCCAGCCTTTAAATTGGGAAGGGAAAATAAATTATTCATAGAATGGTCTAGAAAAGGAGTACAGACACTAGAAGATTTACTACATTTACAGGAAGGTCGGTGGCTGACGGGATCTGAGGTATTAGACAAATATGAGCTACCGGGATTCCATTTGATGCTATATAGTCAACTGAAGCATTATGTACTAGATCTCTTACAAGATGTAAGGAAGGAGGTTGACTCAGATGTGTGGGGAGACTTAGTCACTAAAGACATTAAGGAAATATCGATCTCCTCGATATATGGGTCGTTGAGAGATGTATTACGACCATCAGGGTCAGACAAAGTGTTTTGCAAATGGGAAACATTCATGCAAGATGAAGAACTTGAGCATAAAATACTACATGGATGGAAATTGGTAAGGGAACATATCATAAATGAGCAATGGAGGGATAGCCAATTTAGAATAATGCATAAAATAATATGTGGCTTTAATATACCGCCAACTCCACAGAACCCTGATAGGCAGATGAGTTGCCCCAAATGTAGCGCATCAAGAACAGATATGGAGCATGGCATGTGGTCGTGTCCCAAGACACAAGAGCTTTGGACCATGGTTCAAGATATGTATCTACAGATGTGTGGGATTTGGGTAGACTCTAGCCCGATGTGCTGGTTGTTTCATTATACGACAGGCAAAACAAGAGGGGGACAGTTACATGATCTGTTCCATACTATTGCTTTGGTGACAAAACGTTTAATTTTGCAATATTGGTTGGCTAGTTTACTCCCAGGGATAAAAGAGATTAAAGCAGGACTAATGGCTGTCCTATATTTAGAAAAAAGAGAAGCAGAAAGGGATAAAGATAAGATGACGAAAAGATTTTTCAAAAAATGGAGAGTGTTCATAGAATCCCTATTGTCGACAGGGGAAATTCAAGAGATAATGAGGCCCTTTGTTAATTCAGATTGGTATTTGTTAGAAGATTTAAGTGGTAGTTTGGATAAATTAAAATTTGTCACATGATAAAGGCATCAGTTGGTGTATGTTCTAGATTTGATTGTCGGACTCCAATCATTGAAGTGGGTTAGATGTGGACATTAGGGGACATGTTAATATTATTTGTGTTATAAAGATTAACGAGTGTTTTATTTCTGTGTAATAATTTAAAGTAACACTTGCAATATGTATTGTACTTATTTGTTTTAAAAAAAAAAAAAAAACAACCAATAAAAATGATGTTTAAAAAAAGATGGCTGGCTATGTTGTATTGTATGCTTGACAAAGACCGAGTACCGGTCGAAACGTTGCTGGATTATGGCTCAATAAACATTTTTCTAAAATTTCTACACCCGGATGGAGCGCTGTTCATTCTACTTCTTCTGGTTTAACTATCTCCGGGACGGTTCCCTGGATGTTAAACGGGCGCCCCAGGACTGCGAGTGCTGTCAGCCTTTGCTTGTTGTACTGGGCAGTAGTAACCAGTCATCCAGTATCAGCCTGAGCTAGACGCTGGGACCGACATCTCCGCTGAGCAGACTCCACTGCGGCTGGAGAAAAATGGGAGACCACAGCGGAGATGGTGCGAGACTCCCCCTGTGCAGAGGCGGGAACTCGACACCCAACACATCCCTTGTAGATTGGAAGCCCTCGCGGGCAGTGTCCTCTCTCCTCCTGTACAAGTTGTAACTAAGGTTGAGCGACTTTTACATTTTTAGGATCGAGTCGTGTTTCGCGAAACCCGACTATCTCAAAAGTCGAGTCGAGTGAAATCGGCCGATTATCACGAAAAGTCGGGGATCGACCGAAACACGAAACCCAATGCAAGTCAATGGGGAAGCATAGTCGGCAGTGAGTGGAGGCCAGGAAATCACCTAGAGTGCCCATTTAAATGGTAAAAACATCCATTCTTGGTACTGAAGCTTGTCAATCTTAATTTACCTTATTATAATAGTTAGGCATTGGACATTGGGGGTCATTTGGCTAAAGTTGTGGGTGTTATGGCTGGTTCAAGTATTTAGTGGGCCTAGGAAACGTGGAACACGTCATGGCAGTGGAGCAGGGAGAGGTAAGTATTTCAATTTTGCAAGTGCTGTGATCCTGAGCAAGCAGGGGGGCCCACTCGTTGGCATTGGCACTGCCACAGGGCCCCTCAAAGTACGGCGTTGTGTTTGCATGGTGTGGGCCCCCGCCTCCCACCGGCAGCGACACTTTTGCGTACTATGAGGGGTCCTGTGCCAGTGACGTCGCCAATGAGTATTCCCCCCTACCTGATGA
Source organism: Ranitomeya imitator (assembly GCF_032444005.1). Lineage (NCBI taxonomy): Eukaryota > Metazoa > Chordata > Amphibia > Anura > Dendrobatidae > Ranitomeya > Ranitomeya imitator. Next base: position 1,151,849,006 of record NC_091282.1, read on the forward strand.
AGGAACCTGCACTTTCATCTGCACCTTCCTCTTTGTCCCCGTGTAAGGTGGTATAGTATGTGGGAAAGGGAACCTCACTTTCAGCAGGGTCAGATTCTGGCTGTGTAGCATACAAGGGGAATGTAGCGGTCTGGGTCAATGTACCAGCAAAGTCATCTAGCACTGGCTGGGCAATGGGCAGGATGAGGAGAAAACACAAATATAGGCCCAAATAATAAAGTGGGCTAAATGCATTTTAGAATTGGTAACAGGACTAACCAGGCGGCATTGCTTTGTTCAGTGGAGGAGAACTGTAATGAGAGGCTGACACAGTGAGTAAGCCCAAATCAGTAAGTAGTCTAAATGCAGTTCAAAATTGGTAACAGTAGTAAACAGGCGGCACTGCTTTGTTCAGTGGAGAACAGCAAGGAGCGGCAGACACCGTTAGTAGGTCCCAACCAAACTAGTAGGCCAAATACAGTTTTATATTAAAAACTACTTAATGAGAGCCTGAAGATCGAAGCTCAGGAAAGGAAACCAGGAGAACACCTTGGAGCGGCGGACACCGTTAGTAGGTCCCAACCAAACTAGTAGGCCAAATGCAGTGTTATATTAAAAACTACTTAAAGAGAGCCTGAAGATTTAATCTCAGGACAGTAAACCTGGAGAACACCTTGGAGCAGCAGACACCGTTAGTAGGCCCCAACCAAACTAGTAGGCCAAATGCAGTGATATATTAAAAACTACTTAATGAGAGCCTGAAGATTGAAGCTCAGGAAAGGAAACCAGGAGAAAACCTTGGCGCGGCAGACACCGTTAGTAGGCCCCAACCAAACTAGTAGGCCAAATGCAGTGTTATATTAAAAACTACTTAATGAGAGCCTGATGGTTGAAGCTAAGGACAGTAAACCTGGAGAACACTTTGGAGCGGCAGACACCGTTAGTAGAACCCAACCAAACTTGTAGCCCCAATGCAGTTTTTAAATTCCGATAGGCTGAAAACCTGACAATTGCAGCTCAGCTTTTTTAAGAGGAGGACAGCTGTATTGAGTGGTGCAGACACTGGTAGTAGGCCTTACACCACAGAGTTGGCTCAATGCAGTTTAAAAAAGGTTACAGGGGTACACGGGCAGCATTGGTGTGGTCAGTGGAGGACAATTGGCAGGAGGGACCGCAGATAGACTTACTAGGCCTAAAATAAAAAAGTAGGTTCGATGCAGATCTAAATAGGTACCAGGGGTACACAGGCAGCATTGGCGTGGTCAGTGGAGGACAATTGGCAGGAGGGACCGCAGACAGACTTACTAGGCCTAAAATAAAAAAGTAGGCTTGATGCAGTTGTAAATAGGTTCCAGGGGTACCCAGGCAGCATTGGTGTGGTCAGCGGAGGACAATTGGAAGGAGTATCTGACACAGGTAGTAGTCCAAAAAAATAAATAGTAATACAATGCAGTCCAACTCTATACCTTGTAATGGTACTTCCCAAATACCTATGAACAACCACAAGATGCCAGTCAAGTAACTGTCATTCCAAAGAAGCCAACCATTGATTAAAAAATTAAATAAATTTTATTAAAGAAACAAACAAATGAAAAACAATACATATACACATTAAAAAGCTACTTCATTTCTTCCGGATAATACCCCATGGGAATGCCATGAGAGGCACACTGTATTCTCATCAGACTAATAAAGCACATGTGTAACAAAGTGAAAACCAGCCATCTCACAGAACACATAGAGTTAAATATAAGGTGCTATCTGCATCCACTTTATATCAATTGTGTCCCATGATTATGTGGCCATCCTATATACCATTAAATACTAACATATCACCATAGAATCCCCACAGTCCAGATCGCAACTGACCGATCACAATAAGAGGTAGGTAGATAGTTAAGATGCTGATATTACCTAAAGCCGATCGTAGATAGTGTGCTTCCACCCTGGCTTTTTCCCAGCGATCTGGACCGTGGGGATTCTACGGTGATATGTTAGTATTTAATGGTATATAGGATGGCCACATAATCATGGGACACAATTGATATAAAGTGGATGCAGATAGCACCTTATATTTAACTCTATGTGTTCTGTGAGATGGCTGGTTTTGACTCTGTTACACATGTGCTTTATAAAGGTACCTTCACACAAAACGACGCTGCAGCCATCCAGACAACGATCCGGATCGCTGCAGCGTTGCTGTTTGGTCGCTGGAGAGCTGTCACACAGACAGCTCTCCAGCGACCAACGATGCCGGTAACCAGGGTAAACATCGGGTTACTAAGCGCAGGGCCGCGCTTAGTAACCCGATGTTTACCCTGGTTACCATCCTAAAAGTAAAAAAAACAAATGCTTCATACTTACCTTCCACTGTATGTCCCTCGGCGCTCTGCTTCTCTGTACTGGCTGTGAGCACAGCCGCCAGAAAGCAGAGCGGTGACGTCACCGCTCTGCTTTCCGGCCGCTATGCTCACAGTGAGTGCAGGAAAGCACAGCGCCGGAGGACAGACAGCGAAGGTAAGTATGAAGCATTTGTTTTTTTTACTTTTAGGATGGTAACCAGGGTAAACATCGGGTTACTAAGCGCGGCCCTGCGCTTAGTAACCCGATGTTTACCCTGATTACCAGCGAAGACATCGCTGAATCGGCGTCACACACGCCGATTCAGCGATGTCAGCGGGAGAGCCAGCGACCAAATAAAGTTCTGGCTTTCTAGCCCCGACCAACGACATCACAGCAGGATTCTGATCGCTGCTGCGTGTCAAACTGAACGATATCGCTAGCCAGGACGCTGCAACGTCACGGATCGCTAGCGATATAGTTTAGTGTGAAGGTACCTTTAGTCTGATGAGAATACAGTGTGCCTCTCATGGAATTCCCATGGGGTATTATCCAGAAGAAATGAAGTAGCTTTTTAAAGTGTATATGTATTGTTTTTCATTTGTTTGTTTCTTTAATAAAATTTATTTAATTTTTTAATCAATGGTTGGCTTCTTTGGGATGACAGTTACTTGACTGGCATCTTGTGGTTGTTCAAAAAAAATAAATAGATGTTAATGTCTGGCAAAAAAACAAATTAACAAATAAACAGGTGGCAGACCTAGGTACAGGGATGGGCTCCTCTGCTGACTTGCAGACAGTGGTATTTGTCGCAAAGTATTAACTGGTGTAAATGTAGGACAGGGTCCTTGAATATTTTTGCTAGCATCATATACGTCAAGAATTTTTATTGGCAGTGCCATTGAAGGATTTAACCGCATAGACTAAACAGTGGTGGAGCAGTGACAGATAATTTGCAAGTGGTAGAGCACTGTTTGAGCTTGGGGGGGGCACTCTCTCGTGACCGGCAGTACTGGCCCAGGGCCCCTCATGTTACGACGGTGTGTCTGACGTTGGGTGTGCACCACCACCGCCAGAGACACTTCATTGTACTATGAGGGACCCAGTGCCAGTGCCGTCACCCAAAAGTGGGCACACCCACCACTTCAGACAAACGGCACTCTCACGGGTGCTTGCGACAAGTGGTGACCACGGCCCCGAGGGGGGAGTCAGCCCATTTAGGGAGGTGTAATCATGTCGTATGCTGGACATACAGCAGCTGCAAATGGAGAAATTGGAACACTCAGTAAGACAAGTCTAAAAGTAAGACCTTTTTACAGGAAAGCTAGGTGTCAGCCGGGAAAGGTGGGGCAAAATAATTAGAAATCCATGAGTGGTTCATTTTAATGAAGGTTAGATCATCAACATTTTGGGTAGCCAGACGACTCCTTTTTTCGGTCAGTATTGAACCAGCAGCACTGAATACTCTTTCTGATAGCACACTAGCTGCTGGGCAAGCAAGCTCCTGCAATGCATATTCTGCCAATTCAGGCCAGGTGTCTATTTTGGATGCCCAGTAATCAAATGGGAATGATGGGTTAGGGAGAACATCAATAAGGGAGGAAAAATAGTTAGTAACCATACTGGACAAATGTTGTCTCCTGTCACTTTGAATTGATGCTGCAGTACCTGTCCTGTCTGCGGTCATTGCAAAATCACTCCACAGCCTGGTCATAAAACCCCTCTGTCCAACACCACTTCTGATTTGTGCACCTCTAACACCTCTGTCATGTTGCCCCCTGCAGCTCGTGTGAGAACCATCAGCGCCGCTGTGTGCTGGGAATGCCTGAACCAAACGGTCTACAAGAGTTGCTTGTTTGGTAGCCAATATTTGCTCAAGGTTCTCATGTGGCATGATATTTTGCAATTTCCCTTTGTAGCGTGGATCCAGGAGGCAGGACAACCAGTAATCATCATCGGTCATCATTTTTATAATGCATGGGTCCCTTTTTAGGATGCGCAAGGCATAATCCGCCATGTGGGCCAATGTTCCAGGTGTCAATTTACTGCTTGTGCTGGGTTGAGGAGCACTTTCTGGCAAATCAACGTCACTTGTCTCCCTCAAAAACCCTGAACCTGACCTTGCAACGCCACCAGTTTCTATTGCCCCCTGAGAAGCTGACTCATCCAAAAAATATTCATCCCCATCATCCTCCTCGTCCTCCTCCTCTTCGCGCGCCACCTCGTCCAGTAGACTTCCCTGACCAGACAATGGCTGACTGTCATCAAGGCTTCCCTCGTCCTCGGCTGAGGACGCCTGCTCCTTTATGTGCGTCAAACTTTGCATCAGCAGACGCATTAGGGGGATGCTCATGCTTATGATGGCGTCATCTGCACTAACCAGGCGTATGCATTCCTCAAAACTCTGAAGGACTTGACACAGGTCTTGTAGCTTTGACCACTGCACACCTGACAACTCCATGTCTGCCATCCAACTGCCTGCCCGTGTATGTGTATCCTCCCACAAATACATAACAGCACGCCTCTGTTCGCACAGCCTCTGAAGCATGTGCAGTGTGGAGTTCCACCTTGTTGCAACATTGATTATTCGGCGGTGCTGGGGAAGCTTCAAAGATTGCTGATGGTTCTGCATACGGCTGGAGTGTACGAGCGAACGGCGGATGTGCGAGCAAAGTCTGCGCACCTTCAGGAGCAGGTCGGGTAACCCCAGATAACTTTTCAGGAAGCACTGCACCACCAAGTTCAAGGTGTGAGCCAGGCAGGGAATGTGTTTCGGTTGTGAAAGGGCTATGCCATAAATTTCCTTCCGTTATCACTGACTACCTTGCCTGCCTCAAGATGTACGCTGCCCAGCCATGACTGAGTTTATTGCTGCAAGAACTCGGACAGAACTTCCGCGGTGTGTCTGTTGTCTCCCAAACACTTCATTCCCAACACAGCCTGCTGACGCTTGCCACTAGCTGTTCCATAATGGGACACCTCGTATGCAACAGTGGCAGCTGCGGATGGAGCGGTCGTGCGACTGCGGTCTATGGACGAGTTCTCGCTTCTTCTGGAGGACGAGGAGGAGGGGGGCGAACGCCTACAGCCAACTGTTTCCTAGACCATGAGCTAGGCAGAACTGTCCCAAAATGTCTGTCCCCTGTGGACCCTGCATCCACCACATTAACCCAGTGTGCCGTAATGGACACGTAACGTCCCTGGCCATGCCTACTGGTCCATGCATCTGTTGTGAGGCGCACCTTTCTACTGACTGATTGCCTGAGTGCATGGACAATGCGGTCTTTTACATGCTGATGGAGGGCTGGGATGGCTTTTCTCGCAAAGAAGTGTCGACTGGGTATGTCGTAGCGTGGGATTGCGTAGTCCATATAAGCATATAGACAAACGCATATTTCTGAACAGTAATAGAAAAACTTTATTAATTTATTTATTTACAAATTGTATTAAAACAAAGATTAAAAAAAGGTAGCCAACAGTGCTAAGGTGAGCCAATGAAACAGGAGAGGCATCACCATAGGGTGGGTAGATTGATCACAGAGGTAAGTATAACAAACTGCAAGACAATATGACAATATATGGATCATATATACAGGGGTATAAAGTAGATTACAGGCTGAAAATAATCTTTATGTGAACAAAAAGAAAACCCCTAGTACTAAGATCCCTAGATCCCCAATGTTTGTGTGGGAAAATATATGTATGGGTACTAGATTACGGGGTTAAAAATGGGTTAAAGGCTATATGTACATAATAGTGCTGTTGTATAAACCGAAACCGGCCCCCGATGTTGAAATATATAAGTCCCTAATACATTTAAACAAAGTAGTCAATGCAGTGAAGTGCACAATCAATATAAATATAACTTACCAGCACCCAAATGGTGATGTCGCAGCCCCTATGCGCATTTCGGCGACGTGCCTTCGTCAGGGCTTTGAAAGCTTCGCTTTCAACTAACCGGTAGGGCATCATCTCTAATGAGATAAGTCTAGCAATGTGGGCGTTCAAACCATGTGTACACGGATGAGAGGATGAGTACTTCCTTTTCCTAACGAGAGTCTCTTGTAGGGTGAGCTGGACTGGAGAGCTGCATATGGTGGAACTAGCGGGGGTGGTGGTGGACATGGCAGACTGAGAGAGGGTTGGTGATGGTATTCTTGCTGTTGGCCTACATACAGTGTTTCCTACCAAGAACCTGGTGATTCTCTGACTGTTTTGGCCTTGCAACGATACCTCCACATTTGCTGCAGGTGGTGTGGTAAACAGTGTGCTTACAGTGAGGGAAGGAATGTAGCGTTGCTGACTAGCTTCATTGTGAGCGGGTGCAACAACGTTACGGGACGTTTGGTAGTTAGTCCAGGCTTGCAAGTGCAAGGTGGTTAAATGTCTACGCATGCAAGTTGTATTTAGATTTTTCACATTCTGACCTCTGCTAAAGGTCCTTGAGCATTTCTTACAGATGACTTTGCACTGATCATTCGGATCTTGGTTAAACAATTGCCAGACTGCACTCTTCCTACTATCGAATACCTTTTCAGGCATTGCACACTGAGCTACTTTAACCGGATAGCCACGCTGTCCTACAACTGTTTTTGGTTTTGATACACGTTTTTGCCCAGATAAGGGCCTGCCAGATACGGGCCTGTTGCGATGTTGATGCCTGCTGCGGCTCCTCCTCCTCCTCCTCTGCTTCAGAGCTACTGCCGGCGGCACCCTGTTCCCCCAATGGCTGCCAATCAGGGTCAACAACTGGGTCATCTATCACCTCCTCTTCTATGTCCTGTGCACCTTCCTCTGTGTCACCATGTAAGCCAGTGATATAGTGTTCGGGAAGGGGCACCATAGTCTCATCAGGGTCAGATTCTGGCTCAGTACACTGCGAGGGAAATGTTGTGATCTGAGTCAATGGAACAGCATAATAATCTAGCTGTGTCTGTGCATCTGTGCACTCCATATCAGATTCATCTTGTAATGGGCAGGGCCTGTTAACAATTTCCCTTTCTAACCCAGGCACGGTATGTGTAAAGAGCTCCGTGGAGTAACCTGTTGTGTCGCCTGACGCATCGTTCTCTGCTGTTCTGGGTGAAGGACACAAGGAAGCGACGTGTTCCTGTTCGGGAGCATCCACTGAAGACGCACTGCTTTTATATTTTGCACTTTCCAAAGAGGAGGCGAAAGAGCTAGAGGCAGAGTCAGCAAGGAAAGCCAAAACCTGTTCCTGCTGCTCCAGCTTTAAAAGCGGTTTTCCTACTCCCAGAAAAGGGAGCGTTCTAGGCCTTGAGTAGCCAGACGATGACGCTGGCTCAACAACTCGAGACTTAGGTGCTATATTGCTTTTCCCATGACCACCTGATGCTCCACCACCACTACCATCATTACCAGCTGGCAATGACCGACCACGGCCACGACCTCTTCCACCAGACTTCCTTATTCTTGGAAAAATGTAACCAAACTAACAAGCGTTATATGGTACTGTAAAACCAGTTAGAAGGTGTACGTAAACTTGTTGTGAGTTTAAATCTCCCTTTATAGGTGTGTGAGACAGCAGGAAAAAATCAGTCCACTGTATTACACTACAGTTTGAGTGGTAGAAAGTGGATAACAGATGCCATAAACAGGACTGACACAGATGCACTCAGTGGCAATACAAATCTCCCTTTTTTATGTGTGGGAGACAGCAGCAAAAAATCAGGCCCACTGTATTACAAAACAGTTTGAGTGGCAGAAAGTGGATGACAGATGCCATAAACAGGACTGACGCAGATGCACTCAGTGGCAATACAAATCTCCCTTTTTTATGTGTGGTAGACAGCTGGAAAAAATCAGGCCCACTGTATTACACAACAGTTTTAGTGGCAGAAAGTGGATGACAGATGCCACAAACAGGACTGACGCAGATGCACTAAGTGGCAATACAAATCTCCCTTTTTTATGTGTGGGAGACAGCAGCAAAAAATCAGGCCCACTGTATTACAAAACAGTTTGAGTGGCAGAAAGTGGATGACAGATGCCACAAACAGGACTGACGCAGATGCACTCAGTGGCAATACAAATCTCTCTTTCTTATGTGTGGTAGACAGCTGGAAAAAATCAGGCCCACTGTATTACACAACAGTTTTAGTGGCAGAAAGTGGATGACAGATGCCACAAACAGGACTGACGCAGATGCACTCAGTGGCAATACAAATCTCCCTTTTTTATGTGTGGGAGACAGCAGCAAAAAATCAGGCCTACTGTATTACACAACAGTTTGAGTGGCAGAAAGTGGAAGACAGATATATCAAAAAATACAAGGGATGTAGTCGAATTTCAATCTCCCTACAATGATCAAAGGACAAGTATGGCAGCAATAAAAAGGACTGCTGCACACAAGTGTGTGGACAAAGAAACAAAAGAAAAGAAGGAGCAACAGGATTTTTGCTTTGAAAAAAGCAGTTGGTTTGCACAGCGGCGTACAAACAGCAATGCAGCTATCAGGGAGCCTTAGAATGCAGCCTAATAAGCTACAGAGCTATTGCACCCAAAAAAAACCTTCACTGTCCCTGCAAAGAAAAGGTGGTGTTGGACAGTGGAAATCGCTACAGCACAAGTGGTTTGGGGGTTAATATTCCCTTCATAACACTATCTCTGCTTCAGACGAAGCTACAGCAACCTCTCCCTATGCTCAGATCGGCAGAAGTAAGATGCCGGTCAGCATGCACGCCCCTTTATAGCCCCCGTGACACCGCAGAAAGCAAGCCAATCACTGTAATGTCCTTCTCTAAGATAGTGGGGACTGAGACCTATGTCATCACGCTGCCCACACTCTGCGTCCACCTTCATTGGCCGAGAAATGGCGCTTAACGCGTCATATGAAACGCGACTTTGGCGCGAAGATCGCCGACCGCATGGCCGATCCCACACTTATGAAATTGATCGATGTGTTTCACTCAACCCTAGTGAAAAGAGCTAAACTTCTGAACCTCCTACATATATGGTGACCCTAGTGCTGATATACTGTACATGGATGTCATTTTGTGCTCAGGTTATAATAACACAATTGAGGTGGGAAATGATTCCAGGAGAGAAAATGCTCAGGGAATTTGTGGGTTAACATTTGATGGAAGAATCAGCGAGGTGGCGGTGCACCGCCCAGGAAAAATATACAGCTCCAGATCAGAACTTTCATCAGGTACATCTGACAAAGGCTCCTGTCAAAACCGGTTTGTGATCTGTCAATTTGTGGATTTCAACAAAGGTAGTAATATTCACTGAATATATTATATTGTCCATGCTAATTGAAACTTTAAAAAAACAACATTTCACAATTTCATATATCATTTTAAGTGACAAATCAAATTTAATTCTGTATCTTAAATGAAGGCTCCCATCAAAGTGTGTATCCTCTTAATATATTGCAATCATCATACTATGTAGCAGGGGTGTCAAACTGCATTCCTCGAGGGCTGCAAACAGGTCATGTTTTCAGGATTTCCTTGCATTGCACATGTGATAATTTAATCACCTGCAGAGAATGATTCCAGCACCTTGTGCAATGCTAAGGAAATCTTGAAAACACGCATGGTCTGAGGCCCTCGAGGAATGCAGTTTGACACCCCTGCTATATAGCACTGTTTACTTTTGCCTTTCTATCCAGTTATTTTTCCTGTTTTCACAGCTCAGTGTAGAAACAGAAAGCCTCTTTTTCCTGAATTTATCATCCCCCTTTTCCACTGCTGACCCAGCTGCTCCCTCTTTTGCCTGCCAGGGACTTTTGCAGTGACGTATGATTCATACAGGGAAAATTGACCTCCTGTGTATACATTGAGCTTAGAAGAATTCAGTTAACATATTTTTAAACATGGTGATGTCTAAGGCCTAATGGAAAAGAGTAGAATTAGCTGGGTAGAAGGGAAAATGAGCAATTATAAGTACACAGTGATAGATAATATGATGATCGCAATATTTTAAGAGGATTGAAATTTTGATTTGCAGAGGACTGCTTCTTTCATTAACCCCTTCCCGACCTGTGACACAGCGTATGCGTCATGAAAGTCGGTGCCAATCCGACCTGTGACGCATATGCTGTGTCACAGAAAGATTGCGTCCCTGCAGATCGGGTGAAAGGGTTAACTCCCATTTCACCCGATCTGCAGGGACAGGGGGAGTGGTAGTTTAGCCCAGGGGGGGTGGCTTCACCCCCCCGTGGCTACGATCGCTCTGATTGGCTGTTGAAAGTGAAACTGCCAATCAGAGCGATTTGTAATATTTCACCTAAAAAACTGGTGAAATATTACAATCCAGCCATGGCCGATGCTGCAATATCATCGGCCATGGCTGGAAATACTAATGTCCGGCAGATTCGTTCCAGAGTGAATTTTGATCACTGAGATATAACCTATCTCAGTGATCAAAATAAAAAAATAGTAAATGACCCCCCCCCCCTTTGTCACCCATAGGTAGGGACAATAAAAAAAAAAGAATTTTTTTTTTTTCACTAAGGTTGGAGTTAGAACTAGGGGTAGGGTTAGGGTTAGGGGTAGGGTTAGGGTTAGGGGTAGGGTTAGGGGTAGGGTTAGGGGTAGGGTTAGGGTTAGGGCTAGGGTTAGGGGTAGGGTTAGGGTTCGGGATGTGCACACGTATTCTGGTCCTCTGCGGATTTTTCCGCAGAGGATTTGATAAATCCGCAGTGCTAAACCGCTGCGGATTTACCGCATTTTTTCTGCGCATTTCACTGCAGTTTTACAACTGCGATTTTCTATTGGAGCAGTTGTAAAACCGCTGCGGAATCCGCAGAAAGAAGAGATATGCTGCAGAATGTAAACCGCTGCGTTTCCGTGCTGTTTTTCTGCAGCATGTGTACAGCGATTTTTGTTTCCCATAGGTTTACATTGAATTGTAAACTCATGGGAAACTGCTGCGGATCCGCAGCGTTTTCCGCAGCGTGTGCACATACCTTTAGAATTAGACTATGTGCACACGGTGCGGATTTGGCTGCGGATTGGCCGCTGCGGATCCGCAGCAGTGTTTAATCAGGTTTACAGTACCATGTAAACATATGGAAAACCAAATCCGCTGTGCCCATGGTGCGGAAAATACCGCGCGGAAACGCTGTGTTGTATTTTCCGCAGCATGTCAATTCTTTGTGCGGATTCCGCAGCGTTTTACACCTGTTCCTCAATAGGAATCCACAGGTGAAATCCGCACAAAAAACACTAGCAATCCGTGGTAAATCCGCAGGTAAAACGCAGGGCCTTTTACCCGCGCATTTTTCAAAAATGGTGCTGAAAAATCTCATACGAATCCGCAACGTTGGCACATAGCCTTAGGGTTAGGGTTGGGTTGGAATTAGGGTTGTGGTTAGGGGTGTGTTGGGGTTAGGGTTGTGATTAGGGTTACGGCTACAGTTGGGATAAGGTTTAGGGGTGTGTTGGAGTTAGAATTGAGGGGTTTCCACTGTTTAGGCACATCAGGGGGTCTCCAAACGCAACATGGCGCCACCATTGATTCCAGCCAATCTTGTATTCAAAAAGTCAAATGGTGCTCCCTCACTTCCGAGCCCCGACGTGTGCCCAAACAGTGGTTTACCCCCACATATGGGGTACCAGCATACTCAGGACAAACTGCGCAACAATTACTGGGGTCCAATTTCTCCTGTTACCCTTGAGACAATAAAAAATTGCTTGCTAAAACATAAGTTTTGAGGAAAGAAAAATGATTTTTTATTTTCACGGCTCTGCGTTGTAAACGTCTGTGAAGCACTTGGGGGTTCAAAGTGCTCAGCACATATCTAGATAAGTTCCTTGGGGGGTCTAGTTTCCAAAATGGGGTCACTTGTGGGGGGTTTCTACTGTTTAGGCACACCAGGGGCTCTGCAAACGCAACGTGACGTCCGCAGACAATTCCATCAAAGTCTGCATTTCAAAAGTCACTACTTCCCTTCTGAGCCCCGACGTGTGCCCAAACAGTGGTTTACCCCCACACAAGGGGTATCGGCGTACTCAGGAGAAACTGGAAAACAACTTTTGGGGTCCAATTTCTCCTGTAACCCTTGGGAAAATAAAAAATTCTGGGCTAAAAAATTATTTTTGAGGAAAGAAAACGTATTTATTATTTTCACGGCTCTGCGTTATAAGCTTCTGTAAAGCACTTGGGGGTTGAAAGTGCTCACCACATATCCAGATAAGTTCCTTTGGGGGTCTAGTTTCCAAAATGGGGTCACTTGTGGGGGGTTTCTACTGTTTAGGCACACCAGGGGCTCTGCAAACGCAACGTGACGCCCGCAGACCATTCCATCAAAGTCTGCATTTCAAAAGTCACTACTTCCCTTCTGAGCCCCGACGTGTGCCCAAACAGTGGTTTACCCCCACACAAGGGGTATCGGCATACTCAGGAGAAACTGGACAACAACTTTTGTGGTCCAATTTCTCCTGTAACCCTTGGGAAAATAAAAAATTCTGGGCTAAAAAATTATTTTTGAGGAGAGAAAACGTATTTATTATTTTCACGGCTCTGCGTTATAAACTTCTGTGAAGCACTTGGGGGTTGAAAGTGCTCACCACATATCTAGAAAATTTCATTTCGGGGTCTAGTTTCCGAAATGGGGTGACTTGTGGGGGGTTTATACTGTTTAGTCACATCAGGGGCTCTGCAAACGCAACGTGACGCCCGTAGAGCATTCCATCAAAGTCTGTATTTCAAAACGTCACTACTTCACTTCCGAGCCCCGGCAAGTGCCCAAATAGTAGTTTACCCCCACATGTGGGGTATCACCGTACTCAGGAGAAACTGGACAACAAATATTGGGGTCAAATTTCTCCAGTTACCCTTGGGAAAATTAAAAAATTCTGGGCTAAAAAATTATTTTTGAGGAAATAAAACGTATTTATTATTTTCACTGCTCTGTGTTATGAACTTCTGTGAAGCACTTGGGGGTTCAAAGTGCTCACCTCACATCTAGATAAGTTCCTTTCGGGGTCTAGTTTCCAAAATGGGGTCACTTGTGGGGGGTTTCTACTGTTTAGCCACATCAGGGGCTCTGCAAACGCAACGTGACGCCTGCAGAGCATTCCATCAAAGTCTGCATTTCAAAACGTCACTACTTCACTTCCGAGCCCCAGCATGTGCCTAAACAGTGGTTTACCCCCACATATGGGGTATCAGCGTACTCAGGAGAAACTGGACAACAACTTTTGGGGTCAAATTTCTCCTGTTACCCTTGGGAAAATAAAAAATTGCTGGCTAAAAAATCATTTTTGAGAAAAGAAATTTTTGATTTTATTTTCATGGCTCTGCGTTATAAACTTCTGTGAAGCACTTGAGGGTTCAAAGTTCTCACCACACATCTAGATTAGTTCCTTTGGGGGTCTAGTATCCAAAATGGGGTCATTTGGGGGGGATCTCCAATGTTTAGGCACATAGGGGCTCTCCAAACGCGACATGGTGTCCGCTAATGATTGGAGCTAATTTTCCATTTAAAAAGCCAAATGGCGTGCCTTCCCTTCTGAGCCCTGCCGTGCGCCCAAACAGTGGTTTACCCCCACATATGGGGTATCTGCATACTCAGGACAAACTGGACAACAACATTTGTGGTCCAATTTCTCCTATTACCATTGGCAAAATAGGAAATTCCAGGCTAAAAAATCATTTTTGAGAAAAGAAAAATTATTTTTTATTTTCATGGCTCTGCATTATAAACTTCTGTGAAGCACCTGGGGGTTTAAAGTACTCAGTATGCATCTAGATAAGTTCCTTGGGGGGTCTAGTTTCCAAAATGGGGTCACTTGTGGGGGAGCTTCAATGCATAGGCACACAGGGGCTCTCCAAATGCGACATGGTGTCCGCTAACAATTGGAGCTAATTTTCCATTCAAAAAGTCAAAAGGCGCGCCTTCCCTTCCGAGCCCTGCCGTGTGCCCAAACAGTGGTTTACCCCCACATATGAGGTATCTGCGTACTCGGGAGAAATTGCTCAACAAATTTTAGGATCCATTTTATCCTATTGCCCATGTAAAAATAAAAAAATTGGGGCGAAAAGAAATTTTTTGTGAAAAAAAAGTACTTTTTCATTTTTACAGATCAATTTGTGAAGCACCTGGGGGTTTAAAGGGCTCACTATGCATCTAGATAAGTTCCTTGGGGCGTCTAGTTTCCAAAATTAGGTCACTTGTGGGGGAGCTCCAATTTTTAGGCACACGGGGGCTCTCCAAACGTGACATGGTGTCCGCTAAAGAGAGCAGCCAATTTTTCATTCAAAAAGTCAAATGGCGCTCCTTCCCTTCCAAGCCCTGCCGTGCGCCCAAACAGTGGTTTACCCCCACATATGAGGTATCAGCGTACTCAGGACAAATTGGACAACAACTTTCGTTGTTCAGTTTCTCCTGTTACCATTGGGAAAATAAAAAAATTGTTGCTGAAAAATCATTTTTGTGACTAAAAAGTTAAATGTTAATTTTTTCCTTCCATGTTGCTTCTGCTGCTGTGAAGCACCTGAAGGGTTAATAAACTTCTTGAATGTGGTTTTGTGCACCTTGAGGGGTGCAGTTTTTAGAATGGTGTCACTTTTTGATATTTTCAGCCATATAGACCCCTCAAACTGACTTCAAATGTGAGGTGGTCCCTAAAAAAAATGGTTTTGTAAATTTCATTGTAAAAATGAGAAATCGCTGGTCAAATTTTAACCCTTATAACTTCCTAGCAAAAAAAAATTTTGTTTCCAAAATTGTGCTGATGTAAAGTAGACGTGTGGGAAATGTTATTTGTTAACTATTTTGTGTCACATATCTCTCTGGTTTAACAGAATAAAATTTCAAAATGTGAAAATTGCGAAATTTTCAAAATTTTCGCCAAATTTCCGTTTTTATCACAATTAAACACAGAATTTATTGACCTAAATTTACCACTAACATGAAGCCCAATATGTCATGAAAAAACAATCTCAGAACCGCTAGGATCCATTGAAGCGTTCCTGAGTTATTACCTCATAAAGGGACACTGGTCAGAATTGCAAAAAACGGCAAGGTCTTTAAGGTCAAAATAGACTGGGTCATGAAGGGGTTAAGAATGAGGATATTATATTGAAAAACCATAACTAATGTAATTATATTGTAACATCCTGCTTAAATGTAGTTTTCAGAACCCAGTCATTTATTTACAGTTTTAGTGGTTAATTGCTTTAAAGGGTTGTTCTAACTTTTCAATTGCAGAGCATTATTAACCCCTTACCGGCATCGGACGTACTATACCGTCCGATGCCGGCTCCCCTGCTTTGATGCAGGGCTCCGCGGTGAGCCCGCACCAAAGCCGGGACATGTCAGCTGTTTTGAACAGCTGACATGTGCCCGTAATAGGCGCGGGCAGAATCGCGATCTGCCCGCACCTATTAACTAGTTAAATGCCGCTGTCAAACGCAGACAGCGGCATTTAACTACCGCTTCCGGCCGGGCGGCCGGAAATGACGTCATCGCCGACCCCCGTCACATGTCCGGGGGTCGGCGATGCGTCTCCATTGTAGCCATAGAGGTCCTTGAGACCTCTATGGTTACTGATTGCCCGTCGCTGTGAGCGCCACCCTGTGGTCGGCGCTCACAGCACACGTGCAATTCTGCTACATAGCAGCGATCAGCAGATCGCTGCTATGTAGCAGAGCCGATCGGCTTGTGCCTGCTTCTAGCCTCTCATGGAGGCTATTGAAGCATGGCAAAAGTTAAAAAAAAAAGTTTAAAAAAATGTGAAAAAAATAAAAAAAACATAAAAGTTTAAATCACCCCCCTTTCGCCCCAATCAAAATAAATCAATAAAAAAAATATCAAATCTACGCATATTTGGTATCGCCGCGCTCAGAATTGCCCGATCTATCAAATAAAAAAAAGTATTAACCTGATCGCTAAACAGCGTAGCGAGAAAAAAACTCGAAACGCCAGAATTACGTTTTTTTGGTCGCCGTGACATTGCATTAAAATGCAATAACGGGCGATCAAAAGAACGTATCTGCACCGAAATGCTATCATTAAAAACGTCATCTCGGCACGCAAAAAATAAGCCCTCAACCGACCCCAGATCACGAAAAATGGAGACGCTACGAGTATCGGAAAATGGCGCAATTTTTTTTTTTTTTTTTTTAGCAAAGTTTGGAATTTTTTTTCACCACTTAGATAAAAAATAACCTAGTCATGTTTGGTGTCTATGAACTCGTAATGACCTGGAGAATCATAATGGCAGGTCATTTTTAGCATTTAGTGAACCTAGCAAAAAAGCCAAACAAAAAACCAATGTGGGATTGCACTTTTTTTGCAATTTCACCGCACTTGGAATTTTTTTCCCGTTTTCTAGTACACGACATGTTAAAACCAATGATGTCGTTCAAAAGTACAACTCGTCCCGCAAAAAATAAGCCCTCACATGGCCAAATTGACGGAAAAATAAAAAAGTTATGGCTCTGGGAAGGAGGGGAGCGAAAAACGAACACGGAAAAACGAAAAATCCCCTGGTCATGAAGGGGTTAAAGAGGTTGACCACATCTCTTATGAATGAAGCTTTCTTCACAAAATCACCATCACTTTTATTCATAAAATGACTTTGATAGAGGAGTATGTGACCAGATAAGTCTATCAGTCTTCTCCAATCAGGGTTGCCAACCATCCAGAAATTCAAGGACAGTCTAAAAATTGGGCTAATCTTTGTAAGAACAAATTCAAGATGTCCGTGATTTCTTGAAGCTAAATAAACTTATACATAATATTTTGACTGTAATTATCATTATTTTACAGTTATTATTGAACAAAGATGTCCTTCATATCAGACTTACGGTTCATAGGCATGTATTTCTTTTAATCATAGTGTTTTATTATGGTTTTCCAATATGTCTGTAAAAATATTGACCGCCCGTGATTTTTTGATTATCTGTCCAGAAAAATATGAAAAGTCAGACTGGAAACTGTGCCACCAATTGTAAAATACTTTTCATGTAAAGTTGCTTTTCTTTGCTTTCAAGAATAAATAAAAAATCTCACAGTTTATGAGCAATATGTTACTGATGACATCAAAAAGAGAAAAAAAGATCAGAGGATGCACAAGTGCTTCTCACTAAATTATAATATAATCAAAAAGTTAATTTATTTCAGATTTTCAATACAAAAATTGAAACTCATTTATTATATAGAGTCATTACAAACAGAGTGAACTACTTCAAGTGTTTATTTCTGTTAGTGTTGATGATTATTGTTTGCAGCCAATGAAAACCCAAAAAATCATTATCTCAGTAAATTAGAATAATTAACAAAAAACACCTGCAAAGGCTTCCTAAGCATTTAGAAAGGTCCCTTAGTCTGTTTCAGTAGACTCCACAATCATGGGGAACACTGTTGACATGACAGATGTCCAGAAGGCAGTCATTGACACACTCCACAAGGAGGGTAGGTCATAAAAGGTCATTGATAAATAAGCTGGCTGTTCACAGAGTGCTGTTTTTAAGCATATTAATAGAAAGTTGAGTGGAAGGAAAAAGTGTGGTAGAAAAAGGTGCACAAGCAACTGGGATAACTGCAGCCTTGAAAGGATTGTTAAGAAAAGAACATTCAAAAATTTTGGGGAAATTCACAATGAGTGGACTGCTGCTGGAGTCATTACTTCAAGAGCCGCCACACACAGATGTATCTAGGACATAGGCAACAAGTGTTGCATTCCTTGTGTCAAGTCACTCATGACCAATAGACATCATAAGTGTTTTACCTGGGCCAAGGAGAAAAAGTACTGGACTGCTACTCAGTTGTCCAATGTGTTGTTTTCAAATGAAAGAAAATTTTGCATTTCATTTGGAAATCAAGGTCACAGAAACTTGAAGAAGAGTGAAGAGACACACAATTCAAGCTACTTGAAGTCTATTGTGAAGTTTGCACAATCAGTGATGGTTTGGGGAGCCATGTCATCTGCTGGTGTAGGTCCACTGTGTTTTATCAAGACCAAAGTCAGCGCAGCCATCTACCAGGAAATTTTAGAGCACTTCAAGCTTCCCTCTGCAGATGAGCTTTTTGGAGATGGAAATTTCATCTGTCCACTTTGCTGCCAAAATTACCAATATCTGGTTTAAAAAAAAACAGTATCACTGTACTTGACTGGCCAGCAAACTCTCCTGACCTTAACCCCTTCACCCGAAGTCTGTTTTCACCTAAGTGACAGGGCCAATTTTTACAATTCTGACCACTGTCATTTTATGAGGTCATGACTCTGAAACACTTCAACGGATCCTGGAAATTCTGGGATTGTTTTCCCGAGACATATTGTATGTTATGATAGTGGTAAAACTTCTTCGATATGACTTGCATTTATTTGTGAAAAAACAGAAATTTGGCAACTTTTAGTTTTTATGTCTTTAAATTAGAGAGTTATATCACATAGTATAGTTAATAAGCAACATTTCCCACAAAATTAGCACAATTTTGGAAACATCATTTTTTTGTTAGGGAGTTATAAGGGTTAAAAGTTGACTAACGATTTCTCATTTTTACAACAAAATTTGCAAAACCATTTTTTTTAAGGACCACCTCACATTTGAAGTGAATTTAAGGGGCCTATATGACAAAAAATGCCCAAATGTGACACCATGCTAAAAACTGCACCCCTCAAGGTGCTCAAAACCACATTCAAGAAGATTATTAACCCTTCAGGTGCTTCACAGGAATGTTTGGAATGTTAAAAAAATAAACATTTAACTTTTTTTCACAAAAAATTTAGTTCAGATCTAATTTGTTTTATTTTACCAAGGGTATCAGGTGAAATTGAACCCAAAAAGTTGTTGTGCAATGTGTCCTGAGTATGCTGATACCCCATATGTGGGGGTAAACCACTGTTTGGGTGCATGGCAGAGCTCGGAAGGGAAAAAGCGCCGTTTGACTTTTCAATGCAAAATTGGCTGGAATTGAGTTTGGACACCCTGTCGCGTTTGGAGAGCCCCTGATGTGCCTAAACAGTGGAAACTCCCCACAAGTGACACCATTTTGGAAATTAGACCCCCTTATGAACTTATCTAGATGTGTGGTGAGCACTTTGAATCCCCAAGTGCTCCACAGAAGTTTATAATGTAGAGCCGAAAAAATAAAAATCATATTTTTTTCACAAAAATGACCTTTTTCCCCCAATTTTTTATTTTTCCAAGGGTAACGGGAGAAATTGGATGCTAAAAGTTGTTGCACAATTTGTCCTGAGTATGCTGATACCTTATATGTGGGGGGGGAACCTCTGTTTGGGTGCATGGCAGAGCTCGGAAGGGAAGCAGCGCCGTTTGACTTTTCAATGCAAAATTGGCTGGAATTGAGATTAGACACCATGTCGCATTTGGAGAGCCCCTAATGTGCCTAAACAGTGGAAAACCCCCACAAGTGACACCATTTTGGAAAGTAGACCCCTGGGGAACTTATCTAGATGTGTGGTGAGCAGTTTGAACCCCCACATGCTTCACAGACGTTTATAATGTAGAGCTGTAAAAATAAAAAATATTTTCACAAAAATGATCTTTTTGCCCCAAATTTTTTTTTCCCAAGGGTAACAGAAGAAATCGGACCCCAAAAGTTGTTTTGTAATTTGTCCTGAGTATGCTGATAGCCCATATGTGGGGAGCAACCACCGTTTGGGCACATGGCAGAGCTCGGAAGGAAAGGAGCGCCATTTTTGAATGCAGACTTTGATGGAATACTCTGCATGTGTCACGTTGCATTTGCAGAGCCCCTGATGTACCTAAACAGTAGAAATCCCCCACAAGTGACCCCATATTGGAAAATAGACCCCCCAAGGAACTTATCTAGATGTGTTGTGAGAAGTTTAAACCCCCAAGTGTGTCATGATCCCAATGGCAGGGGATCACCAAAGGACAAGCACAGATACAAACAAGCTCTAGGGCGATGGAACCTGAGCTGACCGCGACCCTGAACCTAACACACAAATAAAAGTAGCCGGGGAACGTGCCTACGATGATCCTAGACGTCTCGCTCCAGCCGAAGATCTAACTTCCCCTATTAGTAGAAACTGTTATGGCTGGCAATCAGGCAACACAGCGTGCAGTAATCAGCGCACATACAGAGATCTGGCAATAACCCAAAACAATAGGACGAGCTCTGAGACGTGGAATCTCTGTAGACTGCAGTACCTGATCTATCCTCACACAACTGTAAGCAGCAGTGGATTGCGCCTATCAACTACCTATGCAACTCGGCACTGCCTGAGGAGCTGACTAGCCTGAAGATAGAAATACAAGCCTGACTTACCTCAGAGAAATACCCCAAAGGAATAGGCAGCCCCCACATATAATGACTGTTAGCAAGATGAAAAGACAAACGTAGGAATGAAATAGATTCAGCAAAGTGAGGCCCGATATTCTAGACAGAGCGAGGATAGCAAAGAGAACTATGCAGTCTACAAAAAACCCTAAAACGAAAACCACGCAAAGGGGCAAAAAGACCCACCGTGCCGAACTAACAGCACGGCGGTGCACCCCTTTGCTTCTCAGAGCTTCCAGCAAAAGTTAATAGCAAGCTGGACAGAAAAAACAGAAAACAAACTAGAAGCACTTATCTAGCAGAGCAGCAGGCCCAAGGAAAGATGCAGTAGCTCAGATCCAACACTGGAACATTGACAAGGAGCAAGGAAGACAGACTCAGGTGGAGCTAAATAGCAAGGCAGCCAACGAGCTCACCAAAACACCTGAGGGAGGAAGCCCAGAGACTGCAATACCACTTGTGACCACAGAAGTGAACTCAGCCACAGAATTCACAACAGTACCCCCCCCTTGAGGAGGGGTCACCGAACCCTCACCAGAACCCCCAGGCCGACCAGGATGAGCCACATGAAAGGCACGAACAAGATCTGGGGCATGGACATCAGAGGCAAAAACCCAGGAATTATCTTCCTGAGCATAACCCTTCCATTTGACCAGATACTGGAGTTTCCGTCTAGAGACACGAGAATCCAAAATCTTCTCCACAATATACTCCAATTCCCCCTCCACCAAAACAGGGGCAGGAGGCTCCACAGATGGAACCATAGGTGCCACGTATCTCCTCAACAACGACCTATGGAATACATTATGTATGGAAAAGGAGTCTGGGAGGGTCAGACGAAAAGACACCGGATTGAGAATCTCAGAAATCCTATACGGACCAATAAAACGAGGTTTAAATTTAGGAGAGGAAACCTTCATAGGTATATGACGAGAAGATAACCAAACCAGATCCCCAACACGAAGTCGGGGTCCCACACGGCGTCTGCGATTAGCGAAAAGCTGAGCCTTCTCCTGGGACAAGGTCAAATTGTCCACTACCTGAGTCCAGATCTGCTGCAACCTGTCCACCACATAATCCACACCAGGACAGTCCGAAGACTCAACCTGTCCTGAAGAGAAACGAGGATGGAACCCAGAATTGCAGAAAAATGGAGAGACCAAGGTAGCCGAGCTGGCCCGATTATTAAGGGCGAACTCAGCCAACGGCAAAAATGACACCCAATCATCCTGGTCAGCGGAAACAAAACATCTCAGATATGTTTCCAAGGTCTGATTGGTTCGTTCGGTCTGGCCATTAGTCTGAGGATGGAAGGCCGAGGAAAAAGATAGGTCAATGCCCATCCTACCACAAAAGGCTCGCCAGAACCTCGAGACAAACTGGGAACCTCTGTCAGAAACAATATTCTCAGGAATGCCATGTAAACGAACCACATGCTGGAAGAACAAAGGCACCAAATCAGAGGAGGAAGGCAATTTAACCAAGGGCACCAGATGGACCATTTTAGA
This sequence comes from Ranitomeya imitator, assembly GCF_032444005.1. Lineage (NCBI taxonomy): Eukaryota > Metazoa > Chordata > Amphibia > Anura > Dendrobatidae > Ranitomeya > Ranitomeya imitator. The sequence goes on from NC_091282.1 coordinate 1,151,871,080, forward strand.
AAAGCGATCACAGACCACCCAAATGACAGACATTTTTTGAGAAACGGGAAGGTCAGAAATGAAATCCATCGAAATATGTGTCCAAGGCCTCTTCGGGACCGGCAAGGGCAAAAGCAACCCACTGGCACGTGAACAGCAGGGCTTAGCCCTAGCACAAATTCCACAGGACTGCACAAAAGCACGCACATCCCGTGACAGAGATGGCCACCAGAAGGATCTAGCAACCAACTCCCTGGTACCAAAGATTCCTGGATGACCGGCCAGCACCGAACAATGAAGTTCAGAGATAACTTTACTAGTCCACCTATCAGGGACGAACAGTTTCTCGGCCGGACAACGATCAGGTTTATTAGCCTGAAATTTCTGCAACACTCTCCGCAAATCAGGGGAGATGGCAGACACAATGACTCCTTCCTTGAGGATACTCGCCGGCTCAGATAACCCCGGAGAGTCGGGCACAAAACTCCTAGACAGAGCATCCGCCTTCACATTTTTAGAGCCCGGAAGGTACGAAATCACAAAATCAAAACGAGCAAAAAATAACGACCAACGGGCCTGTCTAGGATTCAAGCGCTTGGCAGACTCAAGATAAGTAAGGTTCTTATGATCAGTCAAAACCACCACGCGATGCTTAGCACCCTCAAGCCAATGACGCCACTCCTCGAATGCCCACTTCATGGCCAGCAACTCTCGGTTGCCCACATCATAATTACGCTCAGCAGCAGAAAATTTCCTGGAAAAGAAAGCACATGGTTTGAACACTGAGCAACCAGAACCTCTCTGTGACAAAACCGCCCCTGCACCAATCTCAGAAGCATCAACCTCGACCTGGAACGGAAGAGAAACATCAGGTTGACACAACACAGGGGCACAGCAAAAACGACGCTTCAACTCCTGAAAAGCTTCCACGGCAGCAGAAGACCAATTAACCAAATCAGCACCCTTCTTGGTCAAATCGGTCAATGGTCTGGCAATGCTAGAAAAATTACAGATGAAGCGACGATAAAAATTAGCAAAGCCCAGGAATTTCTGCAAACTTTTTAGAGATGTCGGCTGAGTCCAATCCTGGATGGCCTGAACCTTAACCGGATCCATCTCGATAGTAGAAGGGGAAAAGATGAACCCCAAAAATGAAACTTTCTGCACACCGAAGAGACACTTTGATCCCTTCACGAACAAGGAATTAGCACGCAGTACCTGGAAAACCATTCTGACTTGCTTCACATGAGACTCCCAATCATCTGAGAAGATCAAAATGTCATCCAAGTAAACAATCAAGAATTTATCCAGATACTCACGGAAAATGTCATGCATAAAAGACTGAAAAACAGATGGAGCATTGGCAAGTCCGAACGGCATCACCAGATACTCAAAATGACCCTCGGGCGTATTAAATGCCGTTTTCCATTCATCTCCCTGCCTGATTCTCACCAGATTATACGCACCACGAAGATCAATCTTAGTAAACCAACTAGCCCCCTTAATCCGAGCAAACAAGTCAGAAATCAATGGCAAGGGATACTGAAACTTAACAGTGATCTTATTAAGAAGGCGGTAATCAATACACGGTCTTAGCGAACCATCCTTCTTGGCTACAAAAAAGAACCCTGCTCCCAATGGTGACGACGATGGGCGAATATGTCCCTTCTCCAGGGACTCCTTCACATAACTGCGCATAGCGGTGTGTTCAGGTACGGACAAATTAAATAAACGACCCTTAGGGAATTTACTACCAGGAATCAAATCGATAGCACAATCACAATTCCTATGCGGAGGTAGGGCATCAGACTTGGACTCTTCAAATACATCCTGAAAGTCCGACAAGAACTCTGGGATGTCAGAAGGAATGGATGACGAAATAGACAAAAATGGAACATCACCATGTACTCCCTGACAACCCCAGCTGGTTACCGACATAGAGTTCCAATCCAATACTGGATTATGGGTTTGTAGCCATGGCAACCCCAACACGACCACATCATGCAAATTATGCAGTACCAAAAAGCGAATAACTTCCTGATGTGCAGGAGCCATGCACATGGTCAGCTGGGCCCAGTACTGAGGCTTATTCTTGGCCAAAGGTGTAGCATCAATTCCTCTCAACGGAATAGGACACCGCAAAGGCTCCAAGAAAAATCCACAACGTTTAGCATAATCCAAATCCATCAGATTCAGGGCAGCGCCTGAATCCACAAACGCCATGACAGAATATGATGACAAAGAGCACATTAAGGTAATGGACAAAAGGAATTTGGACTGTACAGTACCAATAACGGCAGAGCTATCGAACCGCCTAATGCGTTTAGGACAATTAGAAATAGCATGAGTAGAATCACCACAATAGAAACACAGTCTGTTCAGACGTCTGTGTTCATGCCGTTCTACTTTAGTCATAGTCCTGTCGCACTGCATAGGCTCAGGCTTACTCTCAGACAATACCGCCAGATGGTGCACAGATTTACGCTCGCGCAAGCGACGACCGATCTGAATGGCCAAGGACATAGACTCATTCAAACCAGCAGGCATAGGAAATCCCACCATTACATCCTTAAGAGCTTCAGAGAGACCCTTTCTGAACAAAGCCGCTAGTGCAGATTCATTCCACAGAGTGAGTACTGACCATTTTCTAAATTTCTGACAATATACTTCTACATCATCCTGACCCTGGCATAAAGCCAGCAGATTTTTCTCAGCTTGATCCACTGAATTAGGCTCATCGTAAAGCAATCCCAGCGCCTGGAAAAATGCATCAACATTACTCAATGCAGAATCTCCTGGTGCAAGAGAAAACGCCCAGTCCTGTGGGTCGCCGCGCAAAAAAGAAATAATAATCAAAACCTGTTGAATAGGATTACCAGAAGAATGAGGTTTCAAGGCCAAAAATAGCTTACAATTATTTCTGAAGCTCAGGAACTTAGTTCTGTCACCAAAAAACAAATCAGGAATCGGAATTCTTGGTTCTAGCATCGATTTCTGATCAATAGTATCTTGAATCTTTTGTACATTTACAACGAGATTATCCATTGAGGAGCACAGAGCCTGAATATCCATGTCCACAGCTGTGTCCTGAAGCACTCTAATGTCTAGGGGAAAAAAAAGACTGAAGACAGAGCTAAGAAAAAAAAATGATGTCAGGATTTCTTTTTTCCCTCTATTGGAAATCATTGAAGGGCTCCTTGTACTGTTATGGCTGGCAATCAGGCAACACAGCGTGCAGTAATCAGCGCACATACAGAGATCTGGCAATAACCCAAAACAATAGGACGAGCTCTGAGACGTGGAATCTCTGTAGACTGCAGTACCTGATCTATCCTCACACAACTGTAAGCAGCAGTGGATTGCGCCTATCAACTACCTATGCAACTCGGCACTGCCTGAGGAGCTGACTAGCCTGAAGATAGAAATACAAGCCTGACTTACCTCAGAGAAATACCCCAAAGGAATAGGCAGCCCCCACATATAATGACTGTTAGCAAGATGAAAAGACAAACGTAGGAATGAAATAGATTCAGCAAAGTGAGGCCCGATATTCTAGACAGAGCGAGGATAGCAAAGAGAACTATGCAGTCTACAAAAAACCCTAAAACGAAAACCACGCAAAGGGGCAAAAAGACCCACCGTGCCGAACTAACAGCACGGCGGTGCACCCCTTTGCTTCTCAGAGCTTCCAGCAAAAGTTAATAGCAAGCTGGACAGAAAAAACAGAAAACAAACTAGAAGCACTTATCTAGCAGAGCAGCAGGCCCAAGGAAAGATGCAGTAGCTCAGATCCAACACTGGAACATTGACAAGGAGCAAGGAAGACAGACTCAGGTGGAGCTAAATAGCAAGGCAGCCAACGAGCTCACCAAAACACCTGAGGGAGGAAGCCCAGAGACTGCAATACCACTTGTGACCACAGAAGTGAACTCAGCCACAGAATTCACAACAAGAAACACAGACCTCTCTTGCCTCCAGAGAAATCCCCCACAGAAATAGCAGCCCCCCACATATAATGACGGTGAAATGAGAGGAAAGCACATACGCAGTATGAAAACAGTTTCAGCAAAATGAGGCCCGCTAAAGCTAGATAGCAGAGGATACAAAAGTGAACTGCGCGGTCAGCGAAAAACCCTTCAAAAAACCATCCTGAAATTACTTGAACTCATGTGCCAACTCATGGTACATGAGGAGCAATTTCAGCCCACTAGAGCAACCAGCAGCAAGAATCACATATCTGCAGGCTGGACTAAAAACCAAATAAAGCAAAACACAAAAACAGGAAAATCCAAACTTAGCTTGACCAGAAGGTTCTAGGAGCAGGGAGCAGAGGTAACAAGACACACTGGATACATTGATAACCGGCGAGGAAATGCCAGCAAGGCCAGGTTAAATAGGAAACTCCCATATGCTGATGGAACAGGTGGAACCCAGAAACCCAGGAAAGACAAGTCACCCAGTACCATCAGTAACCACCAGAGGGAGCCCAAAAACAGAACTCACAACAGTACCCCCCCCTTGAGGAGGGGTCACCGAACCCTCACGAGAACCACCAGGGCGACCAGGATGAGTCCTATGAAAAGCGCAAACCAAATCATCAGCATGAACATCCGAGGCAACCACCCAAGAATTATCCTTCTGACCATAACCCTTCCACTTGACCAAATACTGGAGTTTCCGTCTGGAAACACGAGAATCCAAGATCTTCTCCACAACATACTCCAATTCTCCCTCCACCAGCACTGGAGCAGGAGGCTCAAGCGAAGGAACAACAGGTACCTCATACTTCCGCAACAACGACCGATGGAACACATTATGAATAGCAAACGATGCCGGGAGATCCAAACGAATCGACACAGGGTTAAGAATTTCCAAGATCCTATAGGGACCGATGAACCGAGGCTTGAACTTAGGAGAAGAGACCTTCATAGGAACAAAACGAGAAGACAACCACACCAAGTCACCAACAAGAAGTCGAGGACCCACGCGGCGACGGCGATTAGCAAACTGCTGAGCCTTCTCCTGGGACAACTTCAAATTGTCCACCACATGACTCCAAATCCGGTGCAACCTATCCACCACCATGTCCACTCCAGGACAATCAGAAGGTTCCACCTGACCAGAGGAAAAACGAGGATGAAACCCCGAATTACAAAAGAAAGGAGAAACCAAGGTAGCAGAACTAGCCCGATTATTAAGGGCAAACTCGGCCAGCGGCAAAAAGGTAACCCAGTCATCCTGATCAGCAGAAACAAAACACCTTAAATAAGTTTCCAAGGTCTGATTAGTTCGTTCAGTCTGGCCATTCGTCTGAGGATGGAATGCAGACGAAAAGGACAAATCAATGCCCATCTTAGCACAGAACGTCCGCCAAAATCTAGACACAAACTGGGATCCCCTGTCAGAAACGATGTTCTCAGGAATCCCATGCAAACGAACCACATTCTGAAAAAACAGAGGGACCAACTCAGAGGAGGAAGGCAACTTAGGCAAGGGTACCAGATGAACCATTTTAGAAAAGCGATCACACACAACCCAGATGACGGACATTTTTTGAGAGACAGGGAGATCCGAAATAAAGTCCATGGAAATGTGCGTCCAAGGCCTCTTCGGGATAGGCAAAGGTGACAACAATCCACTGGCCCGAGAACAGCAAGGCTTAGCCCGAGCACAAACCTCACAAGACTGCACAAAAGAACGCACATCCCTCGACAAGGAAGGCCACCAAAAAGACCTGGCCACCAAGTCTCTAGTACCAAATATTCCAGGATGACCTGCCAACGCAGAAGAATGGACCTCGGAGATGACTCTACTGGTCCAATTATCCGGAACAAACAGTCTCTCAGGCGGACAACGATCAGGTTTACCCGCCTGAAACTCCTGCAAAGCACGTCGCAAGTCTGGGGAGACAGCAGACAAAATCACCCCATCCCTAAGGATACCAGAGGGCTCAGAATTTCCAAGGGAGTCAGGTGTTATGGCTGGCAATCAGGCAACACAGCGTGCAGTAATCAGCGCACATACAGAGATCTGGCAATAACCAAAAACAATAGGACGAGCTCTGAGACGTGGAATCTCTGTAGACTGCAGTACCTGATCTATCCTCACACAACTATAAGCAGCAGTGGATTGCGCCTATCACTACCTATGCAACTCGGCACTGCCTGAGGAGCTGACTAGCCTGAAGATAGAAATACAAGCCTGACTTACCTCAGAGAAATACCCCAAAGGAATAGGCAGCCCCCCACATATAATGACTGTTAGCAAGATGAAAAGACAAACGTAGGAATGAAATAGATTCAGCAAAGTGAGGCCCGATATTCTAGACAGAGCGAGGATAGCAAAGAGAACTATGCAGTCTACAAAAAACCCTAAAACGAAAACCACGCAAAGGGGCAAAAAGACCCACCGTGCCGAACTAACAGCACGGCGGTGCACCCCTTTGCTTCTCAGAGCTTCCAGCAAAAGATAATAGCAAGCTGGACAGAAAAAACAGAAAACAAGCTAGAAGCACTTATCTAGCAGAGCAGCAGGCCCAAGGAAAGATGCAGTAGCTCAGATCCAACACTGGAACATTGACAAGGAGCAAGGAAGACAGACTCAGGTGGAGCTAAATAGCAAGGCAGCCAACGAGCTCAACAAAACACCTGAGGAAGGAAGCCCAGAGACTGCAATACCACTTGTGACCACAGAAGTGAACTCAGCCACAGAATTCACAACAGTCAGGCACAAAACTCCTAGAAAGAGCATCCGCCTTCACATTCTTTGAACCTGGCAGGTATGAAACCACAAAATTGAAACGAGAGAAAAACAGTGACCAACGAGCCTGTCTAGGATTCAGACGCCTGGCAGACTCAAGGTAAATCAAATTTTTGTGATCAGTCAAGACCACCACACGATGTCTGGCACCCTCTAGCCAATGACGCCACTCCTCAAATGCCCACTTCATGGCCAAAAGTTCCCGATTACCAACATCATAATTCCGCTCAGCCGGCGAAAACTTTCTAGAAAAAAACGCGCATGGCTTCATCACTGAGCCATCGGAGCTTCTCTGTGACAAAACCGCCCCCGCTCCAATCTCGGAAGCATCAACCTCAACCTGAAAAGGGAGCGAAACATCTGGCTGACGCAACACAGGAGCAGAAGAAAACCGGCGCTTAAGTTCCTGAAAGGCCTCCACAGCCGCAGGAGACCAATCAGCAACATCAGCACCCTTCTTAGTCAAATCCGTCAAAGGCTTAACAACACTAGAAAAATTAGTTATAAAACGACGATAGAAAATAGCAAAGCCCAAGAACTTCTGTAGACTCTTAAGAGATGTAGGCTGCATCCAGTCACAAATAGCCTGAACCTTGACGGGATCCATCTCAATAGTAGAAGGGGAAAAAATATACCCCAAGAAAGAAATCTTCTGGACTCCAAAGAGACACTTTGAGCCTTTTACAAACAAGGAATTGGCCCGCAGGACCTGAAACACCTTCCTGACCTGCTGAACATGAGTCAACAGAAAAAACCAAAATATCATCCAAATACACAATCATAAATTTATCCAGATATTCACGGAAAATATCGTGCATAAAGGACTGGAAGACTGAAGGAGCATTAGAAAGTCCAAAAGGCATTACCAAATACTCAAAATGGCCCTCAGGCGTATTAAATGCGGTTTTCCACTCATCACCTTGCTTTATTCGTATAAGATTATACGCACCCCGAAGATCAATCTTAGTGAACCATTTAGCCCCCTTAATGCGAGCAAACAAATCAGTCAACAATGACAAAGGATACTGATATTTTACGGTAATCTTATTCAAAAGACGATAATCTATACAAGGCCTCAAGGAACCATCTTTTTTGGCCACGAAAAAAAAACCTGCTCCCAAAGGGGACAAAGATGGACGAATATGTCCCTTTTCCAAGGATTCCTTAACATAATCCCGCATAGCAGTATGCTCTGGCACTGACAGATTGAACAAACGACCTTTAGGAAATTTACTGCCTGGAATTAAATTTATAGCACAATCGCAATCCCTGTGAGGAGGAAGCGAACTGAGCTTCGGCTCCTCAAAACATCCCGATAGTCAGACAAAAACACAGGAATCTCAGAAGGAGTAGATGAAGCGATAGAAATCGGAGGTGCATCATCATGAACCCCCTGACAACCCCAGCTTAACACAGACATTTTTTTCCAGTCAAGGACTGGATTATGAGTTTGTAACCATGGCAGACCAAGTACTAGAACATCATGCAAATTATACAGTACCAGGAAGCGAATCACCTCCTGATGAACGGGAGTCATACGCATGGTCACTTGTGTCCAGTACTGAGGTTTATTCATAGCCAAAGGTGTAGAGTCAATTCCCTTCAAAGGAATAGGGATTTCCAGAGGCTCCAGACTAAACCCACAGCGATTGGCAAATGACCAATCCATAAGACTCAGGGCAGCGCCTGAATCCACATAGGCATCGACGGAAATGGATGATAATGAACAAATCAGAGTCACAGACAGAATGAACTTAGACTGTAAAGTACTAATGGCAACAGACTTATCAACCTTTTTTGTGCGTTTAGAGCATGCTGATATAACATGAGCTGAATCACCACAATAAAAGCACAACCCTTTTTTCCGCCTATACTTTTGCCGTTCACTTCTGGACTGAATTCTATCACATTGCATTATCTCAGGTGACGGTTCAGACGACACCGCCAAATGATGCACAGGTTTGCGCTCCCGTAAACGCCGATCAATCTGAACAGCCATAGTCATAGACTCATTCAGACCAGCAGGCGCAGGGAACCCCACCATAACATCTTTAATGGCCTCAGAAAGGCCATCTCTGAACTTTGCAGCCAGAGCGCACTCATTCCACTGAGTAAGCACCGACCACTTCCGAAATTTTTGACAATAAATTTCTGCTTCATCTTGCCCCTGAGAGAGGGCCAACAAAGCTTTTTCAGCCTGAATCTCTTGGTTAGGTTCCTCATAGAGCAAACCCAATGCCAGAAAAAACACATCCGCATTAAGCAACGCAGGGTCCCCTGGTGCCAATGCAAATGCCCAATCCTGAGGGTCACCCCGCAGGAAAGATATAATTATCTTGACTTGCTGAGCAGGGTCTCCAGAGGAGCGAGATTTCAGAGAAAGAAACAACTTGCAATTGTTCCTAAAATTCAGAAAACGAGATCTATCTCCAGAAAAAAACTCTGGGACAGGAATTCTAGGTTCAGACATAGGAGCATGTACAACAAAATCCTGTATATTTTGAACCTTAGTGGCAAGATTATTCAGGCTGGAAGCCAAACTCTGGACGTCCATGATAAACAGCTGGGATCAGAGCCATTCAAAGATTAAGAGGAGGAGGAAGTAGCCAGGCTGCAATAAGGCTAGGCAGCAAACTCTGAGGGAAAGAGAAGGAAAAAAAAAAAAAAAAACTTCCTCAGACTACTTATCCTCCTACTTCAGCCAATACAATTAACACTTTGTGGGCCGGTTATACTGTCATGATCCCAATGGCAGGGGATCACCAAAGGACAAGCACAGATACAAACAAGCTCTAGGGCGATGGAACCTGAGCTGACCGCGACCCTGAACCTAACACACAAATAAAAGTAGCCAGGGAACGTGCCTACGATGATCCTAGACGTCTCGCTCCAGCCGAAGATCTAACTTCCCCTATTAGTAGAAACACAGACCTCTCTTGCCTCCAGAGAAATCCCCCACAGAAATAGCAGCCCCCCACATATAATGACGGTGAAATGAGAGGAAAGCACATACGCAGTATGAAAACAGTTTCAGCAAAATGAGGCCCGCTAAAGCTAGATAGCAGAGGATACAAAAGTGAACTGCGCGGTCAGCGAAAAACCCTTCAAAAAACCATCCTGAAATTACTTGAACTCATGTGCCAACTCATGGTACATGAGGAGCAATTTCAGCCCACTAGAGCAACCAGCAGCAAGAATCACATATCTGCAGGCTGGACTAAAAACCAAATAAAGCAAAACACAAAAACAGGAAAATCCAAACTTAGCTTGACCAGAAGGTTCTAGGAGCAGGGAGCAGAGGTAACAAGACACACTGGATACATTGATAACCGGCGAGGAAATGCCAGCAAGGCCAGGTTAAATAGGAAACTCCCATATGCTGATGGAACAGGTGGAACCCAGAAACCCAGGAAAGACAAGTCACCCAGTACCATCAGTAACCACCAGAGGGAGCCCAAAAACAGAACTCACAACACAAGTGTTTTACTAAAGTTTATAGCGCAGAGCCGTGAAAATAAAAAAAATCTTTACTGGAATTGAGATCGGACGCCATGTCGCTTTTGGAGAGCCCTTGATGTGCCTAAACAGTGTAAACCTCCCAATTCTAACTCCAAACCTAACCCCAACACACCTCTAAACCCAACCTTAACCACACCTCTAACCGGAACATGCCCCTAACCCTAATCCCAACCCTAACGACACCCCTAACCCTGACACACCCCTAACCCTAATCCATACCGTAAACGTAATCCAAACCCTATCCTCAACTCTAGCCCTAACCTTATTCCCATCCCTAAGTTTAGCCCAAACCCTAACCCTAACTTTAGCCCCAACACTAACTTTAAGCTTTAGCCCCAACCCTAACCCTAATGGGAAAATGGAAATAAATACTTTTTTTTTATTTTGTTATTTTCCCTTAACTAAGGGGGTGATAAAGGCGGGTTGGATTTACAATTTATAGCGGGTTTTTATGTTTGGCTGCTGTCACACACTAAGGCTGGTTTCACATTTGCGTCTGTGTGCGCAGCGTACGATCCACATAGATCCGCATGCGTCATGCGCACCTATCTTTAACATGGTGTACGCATGGATATGCAGTTGCATGCTTTTGAATACGCATGCGTTTTTTCATGGTGTGCAGCTGGGCACGGCAAACGTGCCAAAAATATGTGCAGACATGTGCATGTGGGTGAGTGCGTCAAAAAATGCATTACTGTCTATGGGAACGCTTACATACGTATGTGTTCGATGCGCTTGCGTACTTTGGACTGCGCATGTCCAGGAACAGTTGAGACACGCCCAGCAGGAAATATCGAACGCATGGTGCTTAAAAAGCTCAAACGCATGCAAAAAAGCATGCAAACGCTGCGGTTTTTTGCTGTCATGCGCTGATAAAAATAACTGTATTAGCATGCGTTTGCATGCGTTTTTGCATGAGTTTGCAGTTGCGGATGATACGCTGCGCACAGGCGCAAATGTGAAACTGTTAGGGTTGGCGGAACGCACCAAATACAGTGGGGCAAAAAAGTATTTAGTCAGTCAGCAATAGTGCAAGTTCCACCACTTAAAAAGATGAGAGGCGTCTGTAATTTACATCATAGGTAGACCTCAACTATGGGAGACAAACTGAGAAAAAAAAATCCAGAAAATCACATTGTCTGTTTTTTTATCATTTTATTTGCATATTATGGTGGAAAATAAGTATTTGGTCAGAAACAAACAATCAAGATTTCTGGCTCTCACAGACCTGTAACTTCTTCTTTAAGAGTCTCCTCTTTCCTCCACTCATTACCTGTAGCAATGGCACCTGTTTAAACTTGTTATCAGTATAAAAAGACACCTGTGCACACCCTCAAACAGTCTGACTCCAAACTCCACTATGGTGAAGACCAAAGAGCTGTCAAAGGACATCAGAAACAAAATTGTAGCCCTGCACCAGGCTGGGAAGACTGAATCTGCAATAGCCAACCAGCTTGGAGTGAAGAAATCAACAGTGGGAGCAATAATTAGAAAATGGAAGACATACAAGACCACTGATAATCTCCCTCGATCTGGGGCTCCACGCAAAATCCCACCCCGTGGGGCCAGAATGATCACAAGAACGGTGAGCAAAAATCCCAGAACCACGCAGGGGGACCTAGTGAATGAACTGCAGAGAGCTGGGACCAATGTAACAAGGCCTACCATAAGTAACACACTACGCCACCATGGACTCAGATCCTGCAGTGCCAGACGTGTCCCACTGCTTAAGCCAGTACATGTCCGGGCCCGTCTGAAGTTTGCTAGAGAGCATTTGGATGATCCAGAGGAGTTTTGGGAGAATGTCCTATGGTCTGATGAAACCAAACTGAAACTGTTTGGTAGAAACACAACTTGTCATGTTTGGAGGAAAAAGAATACTGAGTTGCATCCATCAAACACCATACCTACTGTAAAGCATGGTGGTGGAAACATCATGCTTTGGGGCTGTTTCTCTGCAAAGGGGCCAGGACGACTGATCCGGGTACATAAAAGAATGAATGGGGCCATGTATCGTGAGATTTTGAGTGCAAACCTCCTTCCATCAGCAAGGGCATTGAAGATGAAACGTGGCTGGGTCTTTCAACATGACAATGATCCAAAGCACACCGCCAGGGCAACGAAGGAGTGGCTTCGTAAGAAGCATTTCAAGGTCCTGGAGTGGCCTAGCCAGTCTCCAGATCTCAACCCTATAGAAAACCTTTGGAGGGAGTTGAAAGTCCGTGTTGCCAAGCGAAAAGCCAAAAAAATCACTGCTCTAGAGGAGATCTGCATGGAGGAATGGGCCAACATACCAACAACAGTGTGTGGCAACCTTGTGAAGACTTACAGAAAACGTTTGACCTCTGTCATTGCCAACAAAGGATATATTACAAAGTATTGAGATGAAATTTTGTTTCTGACCAAATACTTATTTTCCACCATAATATGCAAATAAAATGTTAAAAAAACAGACAATGTGATTTTCTGGATTTTTTTTTCTCAGTTTGTCTCCCATAGTTGAGGTCTACCTATGATGTAAATTACAGACGCCTCTCATCTTTTTAAGTGGTGGAACTTGCACTATTGCTGACTGACTAAATACTTTTTTGCCCCACTGTATATAGTTTATTAAATGGAATTGGTGCGTTCGCAACCCGGGATCCACCGTGCAGGAAAGTACCTGCTGCTAAGTAAGACGGACTATATGGCGGTACTATAAGTATACATACAAGGGTTAACTTCACCCTGCGTGAAGGAAGCGATCCTGTTGTGTCACAGGACAGCGGTACCGCACATAGAGCGCGAGCAATAAGTCAGCGAACACAACCCCAACTAGGATTGAAGTCCGATTAGACCACTGCTGGCACAACTCCGCAACTGGGTGTGTAAGGAAACTATTGAAATAGTAAATAAAGGCACGAGAGTGCGTGCGGTGCCGCACTGACGGACGCCACTAACCACTCAGGCTTGGGTAAGGAAAGCGCAGAGGAAGCGCACGGCGCCGTACTGGCGGACACAGCAACTGGACGCTGTGATGTGTGTTACGTGCTGTTGGATAAGTCGGGCGCTAGATAGCAAACATACACCTTCCGCGAACAGACATTCAATAGGGAGGGTTATTTGAAGAGCGACTTTCACTCACAACACACACACATATTTACAAGACAATACTAGCGCATGGCCGTGCGGTCATGCGCAGTTTATATAGTTGCAGCACAGGAAGCTGCTACTGAAGTTTTTGCCCTTTCAGGACCTTCCAGGAGGACCAATGAAAAGTGCTGCAGTACCTGAGCATGTTTTGCCCTTTCAGGACCCTCCAGGAGGACCAATGGAATGTACTGCAGTACCTGAGCATGTGACCGAACATGTGGCCCTCGACCTCCAATGGGAGACCCTGCCCTGGGCATGCTCAGTGTGAGTAAATAAGGACTTAGTCCCAGAGAGGCTTGCTCGCTGCAGATCAGTGCAGGGTACCATAGGAAAGCCAGAAAAGGCAGTAGTGACCCTATGCACCGAATCAGCCTCAGCGACACGCTGGGAGCGACGTCTCCGCTGAGCAGAACCCACTGCGGCAGATACCGAATGGGAGACCGCAGCAGACACGGATCGAGATTCCCCCTGTGCAGCAGAGGAAACTCGACTCCTAACATTACCCCCCCTCCTAAGGCCCCCCCTCCTTGAGCCTCACTACGCTCAAAAGCTGCGATAAGCAGCGGAGCCCGAATGTGCTCCACAGGCTCCCAGGTTCTATCCTCTGGGCCGTGACCCTTCCAGTCCACCAGATAAAATTTCTTGCCACGTACCACCTTGCACCCCACAAAAGCATTCACCTCAAACTCATCCGTGGATGAACCCGATGTCCCAGCAGATGACTCAGAAAACCGGGACAAATGAACGGGTTTTAAGAGGGAAACGTGAAAAGTATCGGTGATACCAAGGCGTGGAGGAATAGCCAAACGGTAGACCACAGGGATGACCTGTTCCAGAACCTTAAACGGGCCAATGTAGCGAGGAGAAAACTTAGTGGACTCAACTCGCAGCCTGATGTTACGGGCGGAGAGCCACACTAAGTCGCCAGGAGCAAAGACTGGAGCGGGGCGCCGGTGTGTATCAGCCGAAACCCTCATTCTCTCCTTGAAGGCCCGGATGGCATCCTGTGTGCGGTCCCAGATGTCACGTGCCTCCACCGCCCAGTCTGCCACCCTAGAATCGGTAGATGACACGGGCATTGGGCACAGGGACACGCGGATGCTGGCCGTAATTAAGGAGAAAAGGAGTTTGACCAGTGGAATCGGCTATGGCGTTGTTCAAGGCAAATTCCGCCCAAGGTAGCAAAGATGCCCAGTCATCCTGCCTAGCAGAGACGAAATGTCGCAAATATGTCACCAGAGTCTGGTTGGTTCTCTCCACCAACCCATTCGTCTCGGGATGGTATGCAGAGGAGAGGTTTAACTCTATGCTGAGTAAACGACAGAGCTCTCTCCAAAACCGAGACGCGAACTGGGGACCCTGATCGCTGACAATCTTATCAGGCATACCATGCAATCGGAAAACGTGCTTAATGAACAACACTGCCAAGGCCCGTGCTGAGGGTAACCGAGGAGGCGGCACCAAATGCACCATTTTAGAGAAATGGTCGGTGACAACCCAAATAATGGAGCAGCCACGTGACTTGGGTAGACCCACCACAAAGTCCATCCCGACCATCTCCCAAGGCCTGTCTGCCACCGGTAGAGGGTAAAGCAACCCAGCAGGCCGTTGCCGAGGAGACCGATTCTGGGCGCAAGAAACGCACGCCTGAATATAGTCCCTGACATCTCGGGCCATATGCGGCCACCAGTATGTTCTCGCCAAAAGCTCAGATGTCCTCTTGGTCCCAAAATGCCCACCCACTCTGGAGGAGTGAGCCCAAGAGAGAACCTCCGGTCGCAAGTTAGCTGGTACGAAAGTCTTGCCCGGGGGCACAGACTCTAGCGAAACCGGAGCTACAGTTCTCAGGCTCTCAGAAGGGACAATAAGCCGAGGCTTCTCCTCCTCCTCCTCCGATGACACTACGGAGCGGGAGAGAGCGTCAGCACGAACGTTCTTCTCCCCGGAGAGGAAATGGAGAGTAAAATGGAACCGGGAGAAGAACAGGGACCATCTAGCCTGGCGAGAATTCAGCCGCTGGGCCGTTTGCAAATACACCAAGTTCTTGTGGTCAGTGAAGACTTGGAAGGGAAAGCGAGCTCCCTCCAAGAGATGTCTCCACTCCGAAAAAGCCAACTTCATGGCCAGCAACTCCCTGTCCCCGATGGAATAATTCCTCTCCGCTGGTGTGAAGGTCTTGGAGAAGAAGAAGCAAGGATGCTTCCGACCTTGAGCATCCTTTTGGAAAAGGACTGCTCCAGCACCAACGGATGAGGCATCCACCTCCAAGATAAATGGCTTATCAACATCGGGGCGATGTAGGATGGGAGCGCTAGCGAAGTGTGACTTGATCGAGAGAAAGGCTTTGGAAACCTCCTCTGACCACAATTTGGGATTTGCTCCCTTCTTGGTGAGGGCAACCTTAGGGAGCTACCAAAGTTGAGAAGTGTGGAATGAACTGGCGATATAATTAATGAACCCCATAAAGCGCTGCACCGATTTAAGAGAATGGGGTTCCTGCCAGTGCATTACAGCCTGTAGCTTGGCAGGATCCATAGTCAAACCCTGGGCAGAGATGATATAACCAAGGAAAGGCAAGGACTCCTGCTCAAACACACACTTCTCCAACTTGGCGTAGAGGGAGTTTGCCCGTAAGAGGTCGAAGACTTTGCGAACATCTCTCCGATGGGAGTCAATATCTGGAGAGAAGATGAGAATATCATCCAGATAGACTACGACCGAGGTGGTGAGCATATCCCGGAAGATGTCGTTCACAAAGTCTTGGAAAACGGCTGGGGCATTACAGAGCCCAAAGGGCATCACCAGATATTCATAGTGCCCATCCCTGGTGTTAAAAGCCGTCTTCCATTCATCCCCCTCACGGATGCGAATCAGGTTGTAGGCACCCCGCAGATCTAACTTTGTAAATACCCTCGCTCACCGTAGCCTATCAAACAGCTCAGATATCAGGGGTAATGGGTACTTGTTCTTAACGGTGATGGCGTTAAGACCCCTGTAGTCTACGCATGGACGTAAGTCTCCAGTCTTCTTCTGTACGAAGAAGAACCCAGCCCCTGCCGGTGACACTGACTTCCTAATGAATCCTGTTGCCAGATTCTCTTGGATGTACTGAGACATTGCCTCCGTCTCCGGGAGAGATAACGGATAGACTCGACCCCGGGGAGACTCAGCACCAGGCAAGAGGTCAATAGGACAGTCATAGGGGCGGTGAGGCGGAAGGGTCTCCGCAGCTCTTTTGGAGAACACGTCTGCATAGGGCCAATAGTGCTTGGGGAGAGAGGAAAGATCTGCGGGTACCTGTGTAGTAGCAACCTGAACGCACTCCCTCTGACATCTACCCTCGCAGGATTTACTCCATCCCAAAATTCTCCCAGAGGACCACTCAATATGAGGAGAATGGTAGCGAAGCCATGGTATCCCCAACAGGACCTCCTCAATTCCCTCAGGAATGACTAATAGGGAGATTATCTCCTGATGTGATGGAGACACAGAAAGCGTGAAAGGAATGGTTTGGTGGGTAATCTGTGAGGGTAGTGTTGACCCATTTACCACTCGAACGGTCACAGGCTTGGCGAGCATCACCAAGGGTATTGCGTGACGCTGGGCAAAAGAGGAAGACATAAAATTACCTTCTGCCCCAGAATCCACGCATAGCTCGACCATAAGAGTGGATGGGCCTATGGTAATTGTCCCCTTGAAGGACAACTTTGAGGCAAACGTCGCCGTGTCTAGTGTACCTTCTCCAACTGCCACTAGACGCTGACGTTTCCCCGACCGCTGAGGACCCTTGGAGGCAAGATGTCCTGACTGCCGGTAAACATGATGGACCTTATGTGCACGGGCGGACTGAGACTTGGATCCCGCTCGTGTCACCTCTAAGGCCTCATGTGACTCGGACACCTGGACTGGAGATTCCAAAGGTTTGGCGAAGGTGGGAGCCAGCCGAAACCTCTGCCTACACTGGGCTCGCTCCAACCTTCGCTCGTGAAAACGAAGGTCTATGCGAGTAGATATGGCTATGAGCTCCTCCAGTGTGGCGGGAATCTCCCTAGTGGCCAAAGCGTCTTTCACATGGTCAGCCAGCCCCCTCCAAAATACGGGAATGAGGGTTTTATCTGACCATTCCAACTCAGACGCTAATGTCCGGAAGAGAACAGCAAAATGGCTGACCATGGTTGAACCCTGAGTCAAAGCCAGCAGCTGGAGCGCTGTATCATGGGTGACTTGAGGTCCTAAAAAGACCTGTTTCAGAGAGTCCAGAAACCGAGGAACACTCCGCACCACATGATAGTTGCGCTCCCACAGCGGCGTAGCCCACTCCAACGCTCTGTCCGACAAGAGGGAGATTATGAATCCCACCTTTGCTGCAGTACCTGAGCATGTTTTGCCCTTTCAGGACCTTCCAGTAGGGAAATGTGCAGCCAGGAGCTCGAGGTGTATACCACATTGGCTCACGAAACCACTACAGGACTTACTGTCCCCAGAGTATCTCTCAGGCAAAGGAAGGTGAGATAGGGTCGGAACAGAGGTGGCAGTGGGTAAAGCTGCTGCAGCCACGCTAGCAGCCTGAACAGCTATTGCGGTAACATCCACCGCCGAAATTGCACGCTCAAGAGACGCCAACCGGCCCTCCAGCAGCTGGATGTACCCCTGCAATCGCTGTTCATCTGCCATTACTTAGCCAGATCCTGGCGCTAGGGTTGGCGGAATGCACCAAATATATAGTTTATTAAATGGAATTGGTGCGTTCGCAACCCGGGATCCACCGTGCAGGAAAGTACCTGCTGCTAAGTAAGACAGACTATATGGCGGTACTATAAGTATACATACAAGGATTAACTTCACCCTGCGTGAAGGAAGCGATCCTGTTGCATCACAGGACCGCGGTACCGCACATAGAGCGCGAGCAATAAGTCAGCGAACACAACCCCAACTAGGATTGAAGTCCGATTAGACCACTGCTGGCACAACACCGCAACTGGGTGTGTAAGGAAACTATTGAAATAGTAAATAAAGGCACGAGAGTGCGTGCGGTGCCGCACTGACGGACGCCACTAACCACCCAGGCTTGGGTAAGGAAAGCGCAGAGGAAGCGCACGGCGCCGTACTGGCGGACACAGCAACTGGACGCTGTGATGTGTGTTACGTGCTGTTGGATAAGTCGGGCGCTAGATAGCAAACATACACCTTCCGCGAACAGACATTCAATAGGGAGGGTTATTTAAAGAGCGACTTTCACTCACAACACACACATATTTACAAGACAATACTAGCGCATGGCCGTGCGGTCATGCGCAGTTTATATAGTTGCAGCACAGGAAGCTGCTACTGAAGTTTTTGCCCTTTCAGGACCTTCCAGGAGGACCAATGAAAAGTGCTGCAGTACCTGAGCATGTTTTGCCCTTTCAGGACCTTCCAGGAGGACCAATGGAATGTACTGCAGTACCTGAGCATGTGACCGAACATGTGGCCCTCGACCTCCAATGGGAGTCCCTGCCCTGGGCATGCTCAGTGTGAGTAAATAAGGACTTAGTCCCAGAGAGGCTTGCTCGCTGCAGATCAGTGCAGGGTACCATAGGAAAGCCAGAAAAGGCAGTAGTGACCCTATGCACCGAATCAGCCTCAGCGACACGCTGGGAGCGACGTCTCCGCTGAGCAGAGCCCACTGCGGCAGATATCGAATGGGAGACCGCAGCAGACACGGATCGAGATTCCCCCTGTGCAGCAGAGGAAACTCGACTCCTAACTGAAACTAGCCTAAAAGACGCTTTTTATTGCAAAAAATAGTTTTGCATCACCACATTTTGAGAGCTATAATTTTTCCAGATTTTGACCCACAGAGTTATGTGAGGTCTTATTTTTGCGGGACAAATTGACGTTTTTATTGGCCCCATTTTCGGCCACATGACATTTTTTGATCGCTTTTTATTCCGATTTTTCGGATGCAGAATGAACAAAAACCAACAATTCAGGAATTGCTTTTTTATATATATATACCGTTCCGCATGTGGTAAAATTGATAAGGCAGCTTTATTCTTTGGGTCAGTACAATTACAGTGATGCCTCACTTATATCTTTTTTTTTTCATGTTTTGTCGCTTTTACACAATAAAAACTATTTTATAGAAAAAATTATTATTTTTGCATTGCTTTATTCTGAGAGCTATAAAATTTTTATTTTTCTGCTGATTGAGCTGTCTGGTGACTTGTTTTTTGCGGGACAAGATGACGTTTTCAGCGGTACCATTTTTATTTACATCTGTGTTTTTTATCGCGTTTTATTGCACTTTTTGTTCGGCTGTATTATGATAAAGCATTGTTTTTTGCCTCGCTTTTTCTTTTTTACGGCATTCACTGAATGGGTTAACTAGTGGGACAGTTTTATAGAGCGAGTCGTTACGGACGCGGCGATACTAAATATGTGTACTTTTATTGTTTTTTTTTTAATTTACATAAATAAATGGATTTATTGGAAAATATATTTATATATTTTTTTTTGTTATTTGGGGATTTTTAAAAAAATATATTTTTACACATTTTATTTTTATTTTTTTTACTTTAGAATATTGTCCCAGGATGGGACATCACTGTATCATGTCAGATCGCAGATCTGACACTTTGCATAGCACTGTGTCAGATCAGCGATCTGACACAGTGTAGGAAGCTTGTTGGTGTCTACTCTATGCAGGCGCTCACAAGCCACCTCACTGAAGGACCCCCATGGCCAGTTTGGATCTGGGGGTCTCCATGGAGACCATGAGAATAACGCGATCATATCGCGTTATTCTCATGGGAGCGCGCAGGGAGCCCCTGTCCCTGCGCGATCCACCTCTATGCTGCTGTCACTACTAACAGCGGCATCAGAGGGGTTAAATGCCCGCGATCGGTGCTAGCACCAATTGCGGGTATTGCGGCGGGGTGTCAGCTGTCACATACAGCTGAAACCCGCACCCGATCACTGCGGCGCTCAGCGCGAGGCCGCAGTGAACGGTGCGCCGTACTAGTACTGCAGCTGGTACAATTGCAGTTGCGGCATGGCACAAAGGGGTTAACCCTGTAGAGAATCTACACCAGACCCAAAAATACAGATGAGCTGAAGGCTGCTATAAAAGCAAACTGGGCTTCCATAACACCTCAGCAGTGCCAAAGAGTAATCACCTACATGCCATACTGCATTGAGGCAGTAGTTGATGCAAAAGGAGCCCCAAGCAAATATTGAGTGCATTTACTGAACATACATTTTAGTAGTCCAACATTCTGGATTTTAAAATCATTTTTCAAACTGTGTTACGAAGTATTTAAATTTACTAAGGTAATGACTTTTGGATTTTCATTGGCTGTAGCCATAATCATCAACATTAACAGAAATAAACACTTGAAATAGATCACTCTGTTTGTAGTCAATCTATATAATATATGAGTTTTAAGTTTTGAATAGAAGAACTGAAATAAATTAACTCTTTAAAGAAATTCTAATTTAGTGAGAAACACTTGTATCTGTGTGCTGTTTTTACTGCTCTGAAGCTGTTATTGGGGGCTTTTCTGAAGAAGAAATGTCTAAACTACTTTTGCCAAACTGTTACTGCCATGTGAAATAACTGGGGACTCAATTTTACCCTATGATTTACATGCAGTTAGCTTTATGACAGATGAGCAGCTTGAATGGATATAAAATAATGATAGAAATCTGAATCGTATTTCTAGCTTTTGATAATAATATTATACACCACATACAAAGTGGCTGCTGTCAATGTAAAATACATTTTTTAAAAAGGAATAATAAGCAAGTTTTCAATTGTTTGCTATATCATGTATTTGGCATGCTAAGACTTTTACTATTGTGCGTGTTTGACATGCTATAAAAGCTGACAATCTGCTTCATTGTTTGCCATTCATTCAGGTTAAATCATGTCAGAATTAAACTATTTACCACTAATGAATGTCATAATAATGCAGATCTGAAAAATTGTCTGCTTCAAAAAAATGTTTTATAGATGCGTGGGGATTTGATATTAATTTGAGTTGACAAATTCCTTATGAACTCTGAATAATATGGCTGGTGCTTGATTCCATGTATTTGAATATTATGTTGTAAAAAGTCAATATGCATGCATGATGTAAATGGGTCAGATCATTTGTATATTTCAAAATGTCGAATTTTTAATTTGTGTTCAATAATTATCTGCAAAATGTGAAATATAAATGTAACATTTTTATAACAACATGTGTATGTATATCATATTGACATTTTATTGTGGATTCAACCGTGAGAATAAATACGTTCACACACACACTATTGGATTAATACAGTTCACTTATAACAACAATATGCAATAGAAAATAAAAGATACATTCAAGAAAAAAAGATACAGATAAGACAACCTAATAGTATATCAATAAAAATATGGAAAGGTAAAGATGCATAATATTTTGTATCTAGAATTTGATTTTAAGAAGCCTTTGTTAAATTTTCTAATTTCTAAATATGATCTCATCAAATTCCAATTTGCCAAATTCAATTACAGTTTTATAAAAAGTTTCATTTGCAGTACATTGATTTCTTGCAAATTTCAATAATGTGAAACCTCCAATTTCCATGAAAAGATCTGTATTACACTGAGGTCACCCTTTTAAGCTATTTGATATTACTAAGGCTGTTTATAGTAAAGTGATATACAGCTACAGAAACTGATAGTAATACAATAGTAACCAACAACTCATTTAATAACAAGGCATTGACAGATGTTTCACGTTTTTATAGGTACAACACTCTGAAAAGTATGCCACTTTTTTGTGATAAGGCAGACTGTTCTGTAAAGAACACTGGCTCAAACTGAAGGTATCAATATCATTGGTAACATCTTCCTGCTGCCAATAAGACTAGTATTGTGGCATATATTTATACTAACCTTTACTTCCTGCATACAATTATGCTTGCTGGAGGTAAGAGAGGCCATTTGCAAGCTGCATTTGGTAGTTCTACTGCCCAGATGTCTGAAGACAGAAATAGAGTTGGTTCTAATTACAGATGAGCAAACCTTTTAAGGTTTAGTTTAGATATGTGTGCTGAACTTCCCAATGTTTGCAGAACATAACCAAACATCACTGAATTTAATGGGAGGCAAAACCAAACGCATAGACAACACCTTCTGGTGGCCCCAAAAGCTGCCAAAACATCTCAAATTAGGGGCAGACACCAGGAACAGAGACATCAATTGTGCTATTATTAAAATACTAAAAAAATAAAATGTATGTGGGTTCCCCTCAATTTTTAATAACCAGCCAGGCAAAACTGACAGCTGCAGGCTGCAACCCTCAGGTGTCAGCTTTAGCAAAGCTGGTTATCAAGAATAGAGAGTTCCTCATGCTGTTTTTTAAATTATTTAAATAAATTATTTAAAAAAAATACAAAATGGGGTCATCCCTATTTTTGACAACCAGCCAAGCTAATGATGACAGCTGGAGGCTGGTTTTCTCAGGCTGGTAAGGGGCCGTGGATATTGCCCCCCTGCCTAAAAAAAGCAGCTCGCAGCCAAGGGAAAAAAGGTACATCTTTTAGATGAGCAAATTCTGGCACCTTGCCTGACTCTTCCCACTTGCCCTTTGGTGATGGAAAGTGTGGTTCATAGTTTTGGGATTGATGTCACCCTTGTATTGTTCAGTAACATCAAGAACAGAAGCTAGTAAAGAAGAAGCTTTTATAAGGCGACTCCATTACTAATCCAATAGTCTAATCACCACTGCAGCATGTAAGCATGAGCTGACCAGCCTCAGTGATCTCACTTACGACACCTCTGCTGCATGACAACTTTCAGTAGCTCAGTGGTGCACACTGCAGTAGTGATTACACGCTCCTGTCAATGTGTAGCCGTCTACCAGGTAGAGCAGCAGCATCAGCTTTTGTGACTGCTCTCAAGTAATCTGAATTATCATGGGATAGTATGGATTATAGCAGATAGGTAAGGGATATGGTGGTTTATTTTTTCTCTTTTCCAGGTGAGATGGGCACCTTAATTAGGCATTAAGTGAATATATGTTTTTTTATTTTTTTTTACAGAAGACAATGACTTTAGGGAATAGGTCTATGGTGAGTATACTATAAGTTTTCTATTTTTATTTTACTATCTATTTCTTTATTTTTACTTTGAACACAGGCGCTGGCTGTTAACTAGGCTTATCAGCTGGTACCTGACCTGCTGTTATCAGCGACAGCAAGGGTAGGCTGATGAGAGTAGTAGTTTGTCAATAGCCAATGCCTGTGATCTGCAGTATGCTTTATAAAACGGGTCTCAGTCACAGCTATGGGGTCACGCTGACATCTGACAGCATGACCCTGCAGCACTTTGACCATCGGTAACTATCTTACAGATGGTAATGTTAATGCCAATCAGATTCGTGGTATGCACAAAGTTAGTGGAAACTCAGTTACCAAATTTTGGATGAATTTTGCTGATTTTGAGGAGAATGCTTGGGAATCCACCCACAAATTTGAATTTGCAACTTTCATGCCAATTTTGAGAGTGACAAACCTTTTCTGAGCAAAACAAGTTTGATCATCTCTAGTGCTAGTGCTGCTGCTAGCAACTCCCACATTTTTAGCCATTGGTTTTCTTAAAATATATGGTGTATTGATGTTGACAATTTTTCTTGCCATATACTGTATTTCATACAGCGCTATAATGAACTTTTGGCAATCTTTTTATCTCTAATTATTAATGAAGAGCAGATCTTTTGAGAATCGAATACACTGGTTTCGCCGAATTTTCACTCAAAATATTTAATTTACGGTGCATAAATTTGCAAATCTCAATAATGCAGAGCTTTTAGTTAGAGATTAGGAATGAACAAACCGTAAGAAGTTTGGGTTCATTGGGTTTGGCCTAACTTGAATACAAAGTTTAGTTAGGGTACCAGAACTTCATCCGAACTTGACTCTGATACCGAATCCAATATGTCAATGGGGACCTGAACTTTAGTGCTGTAAAATGGTCATAGTAAGGGATGGGGTAGCAAAAAGAAGCAAAATGTGGGTAAGAGCCGGAAAATTGCCTTGCAAACAAAGGTGGAATAGTAAATGGCGTGAAATAAAATATAATAAAAAAGAAAAATAACAATCTTGCACCAGAAGGCACAGGTTGAACGGAAGAGTGGAGTAGTGACTTGCATGTGTAGCTTACTGTACTTGTTGATAAATAAATAAGTAAATAAATAAATAAAAATTCCATGCCTCCCCCCCCCCCCTATTTTTAATAACCAGCCAAGGAAAAACAGACAGCTGTGAACTGGTCTTACTATGCTGGGAATGGGGTAAGGGAATGTGCTGTCTACAGTATGCATACTGTATAGCAACTAAATTATCATATTATTAATCATTTTGAATATACAACACAATGCAATAACACTGGCGCTCAACACTGAAGACCACTGAATGTGTGGGAGACACTAAAAAATCCCCTAGCTGCTGGTAACCTCAGAATATGTGCCAATTCTGCAAACACAAAATAAATATGCTAAAAACAGGAACCGCGCTTAATGGATACAGGTAACTCACCCCTACTAGCAGGGTTGCAGTAACCTGAGTGCAGCAGTGAAATACAACTACAATGATCCACTACAAATAGTGTACTAGGTGCATCGCAGGACAACAGACTGCCCTCCTAACAATACCAATAGGTGCGCACTAGGCATATAACAACCCTCACTACTCCAATAGGAATGATATAAGCAGACACGGCGGCCGTGATACCAGTATTAAAGTATGGCTCTTACCGTATGCTGAATATGGCAGGACGCCCGGCTGTTCCTAGTGGATGCAAGGGAGGTGTGCGGCACCAACACATGTGACCGTGGCGAATAGGAGAGCGCAGCAGGTGTACAGGTGGTGACCGGAGGGTGGGCACGCTGATGTGTGCTTGGGCGATACCGGTGCACAGTACCGCTAGTGAGTGCAGAGCCAGGGATCGTCCCGGCCGGAGGCAACCCTGGTTGCACTAGGAAACAAAGATGGTCGCCCCTGATTGTCAGCATGTGATGTCACAGGCCTATGGAGCCTAGCTGGGACCAAAATACTACAGGGTCCCTGAGGAAGAAGGGCGTTCACCCTTCGAAACGCGTTGGTTAGTCTTTTGGTCCCAGCTAGGCTCCATAGGCCTGTGACATCACACGCTGACAATCAGCGGTGGCCATCTTTGTTTCCTAGTGCAACCAGGGACTTTTTCTGGCCCGGACATTCCCTGGCTCTGCACTCACAAGCGGTACTGTGCACTGGTATCGCCCAAGCACACATCAGCGTGCCCACCCTCCGGTCACCACCTGTACACCTGCTGCGCTCTCCTATTCGCCACGGTCACATGTGTTGGTGCCGCACACCTCCCTTGCATCCACTAGGAACAGCCGGGCATCCTGCCATATTCAGCATACGGTAAGAGCCATACTTTAATACTGGTATCACGGCCGCCGTGCCTGCTTTTATCATTCCTATTGGAGTAGTGGGGATTGTTATATGCCTAGTGCGCACCTATTGGTATTGTTAGGAGGGCAGTCTGTTGTCCTGCGATGCACCTAGCACACTATTTGCAGTGGATCATTGTAGTTGTTGTATTTCACTGCTGCACTCAGGTTACTGCACCCCTGCTAGTAGGGGTGAGTTACCTGTATCCCCTAAGCGCGGAACAATCATTTTGACCCCATGTATTTTGCAGCCTCCTGTGTAAAAGGTCTCCATTGACCTCTTATTGACTTCTAAATTTGTTAATGTGTGAAATAGCCTGAAATTTACCTTTGTCAACCCAGCTTTAGTTTAAATACTGATATTCTCTATGTATGAACCAAAATGACATATTTTTTTATTAATGAATAGCTTAAAAATAATTTATAACAATGATAAATTTAAATTATTTATTAAAAAAACTAAAAATAAAATAATGTATTGTTAATTTCACATTTTCCTTTTAATGTCCTCAGTATATTCAGCTTTGATTTCCAATAGGTCATTAACTTGTTAAATTTCCACCAGGATATGTGCTCTAAAATCAATCAGCATTTTAAGAATAAAGAAGAAGAAAAATGAACCTCACAAATCTTTAGAACTCAAACTAATTAAAGCAATGTAGGCCCTTAAGCCATGAGTGTGCTAGGAAAACCTTTTTGATTTGACAAATCTAGATATGATCAAACTGAAACCTACACTAATAGAATATTGAGCATACTAATATCTTTTTGTCTTGTTAGACATAACCCTTTATTAGAAAAAGTAGCATGTTAATGTCAACAGTCTTTAAATTACAGTTTCTCACTTTAATGGGCCAAATTTTCTCTTAAAGGGATATTTTGTGACAAAAACTAAGCAATATACTTTGAAGTTATATCAACTCCATTTATTATAATATAATTGTTTAAAGGGAATCTATCACATTCAACAGGCTATTTAATCTGTTATGGCCATTTGATAAAGCTGAAAAGCATCAGATTAATTTTTAGCTTTATGGAAAAAGGTTAAATATAATTAATCAAATCCTTTGTAATTTGAGGCTTATGAATTCAATGGGTGGACTCAGGCAACAGTTGAAAGTTAGAGATGTAGCATTTCTTAATGTGAAAATTGAGAGTGATAGAGGACTAGAGCTCTAGTGGCACTTTTAGAAGTAGCAATTCAAAAAGTCAATATCGACCCTTTAACGAGCCTTGGAATATGACTCAGGATAAAAGCCAACCAGAATCATATCCCAATTATTCAAAGTCACCTGGCTAAACACAGTAAAGTGTCGATATTTACTTTAAAGACTGCCATTTCCAATAGGTGGCATTATAGTTCTTGCCCTCTTCATCTCTGAAGAGGCAATTTGCATATTTATTTTTGAGTGGATCATTGCATAGGTTATAAGCCTCTTGACACTGACATGCCAGGTATGTCACTCTCCAAAAGGAGAAACGTTACCTCTTAGATCTCATTTCTTAATGTAACACACAACTTGTTAACTATAGAATTATATAGAAAGATGTCTTGCTGCAGAAATCTATAACTTCAGACATACCACAGCACAAACCATTGAACATATCAAAATAGATGTCAAATAGAGATGAGCAAAGGCAAATGCATTATTCTTGTCTTGTGTCCACTTCAGTATCTTGTAGCAGACAATCAAAGGTAACATGACTTTTGCCAACTAGCTTTCAATTGCTGGCATTATGGTTGACTCTTGCAACTATTAGGCCTGATGACATAGAGACACCCATAATGTTGGCACTTGAGCGCCGTCTGAAAGATTTTGCACTGTCCTGGTATGGCTGCAACAAAATAAGTAGACACTGCACCAAAGTACTGCTACTCTTTTGACTCATTTCTAGTCTCCAATTACAATTTTGACCACCAGAATTTCCCAATCATGGTTTATGTGTGTCACGCTCATGCCGAGACTGGATGGCACAAGCGGGGGATTGTGGCCCTACTGTGCCGCAAACCAGACTACCTTGGAAGGGGCGTGACTTAGCTGCTACCTTGGTGTTCACTGGAGCCTCTGATGGTGAGGTCAGGCTTGTAACATAGTAACATAGTTATTAAGATTGAAGGAAGACTTTTAGTCCATCTAGTTCAACCCATATCCTAACCTAACATGCCCTAACATGTTAATACAGAGGAAGGCAATAAAAAAAATGTGGCAAGTAGGGTTGAGCGAAACGGGTCGTTCATTTTCAAAAGTCGCCGACTTTTGGCAAAGTCGGGTTTCATGAAACCCGATCCGACCCCTGTGCGGGGTCGGCCATGCGGTACGTGACTTTCGCGCCAAAGTCGCGTTTCAATGACGCGAAAAGCGCCATTTCTCAGCCAATGAAGGTGAACGCAGAGTGTGGGCAGCGTGATGACATAGGTCCTGGTCCCCACCATCTTAGAGAAGGGCATTGCAGTGATTGGCTTGCTGTCTGCGGCGTCACAGGGGCTATAAAGGGGCGTTCCCGCCGACCGCCATCTTACTGCTGCTGATCTGAGCTTAGGGAGAGGTTGCTGCCGCTTCGTCAGAAGCAGGGATAGCGTTAGGCAGGGTCCATTAACCACCAAACCGCTTGTGCTGTAGCGATTTCCACTGTCCAACAACACATTCGGTGTGCAGGGACAGTAGAAGCTACATTTTTTTTTCTCAGCGCTGTAGCTCATTGGGCTGCCCTAGAAGGCTCCCTGATAGCTGCATTGCTGTGTGTACGCCGCTGTGCAAACCAACTGCTTTTTTCAAAGCACAAATCCTCTTGTTCCTTCCTTTCTGCACAGCTATCTTTTTTGTTTGTCCACACTTTTTATTTAATTTGTGCATCAGTCCACTCCTTATTGCTGCCTGCCATACCTGGCTGAGATTACTGCAGGGAGATAGTAATTGTAGGACAGTCCCTGTTTTTTTTTTTTTTTGTGGGAGATTAAGATTGGCATTTCTGCTAGAGTGCCATCCCTGTGTGTGCCATCTCTCACTCAGTGGGCCATAGAAAGCCTATTTATTTTTTTGCTTGATTTGGGTTCTAAAATCTACCTAAAAAAATCACTACATCAATCAGTGGGAGAAAAATATTGGCCTCTGGGCTTGTGTGCCACTCCTGACTCCTGTGTGTGCCATCTCTCACTCAGTGGGCCATAGAAAGCCTATTTATTTTTTTGCTTGATTTGGGTTCTAAAATCTACCTGAAAAAATCACTACATCAATCAGTGGGAGAAAAATATTGGCCTCTGGGCTTGTGTGCCACTCCTGACTCCTGTGTGTGCCATCTCTCACTCAGTGGGCCATAGAAAGCCTATTTATTTTTTTGCTTGATTTGGGTTCTAAAATCTACCTGAAAAAATCACTACATTAATCAGTGGGAGAAAAATATTGGCCTCTGGGCTTGTGTGCAACTCCTGACTCCTGTGTGTGCCATCTCTCACTCAGTGGGCCATAGAAAGCCTATTTATTTTTTTGCTTGATTTGGGTTCTAAATTCTACCTGAAAAAATCACTAAATCAATCAGTGGGAGATAAATATTGGCCTCTGGGCTTGTGTGCCACTCATGACTCCTGTGTGTGCCATCTCTCACTCAGTGGGCCATAGAAAGCCTATTTATTTTTTTGCTTGATTTGGGTTCTAAAATCTACCTAAAAAAATCAGTACATCAATCAGTGGGAGAAAAATATTGGCCTCTGGGCTTGTGTGCCACTCCTGACTCCTGTGTGTGCCATCTCTCACTCAGTGGGCCATAGAAAGCCTATTTATTTTTTTGCATGATTTGGGTTCTATAATATACCTGAAAAAATCACTACATCAATCAGTGGGAGAAAAATATTGGCCTCTGGGCTTGTGTGCCACTCCTGACTCCTGTGTGTGCCATCTCTCACTCAGTGGGCCATAGAAAGCCTATTTATTTTTTTGCTTGATTTGGGTTCTAAAATCTACCTGAAAAAATCACTACATCAATCAGTGGGAGAAAAATATTGGCCTCTGGGCTTGTGTGCAACTCCTGACTCCTGTGTGTGCCATCTCTCACTCAGTGGGCCATAGAAAGCCTATTTATTTTTTTGCTTGATTTGGGTTCTAAATTCTACCTGAAAAAATCACTAAATCAATCAGTGGGAGATAAATATTGGCCTCTGGGCTTGTGTGCCACTCCTGACTCCTGTGTGTGCCATCTCTCACTCAGTGGGCCATAGAAAGCCTATTTATTTTTTTGCTTGATTTGGGTTCTAAAATCTAGCTGAAAAAATCACTAAATCAATCAGTGGGAGAAAAATATTGGCCTCTGGGCTTGTGTGCCACTCCTGACTCCTGTGTGTGCCATCTCTCACTCAGTGGGCCATAGAAAGCCTATTTATTTTTCTGCTTGATTTGGGTTCTAAAATCTACCTGAAAAAATCACTACATCAATCAGTGGGAGAAAAATATTGGCCTCTGGGCTTGTGTGCCACTCCTGACTCCTGTGTGTGCCATCTCTCACTCAGTGGGCCATAGAAAGCCTATTTATTTTTTTGCTTGATTTGGGTTCTAAAATCTACCTGAAAAAATCACTACATCAATCAGTGGGAGAAAAATATTGGCCTCTGGGCTTGTGTGCCACTCCTGACTCCTGTGTGTGCCATCTCTCACTCAGTGGGCCATAGAAAGCCTATTTATTTTTTTGGTTGATTTGGTTGCTAAATTCTACCTGAAAAAATCAATAAATCAATCAGTGGGAGAAAAATATTGGCCTCTGGGCTTATGTGCCACTCCTGACTCCTGTGTGTGCCATCTCTCACTCAGTGGGCCATAGAAAGCCTTTTTTTTTTATTTGGTTTCTAAATTCTCCCTGAAAAAATCATTTTATTTTATTTGGTTTCTAAATTCTTCCTGAAAAAATCATTTTATTTTATTTTGTTTCTAAAGTCTCCCTGAAAAAAAAAAAAATAAAACAGTGGGAGATTAATATTGCTATATATACAGAAATCAAACAATCACAGTACAAAATTACCTGTCAGATGAGGAACATTAATCGTATTGAAATGCATACATGTACTCAAGCTCAGATAGATGCACTTAGTAGCTATAATAGAAAAAAAGGAAAAAGAAAAAGGAGAGCAATATTAGTAAATGATTCCTATTTTTAAAGGGGTAAGGATACTACTATAATGTGTATAATTTATACACATTATAGTAGCATCCTTACCCCTTTAAAAATAGGAATCATTTACTAATATTGCTCTCCTTTTTCTTTTTCCTTTTTTTCTATTATAGCTACTAAGTGCATCTATCTGAGCTTGAGTACATGTATGCATTTCAATACGATTAATGTTCCTCATCTGATAGGTAATTTTGTACTGTCATTGTTTGATTTCTGTATATATAGCAGACAGCGCAGGTTTTTTATTTATTTTATACATTTATCCAATTCTCTCTGTGTGTGGTACAGAATATTACCTGCTGCGTCTCATTTCCATCTGCATCAGCGCCGCTATCTCTATTTATTTTGGAGATTAATATTGCCCTTTCTGCTTGTGTGCCAGTCTTGACTCCTGGGTCTGCCCTCTCTCTCTCTCTCTCTCTCTCAAATTGTGGGCCATAGAAAGCCTATTTATTTTTTTGCTTGATTTGGGTTCCAAAATCTACCTGAAAAAATCAGTACATCAATCAGTGGGAGAAAAATATTGGCCTCTGGGCTTGTGTGCCACTCCTGACTCCTGTGTGTGCCATCTCTCACTCAGTGGGCCATAGAAAGCCTTTTTTTTTTTTTTTTTTTGGTTTCTAAATTGTCCCTAAAAAAATCATTTTATTTTATTTGGTTTCTAAATTCTTCCTGAAAAAATCATTTTATTTTATTTTGTTTCTAAAGTCTCCCTGAAAAAAAATAAAATAAAATAAAACAGTGGGAGA
This sequence comes from Ranitomeya imitator, assembly GCF_032444005.1. Taxonomy (NCBI): domain Eukaryota; kingdom Metazoa; phylum Chordata; class Amphibia; order Anura; family Dendrobatidae; genus Ranitomeya; species Ranitomeya imitator. Next base: position 1,151,902,824 of record NC_091282.1, read on the forward strand.
TTAATATTGACATTTGTGCTTGAGTGACAGTCCTGCGTGTGTGGCATCTCTGTGATTTGGTGCCACAGAAAACAGATTGTGTAACATTGTGCCTGATTTTCCTTGTGGTCTCACCAACCTGTAAAGGGATATTGAAATCATACTGAAGTTATAGCTCACCGTGTAAGTTGTTTGACAGCAACAAATAAAGTTACTTTGGTTAAGTTTTTAAAACAATGAGGAAGTCATGATGGTAGTGGTAGTGGAGCATCAGGTGGTAGTGGGAAAAAAAATATTCCACCTAAGTCTGGAGCTGTGTAGCCAGGTTCGTCAACTGGCTACACAAGGCCTCGAACGCTCTCTTTTCTGGGAGTAGGAAAACCGCTTTTAAAGCCGGAGCAGCAACAGCAAGTTTTGGCTTACCTTGCAGACTCAGCCTCTAGCTCTTTTGCCTCCTCTTCTGAAACTGGTAAATGTAAAAGCAGCGCGTCGCTTGTGGATGTTCACGGTCAGGGACAAATCGATTCCTTGTCCTCTTCAGCAAAAACAACAACAAGAGAGAAGGATGCAGCAGGCGACACAATGGGTTACTCCATGGAGCTCTTTACACATACCGTCCCTGGCTTAGAAAGTGAAACACTTAACAAGCCATGCCCATTACAAGAAGATTCTGACATGGAGTGCACTGATGCACAGCCACAGCCAGACTACTATGCTGGTCCTTTGACTCAGACCACAACATTGCCCTCTCAGGGTACTGATCCACAATCAGACCCTGATGAGACTATGTTGCCCCGTCACGAACGCTATACCACCGACCGACACGGTGACACAGACGAAGTTGCACGCGAGCTAGAAGAGGAGGTAATAGATGACCCAGTTGTTGACCCCGATTGGCAGCCATTGGGGGAACAGGGTGCAGGCGGCAGTAGTTCAGAAGCGGAGGTGGAGGAGGGGCCGCAGCAGGCATCAACATCGCAACAGGTTCCATCTGCCGGGCCCGAATCTGGCCCAAAACGCGTGTCAATGCCAAAACCTGTTGGAGGACAGCGTGGCCATCCGGTTAAAGCTCAGTCTGCAATCCCTGAAAAGGGATCCGATGCTAGGAAGAGTGCAGTCTGGCATTTTTTTAAACAACATCCAATTGATCAGCGCAAAGTCATCTGTCAAAAATGTTCAACTAGCTTAAGCAGAGGTCAGAATCTGAAAAGTCTCAATACAAGTTGCATGCATAGACATTTAACCACCATGCATTTTCAAGCCTGGACTAACTACCAAACGTCCCTTAAGGTTGTAGCACCCTCGGCCAATGAAGCTAGTCAGCAACGCAACATCCCTTCCGTCACTGTAAGGCCACCATTTTCAGCACCACCGGCAGTATCTGTGCAGGTTTCTTTGCCAACCAAAAGCAGTCAGGGTCAGGGAATCACCAGTTTTGTAGGAGGAAATATTGCATCTAGGGCACCGGCAGAAACAATACCGTCTCCAACCGTCTCTCAGTCTGCCATGTCCACCGGCACACCCGCTAGTTCCAAGATCTCCAGCTCTCCAGTCCAGCTCACCCTACATGAGACTCTGGTTAGAAAAAGGAAGTACTTATCCTCGCATCCGCGTACACAGTGTTTTAACGCCCACATAGCTAGACTAATCTCATTAGAGATGATGCCCTACCGGTTAGTTGAAAGCGAAGCTTTCAAAGCCCTGATGGAGTACGCTGAACCACGCTACGAGCTACCCAGTCGACACTTTTTTTCCAGAAAAGCCATCCCAGCCCTGCACCAGCATGTTAAACAGCGCATCGTCCATGCACTCAGGCAATCTGTGAGTACAAAGGTGCACCTGACTACAGATGCATGGACCAGTAGGCATGGCCAGGGACGTTACGTGTCCATCACGGCACACTGGGTGAATGTGGTGGATGCAGGGTCCACAGGGGACATCAATTTCGGGACAGTTGTGCCTAGCCCACGGTCTAGGAAACAGTTGGCTGTAGGCGTACGCACACCCTCCTCCTCCTCCTCGTCCTCCTGCAGAAGCGAGAGCTCTTCCACAGACCACAGTCGGCCAACCACTCCATCGGCAGCTGACACTGTTGCACACCAGTTGTCCCATTATGGGCCAGCTACTGGCAAGCGTCAGCAGGCTGTATTGGCTATGAAGTGTTTGGGCGACAGCAGACACACCACGGAAGTTCTGTCCGAGTTCTTGCAGCAAGAAACGCAGTCGTGGCTGGGCACAGTAGATATTGAGGCAGGCAAGGTAGTGAGTGATAACGGAAGGAATTTCATGGCTGCCATCTCCCTTTCCCAACTGAAACACATTCCTTGCCTGGCTCACACCTTAAACCTGGTGGTGCAGTGCTTATTGAAAACTTATCCTGGGTTCTCCGACCTGCTCCTCAAAGTGCGTGGACTTTGCTCACATATCCGCCGTTCGCCTGTACACTCCAGCCGTATGCAGACCTATCAGCGGTCTTTGAACCTTCCCCAGCATCGCCTAATCATAGACGTTGCAACAAGGTGGAACTCAACACTGCACATGCTTCAGAGACTGTGCGAACAGAGGCGGGCTGTTATGTTTTTGTGGGAGGATACACATACACGGGCAGGCAGTAGGATGGCAGACATGGAGTTGTCAGGTGTGCAGTGGTCGAAGATACAAGACATGTGTCAAGTCCTTCAGTGTTTTGAGGAATGCACACGGCTGGTTAGTGCAGACAACGCTATAATAAGCATGAGCATCCCCCTAATGTGTCTGCTGATGCAAAGTTTGACGCACATAAAGGATCAGGCGTCTGCACCAGAGGAAGAGGAAAGCCTTGATGACAGTCAGCCATTGTCTGGTCAGGGCAGTGTACAGGACGAGGTAGCGGGCGAAGAGGAGGTGGAGGACGAGGAGGATGATGGGGATGAGTATATTTTTAATGAGGAAGCTTTCCCGGGGGCACTGGAAATTGGTTGCGTGGCAAGGCCGGGTTCTGTTTTTTTGAGGGACACAAGTGACGTAGATTTGCCTGAAACTGCCGCTCAACCAATCACAACCGCAGATTTGACAACTGGAACTTTGGCCCACATGGCGGATTATGCCTTACGTATCCTCAAAAGGGACACACGCATTACTAAAATGATGAACGATGACGATTACTGGTTGGCCTGCCTCCTTGATCCACGCTACAAAGGCAAATTGCAAAATATTATGCCACATGAGAACTTGGAACTAATATTAGCAACCAAACAATCAACTCTTGTTGACCGTTTGCTTCAGGCATTCCCAGCACATAGCGCACGTGATCATTCTCACACGAGCTCCAGGGGGCAGCAGACCAGGAGTGTTAGGGGTGCACACATCAGAAGTGGCGTTGGACAGAGGGGTTTTCTGACCAGGTTGTGGAGTGATTTTGCTATGACCGCAGACAGGACAGGTACTGCTGCATCAATTGAAAGTGACAGGAGACAACATTTGTCCAGTATGGTTACAAACTATTTTTCACCCCTTATCGATGTTCTCCCTCAACCATCATTCCCATTTGATTACTGGGCATCAAAATTAGACACCTGGCCAGAATTGGCAGAATATGCATTGCAGGAGCTTGCTTGCCCGGCAGCTAGTGTCCTATCAGAAAGAGTATTCAGTGCTGCAGGTTCAATATTAACCGAAAAAAGGACTCGTCTGGCTACCCAAAATGTTGATGATCTAACATTCATTAAAATGAACCACAACTGGATTTCGAATTCTTTTGCCCCACCTTGCCCGGCCGACACCTAGCTTTCCTATGAAAAGCTCTTGCCTGTGGACTACTGTGAATTACTTTTCTAATGTCTAAATTGCTGCAGCTGATTGTCCAGCATACGACATGTTTACACCTCCCTAAATGGCCAAACTCCCCACACGGGGCCGTGGTATCGCGACTTGGCGCAAGCACCCGTGAGAGTGCTGTTTGTCTGAAGAGGTGAGTGTGCCCGCTTTTGGTCAACGGCACTGCCACTGGGTCCCTCATAGTACAATAAAGTGTCTCTGGCAGTGGTAGTGAGCACCCAACGTCAGACACACTGTTGTAACATGAGGGGCCCTGGGCCTGTACCGCCGGCCACAAGAGAGTTCACCCACCCCCAGGTCAAACATTGCTCTACCACTTCCACAGTTATCTCTCACACTTCCACCAATGTTTAGTCTATGCGCTGACATCCTTCCATTCCTGCCACTGACAATACCATTGTGTTGACATGTATGATGGTACTTAACATAGTCAGGGGCAGTGTCCTCTATTTACCACAGTAAATACTTTGCGCTAAATTAGTAGGTCTGAAACTACGCAGAGGATCCCACCCCTGTACCTAATGATTGCACCCTTTTGTGTTTTTGTTTTGTTTTAATGCGAGACATTCACATTTATTTATTGTTTTGGACTGCTAACTGGCAGACACTCATTACAATCGGCCTCCGCTGACCAGACCACTGCTGCCCGTGTACCCCTGGAACCAATTTTAAATTGCCTACAGCCAGCCCAATTTATTATGTTAGGCCTTCGAAGCCTGTCTGCGGTCCCTCCTTCCACTAGGCCTCCACTGACCTGTCTACTGCTGCCCGTGTACTCCTGGAACCAATTATAAAGTGCCTAAAACCTGTCCAATTTAATTATGTTAGGCCTTCGAAGCCTGTCTGCGGCCCGTTCTTTCAACTACTACTACACTGACCTGTCTACTGCTGCCCGTGTACTCCTGGAACCAATTATAAAGTACCTACAGCCTGTCCAATTTAATTATGTTAGGCCTTCGAAGCCTGTCTGTGGCCCGTTCTTTCAACTACTAGTACACTGACCTGTCTACTGCTGCCCGTGTACCCCTGGAACCAATTATAAAGTGCCTACAGCCTGTCCAATTTAATTATGTTAGGCCTTCGAAGCCTGTCTGCGGCCCGTTCTTTCAACTACTACTACACTGACCTGTCTACTGCTGCCCGTGTACCCCTGGTACCAATTATAAAGTGCCTACAGCCTGTCCAATTTTATTATGTTAGGCCTTCGAAGCCTGTCTGCGGTCCCTCCTTCCACTAGGCCTCCACTGACCTGTGTACTGCTGCCCGTGTACCCCTGGAACCAATTTTAAATTGCCTACAGCCAGCCCATTTTATTATGTTAGGCCTTCGAAGCCTGTCTGCGGTCCCTCCATCCACTAGGCCTCCACTGACCTGTCTACTGCTGCCCGTGTACCCCTGGAACCAATTTTAAATTGCCTACAGCCAGCCCATTTTATTATGTTAGGCCTTCGAAGCCTGTCTGCGGTCCCTCCTTCCACTAGGCTTCCACTGATCAGACCACTGCTGCCCGTGTTACCCTGGAACCAATCATAAAGTGCCTACAGCTTGTCCAATTTTATTATGTTAGGCCTTCGAAGCCTGTCTGCGGTCCCTCCTTCCACTAGGCCTCCACTGACCAGACCACTGCTGCCCGTGTACCCCTGGAACCAATTTTAAATTGCCTACAGCCAGCCCATTTTATTATGTTAGGCCTTCGAAGCCTGTCTGCGGTCCCTCCTTCCACTAGGCCTCCACTGACCAGACCACTGCTGCCCGTGTACCCCTGGAACCAATCATAAAGTGCCTACAGCCTGTCCAATTTTATTATGTTAGGCCTTCGAAGCCTGTCTGCGGTCCCTCCTTCCACTAGGCCTCCACTGACCAGACCACTGCTGCCCGTGTACCCCTGGAACCAATTTTAAATTGCCTACAGCCAGCCCATTTTATTATGTTAGGCCTTCGAAGCCTGTCTGCGGTCCCTCCTTCCACTAGGCCTCCACTGACCAGACCACTGCTGCCCGTGTACCCCTGGAACCAATCATAAATTGCCTACAGCCAGCCCATTTTATTATGTTAGGCCTTCGAAGCCTGTCTGCGGTCCCTCCTTCCACTAGGCCTCCACTGACCTGTGTACTGCTGCCCGTGTACCCCTGGAACCAATTTTAAATTGCCTACAGCCAGCCCATTTTATTATGTTAGGCCTTCGAAGCCTGTCTGCGGTCCCTCCTTCCACTAGGCCTCCACTGACCAGACCACTGCTGCCCGTGTACCCCTGGAACCAATCATAAAGTGCCTACAGCCTGTCCAATTTTATTATGTTAGGCCTTCGAAGCCTGTCTGCGGTCCCTCCTTCCACTAGGCCTCCACTGACCAGACCACTGCTGCCCGTGTACCCCTGAAACCAATTTTACATTGCCTACAGCCAGCCCAATTTTATTATGTTAGGTCTTCGAAGCCTGTCTGCGGCCCGTTCTTTCTACTACTACTACTACACTGACCAGTCTACTGCTGCCTGTGTACCCCTGGAACCTATTTAAAAGTGCCTACAGCCCAATATTTTCTTATGTTAGGCCGTCGAAGCCTGTCTGCGGCCCGTTCTTTCTACTACTCCTACACTGACCAGACCACTGCTGCCCGTGTACCTCTGGAACCTATTTTCTATTGCATAGAGCATCCTTTTTTTAATAGTAGGCGTACAAAGTCTGTCTGCGGTCCACTATTGAAATTGTCCTCCACTGCTGCCTGTGTACCCCTGCAACCTTTTTTAAGCTGCAGTGAGCCACATTTTTGGTTTAAGGCCTACTACCTGTGTCTGTCTGCGCCACTCAATTCAGCTGTGTTCCTTTGAAAAAAGCTGAGCGTCAATAGTCTTGTTTTCAGCCTCTAGGAATTTTAAAACTGCATTGGGCCTACAACTTTGGTAGGGCCTACTAACGATGTCTGCCGCCACAAGGTGTGCCCCAGGTTTCGTCCACATTGCTTCGATCTTCCTACTCTCGTTTAGTAGTTGGTGAAAACTACACTGCATAAGGCCTACAAATTGGGTATGGGGTGTAGAGACGGTGTGTTCAACTCCAAGGTGTTCCCCAGGTTTCCTCTCCATTGCTTCAATCTTAATGCTCTCGTTTAGTAGTTGTTGGAAACTACACTGCATTAGGCCTACAAATTGGGTATGGGGTGTAGAGAGACGGTGTGTTCCACTCCAAGGTGTTCCCCAGGTTTCCTCTCCATTGCTTCAATCTTAATGCTCTCGTTTAGTAGTTGTTGGAAACTACACTGCATTAGGCCTACAAATTGGGTATGGGGTGTAGAGAGATGGTGTGTTACACTCCAAGGTGTTCCCCAGGTTTCGTCCACATTGCTTCGGTCTTCCGACTCTCGTTTAGTAGTTGTAGAAAACTACACTGCATTAGGCCTACAAATTGGGTATGGGGTGTAGAGACGGTGTGTTCCACTCCAAGGTGTTCCCCAGGTTTCCTCGCCATTGCTTCGATCTTAATGCTCTCGTTTAGTAGTTGTTGGAAACTACACTGCATTAGGCCTACAAATTGGGTATGGGGTGTAGAGAGACGGTGTGTTCCACTCCAAGGTGTTCCCCAGGTTTACTCTCCATTGCTTCAATCTTAATGCTCTCGTTTAGTAGTTGTTGGAAACTACACTGCATTAGGCCTACACATTTGGTATGGGGTGTAGAGAGACGGTGTGTTAAACTCCAAGGTGTTCCCCAGGTTTCCTCTCCATTGCTTCTATCTTAATGCTCTCATTTAGTAGTTGTTGGAAACTACACTGCATTAGGCCTACAAATTGGGTATGGGGTGTAGAGAGATGATGTGTTACACTCCAAGGTGTTCCCCAGGTTTCGTCCACATTGCTTCGGTCTTCCGACTCTCGTTTAGTAGTTGTAGAAAACTACACTGCATTAGGCCTACAAATTGGGTATGGGGTGTAGAGACGGTGTGTTCCACCCCAAGGTGTTCCCCAGGTTTCCTCGCCATTGCTTCAATCTTAATGCTCTCGTTTAGTAGTTGTTGGAATCTACACTCCATTAGGCCTACACATTTGGTATGGGGTGTAGAGACGGTGTGTTCAACTCCAAGGTGTTCCCCAGGTTTCCTCTCCATTGCTTCAATCTTAATGCTCTCGTTTAGTAGTTGTTGGAAACTACACTGCATTAGGCCTGCAAATTGGGTATGGGGTGTAAAGAGACGGTGTGTTCCACTCCAAGGTGTTCCCCAGGTTTCCTCTCCATTGCTTCAATCTTAATGCTCTCGTTTAGTAGTTGTTGGAAACTACACTGCATTAGGCCTACACATTTGGTATGGGGTGTAGAGACGGTGTGTTCAACTCCAAGGTGTTTCCCAAGTTTCCTCTCCATTGCTTCGATCTTAATGCTCTCGTTTAGTAGTTGTTGGAAACTACACTGCATTAGGCCTACAAATTGGGTATGGGGTGTAGAGAGACGGTGTGTTCCACTCCAAGGTGTTCCCCAGGTTTCCTCTCCATTGCTTCAATCTTAATGCTATCATTTAGTAGTTGTTGGAAACTACACTGCATTAGGCCTACACATTTGGTATGGGGTGTAGAGAGACGGTGTGTTACACTCCAAGGTGTTCCCCAGGTTTCGTCCACATTGCTTCGATCTTAATGCTCTCGTTTAGTAGTTTTTGGTAACTACACTGCATTAGGCCTACAAATTGGGTATGGGGTGTAGAGAGACGGTGTGTTCAACTCCAAGGTGTTCCCCAGGTTTCCTCTCCATTGCTTCAATCTTAATGCTCTCGTTTAGTAGTTGTTGGAAACTACACTGCATTAGGCCTACAAATTGGGTATGGGGTGTAGAGAGATAGTGTGTTACACTCCAAGGTGTTCCCCAGGTTTCGTCCACATTGCTTCGGTCTTCCGACTTCCGTTTAGTAGTTGTAGAAAACTACACTGCATTAGGCCTACAAATTGGGTATGGGGTGTAGAGACGGTGTGTTCCACCCCAAGGTGTTCCCCAGGTTTCTTCGCCATTGCTTCAATCTTAATGCTCTCGTTTAGTAGGTGTTGGAAACTACACTGCATTAGGCCTACACATTTGGTATGGGGTGTAGAGACGGTGTGTTCAACTCCAAGGTGTTCCCCAGGTTTCCTCTCCATTTCTTCAATCTTAATGCTCTCGTTTAGTAGTTGTTGGAAACTACACTGCATTAGGCCTACAAATTGGGTATGGGGTGTAGAGAGACGGTGTGTTCAACTCCAAGGTGTTCCCCAGGTTTCCTCTCCATTGCTTCAATCTTAATGCTCTCGTTTAGTAGTTGTTGGAAACTACACTGCATTAGGCCTACAAATTGGGTATGGGGTGTAGAGAGACGGTGTGTTCCACTCCAAGGTGTTCCCCAGGTGTCCTCTCCATTGCTTCAATCTTAATGCTCTCGTTTAGTAGTTGTTGGAAACTACACTGCATTAGGCCTACAAATTTGGTATGGGGTGTAGAGACGGTGTGTTCCACTCCAAGGTGTTCCCCAGGTTTCCTCTCCATTGCTTCAATCTTAATGCTCTTGTTTAGTAGTTGTTGGAAACTACACTGCATTAGGCCTACAAATTGGGTATGGGTTGTAGAGACGGTGTGTTCCACTCCAAGGTGTTCCCCAGGTTTCCTCTCCATTGCTTCAATCTTAATGCTCTCGTTTAGTAGTTGTTGGAAACTACACTGCATTACGCCTACACATTTGGTATGGGGTGTAGAGACGGTGTGTTCAACTCCAAGGTGTTCCCCAGGTTTCCTCTCCATTGCTTCAATCTTAATGCTCTCGTTTAGTAGTTGTTGGAAACTACACTGCATTAGGCCTACAAATTGGGTATGGGTTGTAGAGAGACGGTGTGTTCAACTCCAAAGTGTTCCCCAGGTTTCCTCTCCATTGCTTCAATCTTAATCCTCTCGTTTAGTAGTTGTTGGAAACTACACTGCATTAGGTGTCATGATCCCAATGGCAGGGGATCACTAAAGGACAAGCACAGATACAAACAAGCTCTAGGGCGATGGAACCTGAGCTGACCGCGACCCTGAACCTATCACACAAATAAAAGTAGCCGGGGAACGTGCCTACGATGATCCTAGACGTCTCGCTCCAGCCGAAGATCTAACTTCCCCTATTAGAAGAAACACAGACCTCTCTTGCCTCCAGAGAAATACCCCACAGAAATAGCAGCCCCCCACATATAATGACGGTGAAATGAGAGGAAAGCACATACGCAGTATGAAAACAGTTTCAGCAAAATGAGGCCCGCTAAAGCTAGATAGCAGAGGATACAAAAGTGAACTGCGCGGTCAGCGAAAAACCCTTCAAAAAACCATCCTGAAATTACTTGAACTCATGTGCCAACTCATGGTACATGAGGAGCAATTTCAGCCCACTAGAGCAACCAGCAGCAAAGAATCACATATCTGCAGGCTGGACTAAAAACCAAATAAAGCAAAACACCAAAACAGGAAAATCCAAACTTAGCTTGACCAGAAGGTTCTAGGAGCAGGGAGCAGAGGTAACAAGACACACTGGATACATTGATAACCGGCGAGGAAATGCCAGCAAAGCCAGGTTAAATAGGAAACTCCCATATCCTGATGGAACAGGTGGAACCCAGAGACCCAGGAAAGACAAGTCACCCAGTACCATCAGTAACCACCAGAGGGAGCCCAAAAACAGAACTCACAACAGTACCCCCCCCTTGAGGAGGGGTCACCGAACCCTCACGAGAACCACCAGGGCGACCAGGATGAGCCCTATGAAAAGCGCGAACCAAATCATCAGCATGAACATCCGAGGCAACCACCCAAGAATTATCCTCCTGACCATAACCCTTCCACTTGACCAAATACTGGAGTTTCCGTCTGGAAACACGAGAATCCAAGATCTTCTCCACAACATACTCCAATTCTCCCTCCACCAGCACTGGAGCAGGAGGCTCAAGCGAAGGAACAACAGGTACCTCATACTTCCGCAACAACGACCGATGGAACACATTATGAATAGCAAACGATGCCGGGAGATCCAAACGAAACGACACAGGGTTAAGAATTTCCAAAATCCTATAGGGACCGATGAACCGAGGCTTGAACTTAGGAGAAGAGACCTTCATAGGAACAAAACGAGAAGACAACCACACCAAGTCCCCAACAAGAAGTCGAGGACCCACGCGGCGACGGCGATTAGCAAACTGCTGAGCCTTCTCCTGGGACAACTTCAAATTGTCCACCACATGACTCCAAATCCGATGCAACCTATCCACCACCATGTCCACTCCAGGACAATAAGAAGGTTCCACCTGACCAGAGGAAAAACGAGGATGAAACCCCGAATTACAAAAGAAAGGAGAAACCAAGGTAGCAGAACTAGCCCGATTATTAAGGGCAAACTCGGCCAGCGGCAAAAAGGTAACCCAGTCATCTTGATCAGCAGAAACAAAACACCTTAAATAAGTTTCTAAAGTCTGATTAGTTCGTTCCGTCTGGCCATTCGTCTGGGGATGGAATGCAGACGAAAAGGACAAATCAATGCCCATCTTAGCACAGAACGTCCGCCAAAATCTAGACACAAACTGGGATCCCCTCTCAGAAACGATGTTCTCAGGAATCCCATGCAAACGAACCACATTCTGAAAAAACAGAGGGACCAACTCAGAGGAGGAAGGTAACTTAGGCAAGGGTACCAGATGAACCATTTTAGAAAAGCGATCACACACAACCCAGATGACGGACATTTTTTGAGAGACAGGGAGATCCGAAATAAAGTCCATGGAAATGTGCGTCCAAGGCCTCTTCGGGATAGGCAAAGGTGACAACAATCCACTGGCCCGAGAACAGCAAGGCTTAGCCCGAGCACAAACCTCACAAGACTGCACAAAAGAACGCACATCCCTCGACAAGGAAGGCCACCAAAAAGACCTGGAACCCAGAGACCAAGAAAGACAAGTCACCCAGTACCATCAGTAACCACCAGAGGGAGCCCAAAAACAGAACTCACAACAATTAGGCCTACAAATTGGGTATGGGGTGTAGAGAGATGGTGTGTTACACTCCATGGTGTTCCCCAGGTTTCGTCCACATTGTTTCGGTCTTCCGACTCTCGTTTAGTAGTTGTAGAAAACTACACTGCATTAGGCGTACAAATTGGGTATGGGGTGTAGAGACGGTGTGTTCCACCCCAAGGTGTTCCCCAGGTTTCCTCGGCATTGCTTCAATCTTAATGCTCTCGTTTAGTAGTTGTTGGAAACTACACTGCATTAGGGCTACACATTTGGTATGGGGTGTAGAGACGGTGTGTTCAACTCCAAGGTGTTCCCCAGGTTTCCTCTCCATTGCTTCAATCTTAATGCTCTCGTTTAGTAGTTGTTGGAAACTACACTGCATTAGGCCTACAAATTGGGTATGGGGTGTAGAGAGACGGTGGGTTCCACTCCAAGGTGTTCCCCAAGTTTCCTCTTCATTGCTTCAATCTTAATGCTCTCATTTAGTAGTTGTTGGAAACTACACTGCATTAGGCCTACAAATTGGGTATGGGGTGTAGAGAGATGGTGTGTTACACTCCAAGGTGTTCCCCAGGTTTCGTCCACATTGCTTCGGTCTTCCGACTCTCGTTTAGTAGTTGTAGAAAACTACACTGCATTAGGCCTACAAATTGGGTATGGGGTGTAGAGACGGTGTGTTCCACTCCAAGGTGTTCCCCAGGTTTCCTCGCCATTGCTTCAATCTTAATGCTATCGTTTAGTAGTTGTTGGAAACTACACTGCATTAGGCCTACAAATTGGGTATGGGGTGTAGAGACGGTGTGTTCCACTCCAAGGTGTTCCCCAGGTTTCCTCTCCATTGCTTCAATCTTAATGCTCTCGTTTAGTAGTTGTTGGAAACTACACTGCATTAGGCCTTAACATTTGGTATGGGGTGTAGAGACGGTGTGTTCAACTCCAAGGTGTTCCCCAGGTTTCCTCTCCATTGCTTCAATCTTAATGCTCTCGTTTAGTAGTTGTTGGAAACTACACTGCATTAGGCCTACAAATTGGGTATGGGGTGTAGAGATGGTGTGTTCCACTCCAAGGTGTTCCCCAGGTTTCCTCGCCATTGCTTCGATCTTAATGCTCTCATTTAGTAGTTGTTGGAAACTACACTGCATTAGGCCTACAAATTGGGTATGGGGTGTAGAGACGGTGTCTTCCACTCTAAGGTGTTCTCCAGGTTGCCTTTCCTGAGCTTCTATCCTCAGGCTCTTGTTAAATAGTGGTTAAATGGAACAACTGCATTTGGCGTACTAGTTGGTTTGGGGCCTACTAACAGTGTCTGCCGCTCCTTGCTGTTCTCCTGGTTTCCTGTCCTGAAATTCCATTTTCAGGCTCTCATTAAGTAGTTGTTAATGTTAGACTGCATTTGGCCTACTAGTTGGGTTGGGGCCTACTATCGGTGTCTGCCACTCCTTGCTGTTCTCCTCCACTGAACAAAGCTGTGCCGCCTGTTTACTACGGTTGCCAATTTTGAACTGCATTTCGACTACTTACTGATTTGGGCCTACTATCTGTGTCAGCCTCTCATTCCAGTTGTCCTCCACTGCAATGCACCCTGGTTAGTCCTGTGTTACCAATTTTGAACTGCATTTAGCCAACTTTATTCTTTGGGCCTATATCTGTGTTTCCTCCTCATCCTGCCCATTGCCCAGCCAGTGATAGATGAGTCTGCTGGTACATTGACCCATAACGCAACATTTCCCGTGCACGCTACACAGCAAGATTGTGACCCTGCTGAAAGTCAGGTTCCTCTTCCCGCATACCATACCACCTTACACGGGGACAAAGAGGAAGGTGCAGATGAAAGTGCAGGTTCCTTCATCAGGTGGGGGGAGGAATACTAGTTGGCGACGTCACTGGCACAGGGCCTCTCATAGTACGCAAAAGTGTTGCTGCCGGTGGGAGGCGCCCCCGCCGTGCAAACACACCGCTGTACTTTGAGGGGCCCTGTGCCAGTGCCAATGCCAACGAGTGGGCCCCCCCTGCTTGCTCAGGATCACAGCACTTGCAAAGTTTAAATACTTACCTCTCCCTGCTCCACTGCCGTGACGTGTTCCAGATTTCCTGGGCCCACTAATTACTTGAACCAGCCCTACCCCCCACAACTTTAGCCAAATGACCCCCAATTTCAAATGCCTTCCAATTATTATAAGGTAAATTACGATTGACAAGCTTCTGTAACAAGAATGGATGTTTTTGCCATTAAAATGGGCAGTGTAGGGGTTTTCCTGCCCTCCACTCACTGCCGACTATGCTCCCCCATTGACTTGCATTGGGTTTCGTGTTTCGGGCGATACCCGACTTTTCGCGATAATCGGCCGATTCCACTCGACTCGACTTCTAAGATAGTCGGGTTTCGCGAAACACGGCTCGACTCTAAAAAGGTCAAGGTCGCTCAACCCTAGTGGCAAGGAGTAAGCTCCACATTGGGGAAAAAAATTCCTTCCCGACTCCACATACGGCAGGTAGCAGCCAGGTGCCACTCCAGGGTGGTGTCTTGCTGTGGTAGCTGATCACACTGAGGGACAAAACACAAGAGGAAGGTGCGAGCGAGTACAGTTAGGCAAGACTGGTACTCTGGTGAGCATGGCTGGTACTCTGGTAGGCAGGCAGGCACAGTTGGCACTCTGGTAGGCAGGCGTGCACAGCTGGCACTCTGGTAGGCAGGCGGGAAATCTAGTAGGCAGGCTGGCGGGCACGGCTGAGACACTGGCAGACAGGCATGGCTGAGAAACTCGCAAGCAGGCATGGCTGAGACACTGGCAAGCAGGCACGGCTGAGACACTGGCAAGCAGGCACGGCTGAGACACTGGCAGGTGAGCAAAGCTGAGACACTGGCAGGTGGGCACAACTGAGACAAAATGGACAGTATCTGACTCGGAGGGCACAGGAACACAGGCAGGTGTGAGTGGTATATGGGAACAGGTAGAGACCGGTACACACTGGAGGAGCAGGGAAATACACAGAAGAGTAGGGAAGGTTAAAGACAGGGATACAAATGGATACAGGAATAGGACTAGGTTCAGACAAGGTCAGGAATGGGACAAGGCAACAGAAGCAAGGACATGGGCCATGGTACAAAGCCCCACAGGGTGGCTGAAACAAGAGACACTGGACAAGTGTATAGGCCAGGGTACACATCCCCTCTGGGTGGCTGAAACAGGAGACACTAGACACTGGTACAGGCCAGGGTAAAAAGCCCCTCTGGGTGGCCGAAACAAGAGACAAAGCAAGACAAGACCTGGCACCTCAGCAGCAAGAAACTAACTGAGGAAGTACTGTAAGTTGCTCAGGCATTGTCCTAGGGGTGGGAATGCCTTAAGTACCTGATGCCTCTTGGCAATTGGCTGGGAACAACTTAGGAGAATGCACACAGTCTCAATAAGAGTCAGGGAGAGCCGCCCCCTATGCATACAGCCAGGAATTATGCAGAGAGCAGGCACGAGACAAGAGGCACACAGCATGGAGCTAGCAAAAGACAGAACTCACAGCATGGCCCAGAGTAGTGAGTAAGTTGGTGTGTATGGCAGGTGGGAGATGGGATGCAGTGATGCCGGCAGAGTTGTTACAATGTGTTAGGTTAAAAATGCTAGAATTATAGAATAGTAGAGATAGAAGGGACCTCCTTGGTCATCATGTCCAACCTCTTGTTCAATACAGGATTCACTAAATCATCCCAGACAGATGTCTGTCAAGCCTCTTTTTGAAGAATTCCACTAAAGGAGAACTCACCACCTCTCGTGGCAGCCTGCATCACTTGTTGATCACCCTCACTCTCAACAAGTTTTTTCTAATATCTAATCTGTGTCTCCTATCATTCAGTTTCATCCCATTGTTTCTAGTCTTTTCTTGTGCAAATAAGAATAAAGCTGGTTCCTTTATAGTGTGACAGCCTTTGAGATACATGTAGACAGCTATAAAGTCTATCAGTGTTCTCTTTTGCAAGCTAAGCTTTCCTTATAGGACATAGACTGGTCACCATTCTGGTCACTCTTCTCTGAACTTGCGCATGTTTGTTAATGTCTTTTTTAAAATGTGGTGCCCAGAACTGAACACAGAATTCAAGATGAGGTCTGACCAAAGAGGAGTAGAGGGGGATAATAACTTCACTTGATCTAGACTGTATGCTTCTGCTAATGCAATCCAGAATTGTTTGCCTTTTTTTGCTGGTGTATCACACTGTTGACTCATGTACAGTCTGTGATCTATTAGTATGCCCAAGTCTTTTTCACATGTGCTGTTGCTTAGCCCTATTCCTCCCATCCTGTATATTTTTTTTTTCATTTTTGCTGCCCAGATGTAGTGTTTACATTTCTTCCTGTTAAAAACCATTCTGTTAGTTGATGACCACAGTTCCAGTTTGCTTAGATCTTTTTGAATGTTCTCTCTCATTTTTTAGTATTAGCTATCCCTCCGAGCTTTGAGCCATCAGCAAATTTAATCAGTTTACCCTCAATTCCTTCATCTAAATCATTGATACAAATCTCAACTTTTTGGTCTTACATACTGGGCGGTGTTTTTTTAAAAGTAAGTAATAAAATTCATAAGTTTTGAGGGATTATATGTGGCACATAATTAAAATTTTTTCCCAGTCTTTTGACTTTTTCTTGCAAAATTCTAGTTATGAATCCACCTAACAGTTTCCTTGTCCATTCCATACTTGGTCATTTTTATCATAAGGATGGTAGGAGATACTTTGTCAAATGCATTGCTGAAGTTAATATATACTATCTCTACTGCATTTCCCTGATCCACCCAGTCAGTGATTCTGTCATAGAAATTAATTAATTTAGTCTGACATGATTTAATAGGTTCAAACACATGCTGGCTCTGGTTAATCACTTTATTCTCATCAATGTACTTGCATACAAGTTGTTTAATAATTTGTTCAAATATCTTTCCTGGTATAGAAGGCTTACAGGCCTACGGTTCTCTGGGTACACCTTCTTCCCCTTTTTTAAAATGGAATAAACAATAGAAAGTCATATACTTATATATTATACTTTTAAAAAAAAAGTAATTGCTTACATACTTTTAAGACCAGTGCAGTAGCCAATGTAACAAAATGGTAAGGCATAGAGTTATTACATGCAATGTAATAATCTTCGAGAAAGACAGCTGACTATACCAAGTACTGTAGATCGCTGTTTTTTTAACCTCTTCCCGACCTTTGACGCTACGTAGGCGTCATGAAAGTCGGTGCCAATCCGACCCATGACGCCTATGTGGCGTCATGGAAAGATTGTGTCCCTGCAGATCGGGTGAAAGGGTTAACTCCCATTTCACCCGATCTGCAGGGACAGGGGGAGTGGTAGTTTAGCCCAGGGGGGGTGGCTTCACCCCCCGTGGCTACGATCGATCTGATTGGCTGTTGAAAGTGAAACTGCCAATCAGAGCGATTTGTAATATTTCACCTATTATAACTGGTGAAATATTACAATCCAGCCATGGCCGATGCTGCAATATCATCGGCCATGGCTGGAAACATTAATGTGCCCCCACCCCACCCCACCGATCGTTCCCCCAGCCCTCCGATCTGTCCGGTACACTGCTCCGGCTCCCCTCCGTCCTGTGCTCCGCTCCCCCCGTGCTCTTGTCCGCTCCCCCCGTGCTCCAATCACCCTCCCCGTGCTCCAATCACCCCCCCTGCACTCTGATCCACCCCCCTCCGTGCTCCGTTCCACCCCCCCGTGCTCCGTTCCACCCCCCGTGCTCCGTTCCACCCCTCGTGCTCCGTTCCACCCCTCGCATGCTCCGATTCACCCCCCCATGCTCCGATCCCCCCCCCCCGTGCTCCCCCCACCCCATCATACTTACCGATCCTGCCGGGGTTCATCCGTCTTCTCCCCGGGCGCCGCCATCTTCCAAAATGGCGGGCGCATGCGCAGTGCGCCCGCCGAATCTGCCGGCCGGCAGATTCGTTCCAAAATGCATTTTGATCACTGAGATATAATCTATCTCAGTGATCAAAATAAAAAAAATAATAAATGACCCCCACCCCTTTGTCACCCCCATAGGTAGGGACAATAAAAAAATAAAGAATTTTTTTTTTCCACTAATCTTAGAATAGGGTTAGGGGTAGGGGTAGGGTTAGGGTTAGGGGTAGGATTAGGGTTAGGGTTAGGGCTAAGGTTAGGGGTAGGGGTAGGGTTAGGGGTAGGGTTAGGGGTAGGGTTAGGGGTAGGGTTAGGGCAAGGGTTAGGGGTAGGGTTAGGGCTAGGGTTAGGGGTAGGGTTAGGGCTAGGGTTAGGGCTAGGGTTAGGGTTTCGGTATGTGCACACGTATTCTGGTCCTCTGCGGATTTTTCCGCTGCGGATTTGATAAATCCGCAGTGCTAAACCGCTGCAGATTTATGGCAGATTTACCGCGTTTTTTCTGCGCATTTCACTGCGGTTTTACAACTGCGATTTTCTATTTGAGCAGTTGAAAAACCGCTGCGGAATCCGCACAAAGAAGTGACATTCTGCGGAATGTAAACCGCTGCGTTTCCGTGCAGTTTTTCTGCAGCATGTGTACAGCGATCTTTGTTTCCCATATGTTTACATTGAACTGTAAAGTCATGGGAAACTGCTGCGGATCCGCAGCATTTTCCGCAGCGTGTGCACATACCTTTAGAATTAGGCTATGTGCACACGGTGCGGATTTGGCTGCGGATCCGCAGCAGTGTTCCATCAGGTTTACAGTACCATGTAAACATATGGAAACCAAATCCGCTGTGCCCATGGTGCGGAAAATACCGCGCGGAAACGCTGCATTGTATTTTCCGCAGCATGTCAATTCTTTGTGCGGATTCCGCAGCGTTTTACACCTGTTCCTCAATAGGAATCCGCAGGTGAAATCCGCACAAAAAACACTGGAAATCTGCGGAAAATCCGCAGGTAAAACGCAGTGCCTTTTACCCGCGGATTTTTCAAAAATGATGCTGAAAAATCTTACACGAATCCGCAA
Source organism: Ranitomeya imitator (assembly GCF_032444005.1). Lineage (NCBI taxonomy): Eukaryota > Metazoa > Chordata > Amphibia > Anura > Dendrobatidae > Ranitomeya > Ranitomeya imitator. Next base: position 1,151,921,580 of record NC_091282.1, read on the forward strand.
TGTGGGCACATTGCCTTAGGGTTAGGGTTGGAATTAGGGTTGTGGTTAGGGTTAGGGGTGTGTTGGAGTTAGGGTTGGAATTAGGGTTATGGCTACAGTTGGGATTAGAGTTAGGGGTGTGTTGGGGTTAGTGTTGGAGGTAGAATTGAGGGGTTACCACTGTTTAGGCACATCAGGGGTCTCCAAACGCAACATGGCGCCACCATTGATTCCAGCCAATCTTGTATTCAAAAAGTCAAATGGTGCTCCCTCACTTCCGAGCCCCGACGTGTGCCCAAACAGTGGTTTACCCCCACATATGGGGTACCCGCATGCTCAGGACAAACTGCGCAACAATTACTGGGGTCCAATTTCTCCTGTTGCCCTTGTGAAAATAAAAAAATGCTTGCTAAAACATCATTTTTGAGGAAAGAAAAATGATTTTTTATTTTCACGGCTCTGCGTTGTAAACGTCTGTGAAGCACTTGGGGGTTCAAAGTGCTCACCACATATCTAGATAAGTTCCTTGGGGGGTCTAGTTTCTAAAATGGAGTCACTTGTGGGGGGTTTCTACTGTTTAGGCACACCAGGGGCTCTGCAAACGCAACGTGATGCCCACAGACCATTCCATCAAAGTCTACATTTCAAAAGTCACTACTTCCCTTCTGAGCCCCGACGTGTGCCCAAACAGTGGTTTACCCCCACACATGGGGTATCAGCGTACTCAGGAGAAACTGGACAACAACTTTTGGGGTCCAATTTCTCCTGTAACCCTTGGGAAAATAAAAAATTCTGGGCTAAATAATTATTTTTGAGGAAAGAAAACGTATTTATTATTTTCATGACTCTGCATTATAAACTTCTGTGAAGCACTTGGGGGTTCAAAGTGCTCACCACACATCTAGATAAGTTCCTTTCAGGGTCTAGTTTCCAAAATGGGGTCCCTTGTGGGGGGTTTCTACTGTTTAGCCACATCAGGGGCTCTGCAAACGCAACGTGACGCCCGCAGAGCATTCCATCAAAGTCTGCATTTCAAAACGTCACTACTTCAATTCCGAGCCCCGGCATGTGCCCAAATAGTAGTTTACCCCCACATATGGGGTATCACCGTACTCAGGAGAAACTGGACAACAAATATTGGGGTCAAATTTCTCCTGTTACCCTTGGGAAAATTAAAAAATTCTGGGCTAAATAATTATTTTTGAGGAAAGAAAACGTATTTATTATTTTCATGACTCTGCATTATAAACTTCTGTGAAGCACTTGGGGGTTCAAAGTGCTCACCACACATCTAGATAAGTTCCTTTCGGGGTCTAGTTTCCAAAATGGGGTCGCTTGTGGGGGGTTTCTACTGTTTAGCCACATCAGGGGCTCTGCAAACGCAACGTGACGCCCACAGAGCATTCCATCAAAGTCTGCATTTCAAAACGTCACTACTTCACTTCCGAGCCCCGGCATGTGCCCAAACAGTGGTTTACCCCCACATATGGGGTATCAGCGTACTCAGGAGAAACTGGACAACAACTTTTGGGGTCAAATTTCTCCTGATACCCTTGGGAAAAAAAAAAATTGCAGGCTAAAAGATTATTTTTGAGAAAATAATTTTTTATTTTTATTTTCATGGCTCTGCGTTATAAACTTCTGTGAAGCACTTGGGGGTTCAAAGTCCTCACCACACATCTAGATTAGTTCCTTTGGTGGACTAGTTTCCAAAATGGGGTCATTTCTGGGGGATCTCCAATGTTTAGGCACACAGGGGCTCTCCAAACGTGACATGGTGTCCGCTAATGATTGGAGCTAATTTTCCATTTAAAAAGCCAAATGGCGTGCCTTCCCTTCCGAGCCCTGCCGTGCGCCCAAACAGTGGTTTACCCCCACATATGGGGTATCAGCATACTCAGGACAAACTGGACAACAACATTTGGGGTCCAATTTCTCCTATTACCCTTGGCAAAATAGGAAATTCCAGGCTACAAATCATTTTTGAGGAAAGAAAAATTATTTTTTATTTTCATGGCTCTGCGTTATAAACTTCTGTGAAGCACCTGGGTGTTTAAAGTGCTCAATATGCATCTAGATAAGTTCCTTGGGGGGTCTAGTTTCCAAAATGGGGTCACTTGTGGGGGAGCTCCAATGTTTAGGCACACAGGGGCTCTCCAAACGCGACATGGTGTCCGCTAACAATTGGAGCTAATTTTCCATTCAAAAAGTCAAATGGCGCGCCTTCCCTTCCGAGCCCTGCCGAGTGCCCAAACAGTGGTTTACCCCCACATATGAGGTATCAGCGTACTCGGGAGAAATTGCCCAACAAATTTTATGATCCATTTTATCCTATTGCCCATGAGAAAATGAAAAAATTGAGGCGAAAATATTTTTTTTGTGAAAAAAAAGTACTTTTTCATTTTTACAGATCAATTTGTGAAGCACCTGAGGGTTTAAAGTGCTCACTAGGCATCTAAATAAGTTCCTTGGGGGGTCTAGTTTCCAAAATGGGGTCACTTGTGGGGGAGTGCCAATGTTTAGGCACACAGGAGCTCTCCAAACGCGACATGGTGTCCGCTAACGATGGAGATAATTTTTCATTCAAAAAGTCAAATGGCGCTCCTTCCCTTCTGAGCCTTACCATGTGCCCAAACAGTGGTTTACCCCCACATATGAGGTATCAGTGTACTCAGGAGAAATTGCCCAACAAATTTTAGGATCCATTTTATCCTGTTGCCCATGTGAAAATGAAAAAATTGAGGCTAAAAAATTTTTTTGTGAAAAAAAAAGTACTTTTTCATTTTTACGGATCAATTTGTGAAGCACCTGGGGGTTCAAAGTGCTCACTATGCATCTAGATTAGTTCCTTGGGGCGTCTAGTTTCCAAAATGGGGTCACTTGTGGGGGAGCTCCAATTTTTAGGCACACGGGGGCTCTCCACCCTTCCCTTCCAAGCCCTGCCGTGCGCCCAAACAGTGGTTTACCCCCACATATGAGGTATCAGCGTACTCAGGACAAATTGGACAACAACTTTCGTGGTTCAGTTTCTCCTTTTACCATTGGGAAAATAAAAAAATTGTTGCCAAAAGATAATTTTTGTGACTTAAAAGTTAAATGTTCATTTTTTCCTTCCATGTTGCTTCTGCTGCTGTGAAGCACCTGAAGGGTTAATAAACTTCTTGAATGTGGTTTTGAGTACCTTGAGGGATGCAGTTTTTAGAATGGTGTCACTTTTGGGTATTTTCAGCCATATAGACCCCTCAAACTGACTTCAAATGTGAGGTGGTCCCTAAAAAAAATGGTTTTGTAAATTTCGTTGTAAAAATGAGAAATCGCTGGTCAAATTTTAACCCTTATAACTTCCTAGCAAAAAAAAAATTTGTTTCCAAAATTGTGCTGATATAAAGTAAACATGTGGGAAATGTTATTTATTAACTATTTTGTGTCACATAACTCTCTGGTTTAACAGAATAAAAATTCAAAATGTGAAAATTGCGAAATTTTCTAAATTTTCGCCAAATTTCCATTTTTATCACAAATAAACGCAGAATTTATTGACCTAAATTTACCACTAACATGAAGCCCAATATGTCACGAAAAAACAATCTCAGAACCGCTAGGATCCGTTGAAGCGTTCCTGAGTTATTACCTCATAAAGGGACACTGGTCAGAATTGCAATAAACAGCAAGGTCTTTAAGGTCAAAATAGGCTGGGTCATGAAGGGGTTAAGAATCAGCTGATCTACAATACCCTACAGTGATCACAAAGTTTTCATAGTTGATGGTACATTTGACCACAGGGGTTATAACAACTGAATTGTGAGGTTGCTGGGTGTCAGACACATACTGAATCTACCATGATGAAATATCCTTAAAGGATTTGTCCCACAAACAAAGTACACTTTAATAATAATAAAAAATAATATAAAAATAAGTTCTACAATTTGATGTGTTTAACTAAAATGTTCCTGTGCTTAAATAGTTTTATAAATATTCCCCTGCTTTGTACTGTGTAATGGCTGTGTCTGACTGTACAGGAACATGGTCTGAACACACCACAGCTCCTGGGCAGGGGAGGAAGCAAAAGAAAGTATAAAACATGGGCTCACAGCTGCTGGTTTCTGTAATGAACATTTCACTGCCTGTTTAAAAACATGTTTTACTTCATAGAATCAGCTGTAACCCTAAGCTGTCCTTTCCGTGTTCTCTCTTTTGCCAATTCCCCTGCTCAGGATCTTTGGCATATCCAACCATGTTCTTGAACAGTGGGACACATTCATTACACAAGTGCACATTTATAAGATTATCTCCAAACAGGAAATTTTTTTTTAAATACATCCAATTGTTGAACTTATTTTCATTCTAAGATCTATTAATTAAAATGTACTTTTTTTTCATGAGACTGCCCCTTTATACGTCATTGTAATTCAGTAATAATAGTAAACAAACAAATATGATAATTATTATTACATAGTAACTTTTATAGCCATCTTTCTTCCCAAGATAATATAATATGAACAACTAGAAGGCACTACATTCACTGTTTAGCATTTATCTTATAGTTGGGATTTAATTGAATGCATGTGATTTTACTGAGGAGTCATTAGTGTCTGTATGCTTTATTAGTTTAACAAGTCTTTGTAGAGCTGAAAGTAATGTCTTGTTGATGTTTATCATCTTGTTATCTGAGCTTCACCTACACTAAATTAAAAATTGCCTTGCTAATTACCAATCTCATCTGCAGAAGATTATTTTATCTATTGCTAGTTAACAGTGATGGTCATAGAAAATACTCCATGCCATGGAAACAGATTTTCAGTACCTCATGTATATTTATTTTAAAGACATTAAAGATGGAGATGTTGCACAACTCTAATCAAGAAAGACAAACAACAAACAAATGATTTATTTACATTGTTATGTATTTATTTAGCAGGAAGGAAAATAATGTAGTAAGCTCTCTTGGATGTTGTATTGTGGAGGTATTCTTCTTTAAGAGCACTGCATCCAGGAAAAAAAATCTATTCGCAATACAAAGCCATTAGGATTCTCCTTAGGACACAACATGAATTCAGTTTTTCATGTTTTCAAATATTTGTTTAACCCCTTAACCCCCGGAGCGTTTTCGGTCCTTCAATATGGCCATGTGATGGCTTGTTTTTTTGCGGGACGAGTTGTAATTTTGAACAACTCCATTGGTTTTACCATATCATGTACTGGAAAAAGGGAAAAAAAATTCCAAGTGCGGTGAAATTGTAAAACGTGCAATCCTATACTTCTTTTTTGTTTTACTTTTTTACTAGGTTCACTAAATGCTAAAACTGATCTGTCATTATGATTTTCCAGATCATTATGAGTTCATAGACACCAACATGTCTAGGCTCTTTTTTATCTAAGTGGTGAAAAAAAATTCCAAACTTTGTTAAAAAAAAATGAAAAAATTATATATATTATATCACCACCGGAGCCCACATCAAAGGGAGGGAGTCCAATGTCACGTACTATTACGCCCGATGTTGGAAAGGGCAGCATGGTTGCTCAGTGGATAGCACTGCATTCTAGCAACGCTGTAGTCCTGGGTTCAAATCGCACCAAGGACAACATCTGCAAGGAGTTTGTATGTTCTCCCCGTGTTTGCGTGGGTTTCCTCCGGGTACTCCGGTTTCCTTCCACATTCCAAAAGACATACTAATAGGGAATTTAGATTGTGAGCCCCATTGGGGACAGCGATCATAATGTGTGCAAATTGTAAAGCGCTGCAGAATATGTTAGCGCTATATAAAAATAAAGATTATTAAACGGGGTTAAAGAATAGAAAATCATATAATTTTATGCTATGCAATTATTCAGTAAAATGCTAACATATTCTTCATATCAATGCAGTATCCAATATAAGAATGCAAATTGAATGTGTGTCAAATGTTAGGAAATTGAGTGAACCTGACAATTTCAAACATTTTGTATTTCAACGAATCACAAAAAAATGTATCAATGCCATTTTACATAAAGTAGAAGATTGCATCACCCAAGAGGGCTCACCTGATCTTCCGATTCAGCAGCAAACGTTTTCCTATATTGTTTTGAAGCTATCACTTTCAGGCCCCAAACACAGCCATTCAAGTTTTATTACATTAGCCTGTATAAAATTAAAGGCAGTGAAGGCAGCAACCATTTTAGGGTGATATAGGATAGTGAGAATATATAGTGGGTATGGAAAGTATTCATACCCCTTTAAATTATTCACTCTTTGTTTCACTGCAGCCATTTGGTAAATTCAAAAGGTTAATTTTTTTCTGATTAATGTACACGCTGCACTTAATCTTGACTGAAAAAATGCTCGGGTGCTCATTGCTCAAGTCGAACAGATTGGAATACTTGGGCACTTGGCTAGAACATTGAGCCCAATGTAAGTCTATAGGAGACCAGAGTATTTTTACCATGATGCCCCCAGGGGGTCCCTTTAAGGTCTAAAATGTCTGAAAATGATGGAAACACTGCTCAAATGACACAGGAAAATCATGGGGATCACCCCTGGAAGCATTCATGACTCTTAGTTCACAGCTTTAAACATTTTTTTTCCGAGATTCATGCGATTTTTCCTGGTGGCACAAAAAACACATTAAAACGAAACCAAAACTTATTTTGCTGGGAAATATGTCAAGGTACATCCTTTGCAGGTTAATGACTTACTTGTTAGGCCAAATATTTAACCCCAGACATAAAATTTTCTCTCCGATTAAGGCTTAATTCAGACGCAGCGTTTTTGAAGCGTTTTTCAACTTTAACATTGCTTTCAACCACTACAAATGCATTCACTGGGAAATGTCACTGTAATATTTAACACCCCTAGCTGGCCATGCGGTGTGTGACACATAAGCAGGCCCATCTTGTTTAATTTATGAAGGAGGGACTCTTAACGTCACAGAGCCTATTTTTACTGGTGCATCAGGCGGAATAATTCTTCTTAAATGGTCATTATTAAACAGTGGGTCTCCTAAGCTGTTGTAACCTATGCTGTGAGTGGATGGGCCGCCAAGAATTATGACAATACCCCTTTCATAAGATGTCCAGGGGGGACTCCTGAAAAAGTGTTGCATTGAATTCAAGGCCTACCAATTCATATGCACCCCATTACGCCTTTGAACCCACATGCTGGATGGACCCAGAAAAATCCACATCACAATAAGTATTTTGTGCCCCTGTACTCCTTTGTTTTACTCATTGGCAGCAAGGCCAGAACTGCTGCATAGTCAGTCATATGTACCCCATTATGCCTTGTAACCAACATACTGGATGGGCCCATGAAAATCCACTTCACAATATTCATTTTGTTCTCCCGTACTCCTTTGTTTTACACATTGGCAGCAAGTCCAGCCCTGCTGCATAGTCATATGCACCCCATTACGCTTTGGAACCCACATACTGGATGGGCCCATGAAAATCCACTCGTATTTTTTAGTGGTATGATGGTTCCCTCTTTGCAGAATTATTTACAGGAGAATTTGTCAATTTTATTTCCCATGTTTTTAACACTAAGGTTCAGATACGGCTTTAAATAAGGCTAATGCTTGCAATACAACGCAATTTTATTGCAAACTACAAAATTCAAAGAATAGTATGATTGAATAATGTGAGTGTGTACACTTTTGTATATCTTAACATATAAAGTTTAATAAGTACAGGGTGGAGCGCGGTAATTTGCTGATTTGGGAATGAAATAAAAAAATTATGATCATTAGAAAAATGTATTTTATATTTTAATTATACTGAACAGTAATGGAATTTTTAAATTACATGGTTTTAAATAGTGTATCTGGCAAATGTTGACCTTCGCTATCCACACACTGCTGCATACGTTTTCTGAAGTTTTCATGAACTCTAACAAGCATGTCCACTGGTATTCTGCCAATTTCAGCTTCAATATTGTTCCTTAGGTCTTCCAAGGTGTTGGGACGGTTGATATACACCTTAGACTTCAGGTAACCCCAAAGGAAAAAATCGCATGGGGCTAAATCTGGTGAGCGTGCTGGCCAGTTCACATCTCCCCTCAAAGAGATAAGCCGTCCAGGAAACATTTGCCTCAAACAATTCATGGTAACCCTCGCTGTGTGTGCAGTGGCACCATCCTGTTGGAACCATGTATCCTCTAGTTCCATTGCCTCAAGAGCCGGCTGAAAATAATCCTGTATCATAGACAAGTACCGTTCGGAGTTCACAGTTATGGCACGACCATTATCCTGAAAAAAGTAAGGACCAATGATGCCTACTCGTGATATGGCGCACCACACAGTGACGCGGTCCGAATGCAGAGGTCTCTCGTGAACTTCTCTGGGGTTTGTTTTACTCCAGTAACACATATTTTGTTTGTTTACACACCCACTGAGGTGAAAATGTGCCTCATCAGAAAAAAACACAATTGCGTCACGGGGTATTGTTGCTAACATGTCTTCACAAGAGGTCCGCCGTGTCAAATAGTCCCATGCTGACAAATGTTGGACCACGCACATTTTATACGGGTGAAAATTCAGTTCATCATGAAGAATCCGGTGGAGAGAACGTCTTGAAATGCCAAGAGCAAATGATTGCTTCCGAGCAGAGCGTTTCGGAGATTGCAGTACTGCTGCTCTAACTCTCTCGATGTTTTGTGGTGTTGTAATCCTTCTCTCAGGTCCCCTTCGTACACATGACACATTCCCTGCTGTTCTGAATGCATTCACCCAATTTACAATTGATTGCCGTCCAGGAACACGTCCGCGTGGAGGAACAGCGAATTGTAAACGAAAAGCACGCTGCACTGCAATGATCGAGTGGGCATTTGAAAAATACGCTTCAACACAAAATGACCTCTCCTCACGTGTCCACTGCATGATGGCAACTGAAAGGCAGAGGAATACAAATCTCCCATCAGCCACTGTAAGCCACACCCACTCTCCCCTCTCTTCGACCGACAGTGTACAGCATGCAGTGCAAAAAAGCAAATTACCGCACTCCACCCTGTACATATAAGGATTAAATACATATAGTGATTACGTATATATGAAGATTAACTACATACAGTATACTTAAATCATCACCAAGAGGCTTTTAAACATCATCCGTCTGGAATATCAGAGAAGCAACACCAAGACAGAGAACCCCTGGGAGATTACCTACACTGCATGGGCGACCCCAATTATGCATGCAAATTGCCTCATCTGAGAAAAAGAGGACTTAAACTTTATAGCACCACCTGTTGGAAGTAGCAATACTACAAGTCACAATCAACCCTTTAACGAGTCGTGCAATATGACTTAGGATAAAAGCCAAATCAATATCTCAATTCGCAGACAAGGTGTTTCGAGCTGCTGGCACTCAACAGTGCGAAGCTTGAGAACTGATTTGGCTAGGTGAGAGGCTTTGGACTGGGGTCTAAGGGGTATCATTTCTCCTTATGGAAAGTGGCATACCATCTCTGGCTTGTCAAGGTAAGGAGGCTTATTCACCATGCAATGCTCCTCTGGGAAATATAATATGCAAATTGCCTCTTCCAAGAAAAAGAGGACTTAAACTCTATAGCGCCACCTGTTGGAAGTAGCAATCCTACAAGTCACAATCAACCTTTTAACGAGTCATGCAATATGACTTAGGCTAAAATCCATATCAATATCTCAATTCGCAGACAAGGTGTTTCAGGCTGTTAACACTCGTCAGTGCGAAGCATGAGAACTGATTTGGCTAGGTGAGAGGCTCTGGACTGGGGTCTAAGGGGTATCATTTCTCCTTATGGAAAGTGGCATACCATCTCTGGCTTGTCAAGGTAAGGAGGCTTATTCACCATGCAATGCTCCTCTGGGAAATATAATATGCAAATTGCCTCTTCTGAGAAAAAGAGGACTTAAACTCTATAGCGCCACCTGTTGGAAGTAGCGATCCTACAAGTCACAATCAACCCATTAATGAGTCGTGCAATATGACTTAGGATAAAAGCCAAAGCAATATCTCAATTTGCAGACACGGTGTTATGCAGGTATCCCAGTTTTGGCATCTGTCTTAGTCATGTTTCTCTGGTCTTATATAGTGATTTACACTATGTATTAACTCTAGTTTCACCTAGACCTTCAAGTGGCCAGCTTTCAAGGTTGTATGAAACTGAGATATCATGGAGTCATCAGACGAGGGACCATAAACATCTAGAAAATAAAAGCCTCAAGGACTTAGATCAAACCACCACAGGCAGAGTTTCGGTCAACCTTAATGTTTTACAATGACAAACAGCAAACATATAGAGGCTTAGAACTGTTTGTGAAGTGAATAAACAAACATTTCTCAAGATTGTGTCACTACGAGCATTGTCTTTCGCATATGTAAATGTTTTACAAGAAATGCAACAATGTTATTGTGTGAATGCATTCGATATACAGTATTTTAGTCTGGATTTCAAATCACCATTTGTATATTCGCCATTTGTACATTTGAAGCAGCCAAAGTTATGGCTCTCAAGGAGAGAAACTAATATACTGCTTTATCAAATTTATATGAAGTGTATTGTGTCCCATGTTCGTAACCAGGCAACACAATATGAGCTTTCCAATGGAGCTCTTTACGGTACACAAATGTTATGAAGTCTTTGCCATCAAGGATGTGGTTTCACCAATGTGGGTACCTTTTTTTAAAAATATACTATTGCCATCAGAGTCCCACTTGCTTAAAATTCTGTGGCCTATAAAAGTACAGATCACATTCACCCTGGTGACCTAGTGGCAGGTAAAGGACACATTGCAGGAGACAGAGTTAAGAAGTAGGCCCAATGTAATGTAATGCCCAATTCCCCAAAGTGGGGTCCTTTTATACTAAATAAAATAGTGCCATCACAGCCCCCTTGCCCAAAATGCACCGTACAGAGCACATTCACCCTGGTGATCTGGTTGCAGGTAAAGGACACATTGCTGGAGACAGAGTTAAGAAGTAGGCCCAATGTAATGCAATGCCCAATTCCCCAATGTTGGGTCATTTCTTTACTAAATAAAATAGTGCCATCACAGTCCCCTTGCCCAAAATGCACCATACAGAGCACGTTCACCCTGTTGATCTAGTGGCAGTTAAACAAGAAACATTGAAGGAGACAGAGTTAAGAATTAGGCCCAATGTAGTGGTGCAAGTCTCTGAGACATGTAATGCAGTGCATGAGCTGCCAAACAATTCCCCAATGGAGGTACCTTTTTAAAAATATACTAGTGCCATCACAGGCCCCTTGCCCAAACTTCACTGGCCTATAACAGTACAGAGCACGTTCACCCTGGTGATCATGGAACAGTGGCAAGAAGAAAGCCATTTCTCAAAGATATCAATAAAAAGTGTTGTTTAAAGTTTGCAACAAGTCACCTGGGAGACACACCAAACATGTGGAAGAAGGTGATCTGGTCACATGAAACCAAAATCAAACTTTTTGGCAACAATGTCAAATGATATGTTTGGCGTAAAGGCAACACAGCTCATCACCCTGAACACACCATCCCCACTGTCAAACATGGTGGTGGCAGCATCATTGGTTTGGGCCTGTGTTTCTTCAGCAGGAACAGGGGAGATGGTTAAAATTGATTGGAAAATGGATGGAGCCAAATACAGGACCATTCTTGAAGAAAATCTGTTGGAGTCTGCAAAAACCTGAGACAGGGACGGAGGTTTGTCCTCCAACAAGACAATGATCCCAAACATAAAGCAAAATCTACAATGGAATAGTTCACAAATCAACGTATCCAGGTGTTAGAATGGCCAAGTCAAAGTCCAGACCTCAAACTAATCGAGAATCTGTGGAAAGAGCTGAAAACTGCTATTCACAAACGATCTCCATCAAACCTCATTGAGCTCGAGCTGTTTGCCAAGGGAGAATGGGCAAGAATTTCAGTCTCTCAATGTACAAAACTGACAGAAATGTACCCCAAGCGACTTGCAGCTGTAATCACAGCAAAAGGTGGCACAACAAAGTATTAAGTTAAAGGGGCCGAATAATATTGCACACCCCACTTTTCAGTTTTTGAATTTCCACAAAAACTTCAAATAACCTATCAATTTCGTTCAACTTCACAATTGTGTTCCACTTGTTGTTCATTCTTCACCAAAAAGTTACATTTGGCAACATTATGTTTGAAGCATGATATGTGGGAAAAGGTTGAAAAGTTCCAGGGAGCCGAATACTTTTGCAAGGCACTGTGTATATATATATATATTATATATATATACACACTATATATATATATATATATATATATATATATATATACACTGCTCAAAAAAATAAAGGGAACACTAAAATACCACATCCTATATATCATTGAATGAAATATTTCAGTTGTAAATTTTTATTCATTACATAGTGGAATGTGTTGAGAAAAATAAAACATAAAAATGATCAATGTAAATCGAAATGAATATGCCATGAAGGTCTGGATTTGAAATGATACTCAAAATCAAAGTGGAGAATCAAATTACAGATCCAACTTCAGTGGAAATGCCTCAAGACAAGGAAATGATGTTCAGTTGTGTGTGTTGCCTCCATGTGCCTGTATGACCTCCCTACAATGCCAGCGCATGCTCCTAATGAGGCTGCGGATGGTCTCTTGAGGGATCTCCTCCCAGACCTGGACTAAATCATCCGCCAACTTCTGGATAGTATGTGGTGCAACATGACGTTGGTGGATGGTGCAAGACATGATGTCCCAGATGTGTTCATTCGGATTCAGGTCTGGAGAACAGGTGGGCCAGTTCATAGCTTCAGTGCCTTCATCTTGCAGGAACTGCTGACACACTCCAGCCACATGAGGTCTGGCATTGTCCTGCATTAGGTGGAGCCTAGGGCCAAATGCACCAGCATATGGTCTCACAAGGGGTCTGAGGATCTCATCTCAGTACCTTATGGCAGTCAGGCTACCTCTGGCAAGCACATGGAGGGCTGTGCGGCCCTCCAAAGAAGGATGTTGCAGGCAGCAGATCGCTCTCCGTGGTGTCTCCAGACTCTGTCACATGTGTTCAGTGTGAACCTGCTTTTATCTGTGAAGAGCGCAGGGCGCCAGTGTCAAATTTGCCAATCCTGGTGTTCTGTGGCAAATGCCAATCATCCTGCATGGTGTTGGGCTGTGAGCACAACCTTCATCTGTGGACATCAGGCACTCAGACCATCCACATGGAGTCGGTTTCTAACCGTTTGTGCAGACACATGCACATTTATGGCCTGCTGGAGATCATTTTGCAGGGCTCTGACAGTGCTCCTTCTGTTCCTCCTTGCACAAAGGCTGAGGTAGTGGTCCTGCTTCTGGGTTGTTGCCCTTCTATGGCCCCCTCCATGTCTCTGGGTGTACTGGCCTGTCTCCTGGTAGTGCCTCCAGCCTCTGGACAATGACAGACACAGCAAACCTTCTTGCCTCAGCTCGAGAAAGGCAGAGATATATATATACACCATATTGTGGTGTAGTGACCAAGTCCGGCAGTGTTGTGAATGGCCGATATGTGTCGCAGAGGGAGTCTGTGGTAAGTCTGATGCAATATTGTTGTTCTGGGACCTGTAGTCCCTCAAGAGTGTGTTTATGTATGATGTAGTTGTAAAGGAGACTTACTAGGCTAGTTGTGTGAGATGGGCGGGACAAACTAGCCACACATCCACACACTCCCATCCAGGGGAGTGGTTAAGGGTATATAATGTGACCAGGGTGTGGGTCACATGTTCATGTTTTGGTCTTGGAGTGTGGACCTGAATGGTCTATGCTGGAAGGTCCTGGAAGCCGGTGTTGGAAGTCCTGGAGTATAGGATTCCTGAAGAGCACATGGCAGGGCTCTGGACCTATCACATGCCAGTGTGTGGAATGGAAGGAGATCCATGTTGAACTGACCAGGGTCAGAGTGAGAAACGTCTGAAGGATACCTCTGTGGAGAAGAGGTATCTGAGAAACCTGTACGACACCAACAGGTTACGGAAAGGGATCCGTGTTATGCTAACCGGGGTTAGAAGAGAGAGACATTGTGTATGGGGCACCTCTGAGGCCAAGAGGTGTCCAGGAACCTGTGAAGGTCGCCAGCATTTAACGGACGAGGTCCGTGTCTTATGCTGACCGGGGTCAGAGACGAACTGTGGTGAAGTTGAATATGTACAGACGGTGTTCAAGCTGTTACCAAGTTCTGAGGATGTGGTTTATGCTGACGTGAAATAAACCTAGAGACTGTGTTTTATAAGAATCCGTGCCTGAGTGCGTTAATCCCGTGCCAAGCGAGTGTCCCCCAAGACACGTAGTAGGCGCTATTCTACAATTGGCGTTCGAATGCGGGCAACGTTCCAGGTGGCACGTTAAGAGTTAATGCCTGTAACTCGGCAGGGTTATGAAGGTGACAAGCGTCTTACTGTGGATCGGCGGGTCCACGAAGGTGACAAGTGGCTTGCTGTGGATCGGCGGGTCCACGAAGTTTGCGGTGGAGCCGTGCAGAGCCTTGTGGAGCAAAGCTGCAGTTGCAGCAAGAGGTTCAGCAGCAGCGGCTTGTGATTGCCAGCAGGAACTGGTGAAGTGAAAAGAAAAAAAAAAAAAACATTTTTTTCCGTGCAGAATCTTAAAGGGCCGGTGCGACCCAAAGAGACGTGTTTTTTTCTGTACTGTGTGAACTGGTACTGTTGGGTGTACCCCAGGGAAGGGGTGGTGTCCCTAAAGGGTAGCATCCCAAAAATAGGGCAGAAAACCCAAACAGGGATGTTGCCAAAAAGGGGCGGAGTCCCAAAAGGGGGTGGTATCCCAAAAGGGAGTAATTGCCCAAAAAGGGGTGGTAACCCTAAAGGGGGTGGAGTCCCAAAAGGCGGCGGTAACCCAGGGAATGCCAGTGTCCAAAAAAGGGCGGAGCCTCCTGAAGTTAAAAGGGTGGTGCAGACAGGTGGGCCCCAGGGGAAATTGTATTATGCAGGTCCATGTTATACTGTGGATTGCTCAGCTAATGGTTTATCATGACAGTGCTCCTTTTTGTTGGATGGAGAATGTGTGATAGGACTGACAGACCCAGGGAGTAAAGAGACTTTGCTGAGAACCCCTTCTGAATGCACTATGTCACCTGGGTTAGGGACAAGAGTGAATGACACAGGTGGGTTCGTTAAAGGACATTTGGCAGGCTGCCTCTACATTGACATGACAGAGGAGTCCACTTATCATGATGTAAGAGTAGTACTGAACTTACTGTACACTATGGTAATAGGGCGAGATTTGGAAACCCAGTGGGACTGGTGGATAAAAGGGAAAGTGTCTGTGGAATTAATGTGTATGAAAATTAATGCAGAGAATGCACCCCCTATAGTTGACAGTCCTAAGTTAGGCGTGACCAAGGAAAATGGTGGACGACCCCAACTTACGGACATGATGTCACCTGATGTGTGCCACAACATGACTGTTAGTAGTGTGATAGATAGAACATGTGGAGCTGACACCCGGAAAGAGTGTGACTTGGGGGTTCACCATACTGTGGGGTATGACACAGACTATGCGGGTGATTGTGACTCTGAGGAAGTAGGGGAGTACAGTAAAGAAGAGCCCCACCAGAAGGAAAAGTCCTCCCGTCGGCGGAGACGTAAAGGATACAAAGAAGTGGTACCAGTTGTACCTTGTGAAGAACTGGAGGAGGCCACCAAAGGAGTGGGGCCTGAAGTAGATACCACCTCGCGTGTTGAAAGCTCAGCCAATCCAGAGGATGGAGGGAGTGAGCTAAGCATGGTCCATGAGGCTGTGGATACCCGTTTGAAGCAAGAAGAGCTTCGGAGACAGGCCGCTGAGTGTCGTGTGAGTGCCTTAGAGAAAGAGGTGGCGGAACTCAGAGGTCGCCTGGAAGACAGCCAGTCAATGTATAAAGCAGCCTGGGAGAAGGTGGAGCGGCCGGTGTCTATCCTGGCCAAACATCTGGAAGCTGGTGATGTTTAGAGGTGAATTGGACCCAAGAAACAAGTCAGTTAGTGATACTGTCCACAACTGGTGCCACAGCTAAGAGGGTAGCTACCCTAAGTGACATGCACTTGAGATATGTGCGCACAAAGTGGATGATCCAATTGCGGAATGAAGACGCTGTTAGATGACTGGAGCATGTGAGAAAAGCTCGGAGTCTTCAGGAAAGTGTAATACAGGTACCCGTCTCTATGGTAAAAAGAGTCATTGGAAGGAATGGTCAAGCCATGCAAGAGATGGTGGATAAGTCTGGAGTGGTAAGGTTGAGAATACCTGGTGTCCATGAAGATCAAATACCCCGGGAAAAGGGTATGGTTCCCTTCTTCATTGTGGGAACAGAGAAGAGTCTTGGCGAAATACGGACTCTGCTGGAATATCGTATGGTATATCTGAAGGAGATCGAGCAGCTAAGGGTTGAAGGACGACACCTTACAGGACTGCTGCGCTCAGTTGATGGAAGATGGCTGCCATGTTTGACCCGAAATGTGGACAAAGGGGTGGAAGTATCCAGCCTAAGGAAAGAAGTAGTGTCACCTCAGTTGACTCAGGGATGAGTGACATAGCTGGGAGACCTTGTAGAAAGAATGTGGTGACTAAGGGTTTGGTGACGCAGATGGACTGTGACTTGAGGGCTAAAGCTCAAAACCTACATGTTGACCGCTGGGGGCAGGGGAGGCCTATTAAAGGTGACATGGGTTCCCGGTATCGGAAACCCTGGTTTATGTCATGTGTCCACTCCGATAGGGTTGAACAAAGCAGGGAGGTATGTGGTGTAGTGACCAATGGTACAGCCAGGGGGTGCTGTGTGTGTGCTGCAAGATGCACTTGGAGGCATAATTCTGATGAGGCAAAGTCCGGCAGTGTTGTGAATGGCCGATATGTGTCGTAGCGGGAGTCTGCGTGGTAAGTCTGATGCAATATTGTTGTCCTGGGACCTGTAGTCCCTCAAGAGTGTGTTTATGTATGTTGTTGTTGTAAGGGAGACTTACTAGGCTAGTTGTGTGAGATGGGCGGGACAAACTAGCCACACATCCACACACTCCCATCCAGGGGAGTGGTTAAGGGTATATAATGTGACCAGGGTGTGGGTCACATGTTCATGTTTTGGTCTTGGAGTGTGGACCTGAATGGTCTATGCTGGAAGGTCCTGGAAGCCTGTGTTGGAAGTCCTGGAGTATAGGATTCCTGAAGTGTACATGGCAGGGCTTCGGACCTATCACACGCCAGTGTGTGGAATGGATGGAGATCCATGTTGAACTGACCAAGGTCAGAGTGAGAAACGTCTGAAGGATACCTCTGTGGAGGAGATGTATCTGAGAAACCTGTGCGGCACCAAAAGGTAACGGAAAGGGATCCGTGTTATGCTAACCGGGGTTAGAAGAGAGAGACATTGTGTATGGGGCACCTCTGAGGCCAAGAAGTGTCCAGGAACCTGTGAAGGTCGCCAGCAGGTAACGGACTAGGTCCGTGTCTTATGCTGACCGGGGTCAGAGACGAACTGTGGTGAAGTTGAATATGTACAGACGGTGTTCAAGCTGTTACCAAGTTCTGAGGATGTGGTTTACGCTGACGTGAAATAAACCTAGAGACTGTGTTTTATAAGAAATTCGTGCGTTAATCCCGTGCCAAGCGAGTGTCCCCCGAGACACGTAGTAGGCGCTATGCTACTATATATATATATATATATATATATATATATATACTGTATATTCAGAGGCATGCACGACAGAAATGTACTGAAGTGCGTAGACCCCCTATTACGTTTTCCTTACAATGTAATTGTTTGATTGATTATACATTTGTTTAAAATACTGGTAAACAGAAAGTACTAAAGCAAATAAACCTACTCTTAATCATTCAATAATAAAGATTAGTTACATAGAGCCTGTGCTATTGTATGTTGTTATGCAGCTGGATGATTGTGGATGTCTTTCATAACTTGGTGTTTTAAAGGACAAAGATTCAATATCCAATGCAGTGACACATGTACCTGAAGATGGATGTGCAAAGCATATCTCTGTGCACTCAAATGATTAACTGCTACCTTGGGAAATAAGATATATCTTCAAGAAACAAATGGTTTCAGGTAGAAACAAGATTGTTTTCAAAGCAATATAATTACATAAAAAAAGTTGAAATATTAAAAGAAATATATTTTTCCCTAAAATATATCAAGTCACCAGATATAATGCTCATTAGTTCTGTATATCATATAATTTTTTTTCTGCACCATATGTTAGATGGTCCACGGCAAATTGAATTTAAGTCGAATTTTCTGAAATTTGTGGGTGAATTTGATCAGTTTTTGGTTTACATACTGTAGATCAACCTAAATAAATGCTCCTCGCTATTTCATACATTTCTAGAGAGCCAGAGGGGCTAACAATGACAGGAGCAACTGGTCTGTCTTCCCCATTATTCCCTCCAGCTACAAGACCACATGATTTAGTGAATCCACTCATGACGGACTATAACAGCAAATATAGAAGACTTGGGGTGGCCAAGGAGTGAAATTTAAGACACTCTTACTGATGAACATTTAATTGCGTCAATATGGAGAGAAAGATGTGTAAATAAAGAATATTATTATTATTATTGTTATTAAAAAAGATGCGTCAGCTTGCAGCAGCAGTGTCAGTGTAATGGATTGATGTATTCCAATTAGACACATTTCTTATCCTTCTTGCATTACAAAAGTTTGCTTCTCTCACTCTCAGCCCCTCTCTTTCCTTCCTCTAAGGCTATATTAATATAACATGCTTTATAATTGGGCAACAGATTGGATATAGTATTGGGAGACAGCAACAAGTTAAAAAAATGTTCCTGTTTAATGACTTGTAGATATGGCAAAATTTTAAAAGGATTATTAGCATTAGAAAGAATGCTTATAATTTAAGGAAACCAAAACTGATTTTTTTAATTAAAAAATAGGACATTTCAATGTAATTTATGAAGGAAGCAAAACCTTCCAAAAATAAGGGACTCAGATACGCCCTGTATTAGATATAAAGGAGGACCTCATACACATTCTGTTCAAATTGTAATGTATTGGTACTCAAAGTCTCATAAAGGCTATGCACTTTTGAGAGCTACTGTAGATACTAAGGCAATGTACTCGAGACCAGGGAATAGACTATGGGTGAGCAATATAATACCAAAATGTTTTTGAAAAAGTTTTTTGAGTTTTATACAGTGAGGGAAATAAGTATTTGATCCCTTGCTGATTTTGTAAGTTTGCCAAATGACAAAGACATGAACAGTCTGTAGTTTTAAGGGTAGGTTAATTTTAGGATTGAGAGATAAAATATCAAAAATAAAATTCAGAAATTCACATTGCATAAATTATATACAGCTCTGGCAAAAATTAAGAGACCATTGCAAAATGTTCAGTTTATCTGATTTTTCTCTTTACAGGTAATTTTTTGTGTAAAATGTAAATTGTTATTTTACTGTATAAACTTCTGACAGCATATCTCAGAGTTTCCAAGCAATAAATTTAGTATTTTTTTCTGACAAAGAAAAATGGTCCTAATAAAAAAAACAGTGCTTTCAGACCTCAAATAATGCAAATAAAACACGTTCATAATCATTTAGAAAAAACAATACTAATGTTTTAACTCAGGAAATTAATATTTTGTGGAATAACCAAGATTTTTAATCACAGCTTTCATGCGTCTTGCCATGCCTTCCACCAGTCTTACACACGGCTTCTGGCACAAAAATTTAAGCTGTTCTTCTTTGTTTGATGGCTTGTGACTATCCATCATCCTCTTGATTACATTCCAGAGGTTTACAATGGGGTTCAGGTCTGAAGATTGGGCTGCTCGGGACAGGGTTTTGATGCCGTGGTCTCTTATTTTTTGCCAGAGCTGTACATGTATTTGTATTTTGCAGTGAGAAATAAGTATTTGATCCCTCTGGCAAACAAGACTTAATCCTTGGTGGCAAAACCCTTATTGGCAAGCAAAGCAGTCAGAACTTTTTTGTAGTTGATTATGACATTTGCACATGTCAGGAGGAATTTTGGTCCACTCCTCTTTGCAGATCATCTCTAAACCATTAAGATTTTTAGGCTGTGGCTTGGCAACTCGGAGCTTCAACTCTCTCATAATTTTTTTATGGGATTAAGGTCTGGAGACTTGCTAGGCCACTCCATTGTCATGATCCCAATGGCAGGGGATCACAAAAGGACAAGCACAAAAACAAAACAAGCTCTAGGGTGATGGAACCTGAGCTGACCGCGATCCTGAACCTAAACACACAACTAGCAGTAGCCGGGGAACGTGCCTACAATGATTCCTAGACGTCTCGCGCCAGCCGAAGGATTAACTTCCCCTATTAGAAGAAACACAGACCTCACTTGCCTCCAGAGAAACACCCCACAGAAATAGCAGCCCCCCACATGTAATAACGGTGAAATGAGAGGAAAGCACATACGTAGTTATGAAAATAGAATCAGCAAAAATGAGGCCCGCTAAAGCTAGATAGCAGAGGATACAAAAGTGAACTGCGCGGTCAGCGAAAAACCCTTCAAAAAACCATCCTGAAATTACTTGAACTCATGTGCCAACTCATGGAACATGAGGAGTAATTTCAGCCCACTAGAGCAACCAGCAGCAAGGAATCACATATCAGCAAGCTGGACTAAGACAAAAATAAAGCAAAACGTGGAACAGGAAAATCAAAACTTAGCTTGTCCTGAAGATAACAGACGCAGGGAGCAGAGGTAAAAAGACACGCTGATTACATTGATAGCCGGCGAGGAAATGACAAAAAGGCCAGGTTAAATAGGAAACTCCCATAACCTGATGGAACAGGTGGACACCAGAGACCGCAGAGAACACAAGTCACCCAGTACCATCAGTAACCACCAGAGGGAGCCCAAAAACAGAA
Organism: Ranitomeya imitator; assembly: GCF_032444005.1. Taxonomy (NCBI): domain Eukaryota; kingdom Metazoa; phylum Chordata; class Amphibia; order Anura; family Dendrobatidae; genus Ranitomeya; species Ranitomeya imitator. The sequence continues at coordinate 1,151,942,372 of NC_091282.1, forward strand.
CTCACAACAGTACCCCCCCTTGAGGAGGGGTCACCGAACCCTCACGAGAACCACCAGGGTGACCAGGATGAGCCCTATGAAAAGCACGGACCAAATCGGCAGCATGAACATCAGAGGCAATCACCCAAGAATTATCCTCCTGACCATAACCCTTCCACTTGACCAAATACTGGAGTTTCCGTCTGGAAACACGAGAATCCAAGATCTTCTCCACAACATACTCCAATTCAGCCTACACCAGCACCGGAGCAGGAGGCTCAAGCGAAGGAACAACAGGTACCTCATACCTCCGCAACAACGACCGATGGAACACATTATGAATAGCAAACGATGCGGGGAGATCCAAACGAAACGACACAGGGTTAAGAATTTCCAAGATCCTATAGGGACCGATGAACCGAGGCTTGAACTTAGGAGAAGAGACCTTCATAGGAACAAAACGAGAAGACAACCACACCAAGTCCCCAACAAGAAGTCGAGGACCCATGCGGCGACGGCGATTAGCAAACTGCTGAGCCCTCTCCTCGGACAACTTCAAATTGTCCACCACATGACTCCAAATCCGATGCAACCTATCCACCACCATGTCCACTCCAGGACAATCAGAAGGCTCCACCTGACCAGAGGAAAAACGAGGATGAAACCCCGAATTACAAAAGAAAGGAGAAACCAAGGTAGCAGAACTAGCCCGATTATTAACGGCAAACTCGGCAAGCTGCAAAAAGGAAACCCAGTCATCTTGATCAGCAGAAACAAAACACCTTAAATAAGTTTCTAAAGTCTGATTAGTTCGTTCCGTCTGGCCATTCGTCTGGGGATGGAATGCAGACGAAAAGGACAAATCAATGCCCATCTTAGCACAGAACGTCCGCCAAAATCTAGACACAAACTGGGATCCCCTGTCAGAAACGATGTTCTCCGGAATGCCATGCAAACGGACCACGTTTTGAAAAAACAGAGGGACCAACTCAGAGGAGGAAGGTAACTTAGGCAAGGGTACCAGATGAACCATCTTAGAAAAGCGGTCACACACAACCCATATGACGGACATTTTTTGAGAGACAGGGAGATCCGAAATAAAGTCCATGGAAATGTGCGTCCAAGGCCTCTTCGGGATAGGCAAAGGTGACAACAATCCACTGGCCCGAGAACAGCAAGGCTTAGCCCGAGCGCAAACTCCACAAGACTGCACAAAAGAACGCACATCCCTCGACAAGGAAGGCCACCAAAAAGACCTGGCCACCAAGTCTCTAGTACCAAATATTCCAGGATGACCTGCCAACGCAGAAGAATGGACCTCGGAGATGACTCTACTGGTCCAATTATCCGGAACAAACAGTCTTTCCGGCGGACAACGATCAGGTTTATCCGCCTGAAACTCCTGCAAAGCACGTCGCAAGTCTGGGGAGACAGCCGACAAAATCACCCCATCCCTAAGGATACCAGTGGGCTCAGAATTTCCAGGGGAGTCAGGCACAAAACTCCTAGAAAGAGCATCCTCCTTCACATTCTTTGAACCTGGCAGGTATGAAACCACAAAATTGAAACGGGAGAAAAACAGTGACCAACGAGCCTGTCTAGGATTCAGACGCTTGGCAGACTCAAGGTACATCAAATTTTTGTGATCAGTCAAGACCAGCACACGATGTCTAGCACCCTCAAGCCAATGACGCCACTCCTCAAATGCCCACTTCATGGCCAAAAGCTCCCGATTACCAACATCATAATTCCGTTCAGCGGGCGAAAATTTTCTAGAAAAGAACGCACATGGCTTCATCACTGAGCCATCGGAGCTTCTCTGTGACAAAACCGCCCCCGCTCCGATCTCGGAAGCATCAACCTCAACCTGAAAAGGAAGCGACATATCTGGCTGATGCAACACAGGAGCAGAAGAAAACCGGCGCTTAAGTTCCTGAAAGGCCTCCACAGCCGCAGGAGACCAATCAGTAACATCAGCACCCTTCTTAGTCAAATCCGTCAAAGGCTTAACAACACTAGAAAAATTAGTTATGAAGCGATGATAAAAATTAGCAAAGCCCAAGAACTTCTGTAGACTCTTAAGAGATGTAGGCTGCGTCCAGTCACAAATAGCCTGAACCTTGACGGGATCCATCTCAATAGTAGAAGGGGAAAAAATATACCCCAAAAAGGAAATCTTCTGGACTCCAAAGAGACATTTAGAACCCTTTACAAACAAAGAATTGGCCCGCAGGACCTGAAACACCTTCCTGACCTGCTGAACATGAGACTCCCAGTCATCAGAAAAAACCAAAACATCATCCAAATACACGATAATAAATTTATCCAGATATTCACGGAAAATATCGTGCATAAAAGACTGGAAGACAGAAGGAGCATTAGAAAGTCCAAAAGGCATCACCAAATACTCGAAATGGCCCTCAGGCGTATTAAATGCGGTTTTCCCTCATCACCCTGCCTTATCCGCACAAGATTATACGCACCCCGAAGATCAATCTTAGTGAACCATTTAGCCCCCTTAATGTGAGCGAACAAATCAGTCAACAATGGCAAAGGATACTGATATTTGACTGTAATCTTATTCAAAAGACGATAATCTATGCAAGGCCTCAAGGAACCATCTTTTTTGGCCACGAAAAAAAACCTGCTCCCAAAGGGGACGAAGATGGACGGATATGTCCCTTTTCCAAGGACTCCTTAACATAATTCCGCATAGCAGTATGCTCTGGCACTGACAGATTGAACAAACGACCTTTAGGGAATTTACTGCCAGGAATCAAATCTATAGCACAATCGCAATCCCTGTGAGGAGGAAGCGAACTGAGCTTAGGCTCCTCAAAAACCTCCCGATAATCAGACAAAAATACCGGAACCTCAGAAGGAGTAGATGAAGCGATAGAAATCGGAGATGCATCATCATGAACCCCCTGACATCCCCAGCTTAACACAGACATTGTTTTCCAGTCTAAGACTGGGTTATGAGTTTGTAACCATGGCAGACCAAGCACTAAGACATCATGTAAATTATACAGTACCAGGAAGCGAATCACCTCCTGATGAACGGGAGTCATACGCATGGTCACTTGTGTCCAGTACTGAGGTTTATTCATAGCCAAAGGTGTAGAGTCAATTCCTTTCAAAGGAATAGGAACTTCCAGAGGTTCCAGACTAAACCCACAGCGATTGGCAAATGACCAATCCATAAGACTCAGGGCAGCGCCTGAATCCACATAGGCATCGACGGAAATGGATGATAATGAACAAATCAGAGTCACTGACAGAATGAACTTAGACTGTAAAGTACCAATGGCAACAGACTTATCAACCTTTTTTGTGCGTTTAGAGCATGCTGATATAACATGAGCTGAATCACCACAATAAAAACACAATCCATTTTTCCGCCTATAATTTTGCCGTTCACTTCTGGACTGAATTCTATCACATTGCATTATCTCAGGTGCCTGTTCAGAAGACACCGCCAAATGGTGCACAGGTTTGCGCTCCCGTAAACGCCGATCAATCTGAATAGCCATAGTCATGGACTCATTCAGACCTGTAGGCGCCGAGAACCCCACCATTAGGGTTGAGCGAAACGGGTCGTTCATTTTCAAAAGTCGCCGACTTTTGGCAAAGTCGGGTTTCATGAAACCCGATCCGACCCCTGTGCGGGGTCGACCATGCGGTACGCGACTTTCGCGCCAAAGTCGCGTTTCAATGACGCGAAAAGCGCCATTTCTCAGCCAATGAAGGTAAACGCAGAGTGTGGGCAGCGTGATGACATAGGTCCTGGTCCCCACCATCTTAGAGAAGGGCATTGCAGTGATTGGCTTGCTGTCCGCGGCGTCACAGGGGCTATAAAGGGGCGTTCCCGCCGACCGCCATGTTACTGCTGCTGATCTGAGCTTAGGGAGAGGTTGCTGCCGCTTCGTCAGAAGCAGGGATAGCGTTAGGCAGGGTCCATTAACCACCAAACCGCTTGTGCTGTAGCGATTTCCACAGCCCAACACCACCTTCGGTGTGCAGGGACAGTGGAAGCTACATTTTTTTTTTCCTCAGCGCTGTAGCTCATTGGGCTGCCCTAGAAGGCTCCCTGATAGCTGCATTGCTGTGTGTACGCCGCTGTGCAAACCAACTGCTTTTTTCAAAGCACAAATCCTCTTGTTCCTTCCTTTCTGCACAGCTATCTTGTTTGTTTGTCCACACTTTTTATTTAATTTGTGCATCAGTCCACTCCTTATTGCTGCCTGCCATACCTGGCTGAGATTACTGCAGGGAGATAGTAATTGAAGGACAGTTCCTTTTTTTTTTTTTTTTTGTGGGAGATTAAGATTGGCATTTCTGCTAGAGTGCCATCCCTGTCTGTGTCATCTCTCACTCAGTGGGCCATAGAAAGCCTATTTATTTTTTTGCTTGATTTGGGTTCTAAAATCTACCTGAAAAAATCACTACATCAATCAGTGGGAGAAAAATATTGGCCTCAGGGCTTGTGTGCCACTCCTTACTCCTGTGTGTGCCATCTCTCACTCAGTGGGCCATAGAAAGCCTATTTATTTTTTTGCTTGATTTGGGTTCTAAATTCTACCTGAAATAATCAATAAATCAATCAGTGGGAGATTAATATTGGCCTTTGGGCTTGTGTGCCAGTCCTAAGCGTGCCATCTCTCTCTCTCAGATAGTGGGCCATAGAAAGCCTATTTATTATTTTTTTTATTGGGTTTATAAATTTTCCCTGGAAAAAAAAAAAAAAAGTGGGAGATTAATATTGGCCTCTGGGCTTGTGTGCCAGTCCTGAGCGTGCCATCTCTCTCACAAATAGTGGGCCATAGAAAGCCTATTTATTTTTTTGGTTGATTTGGGTTCTAAATTCTACCTGAAAAAATCAATAAATCAATCAGTGGGAGATTAATATTGGCCTTTGGGCTTGTGTGCCAGCATGGGTGCTGTGGGGCAACAGGCCGCCTGCCCTGCTGGTGCATGGCCGCTGTGGCGGTGGGCGCCGCACGGCTCCGCTCCGTTAGGGCGATAGGACCCACTACGAGGTTTGCCGTGAAGGGGCAGTGGGCTTCATACAGTCTGATCAGAATGTTAAACTGAAAACTAGTGTTGAGCATTCCGATACCGCAAGTATCGGGTATCGGCCGATACTTGCGGTATCGGAATTCCGATACCGAGATCCGATATTTTTGTGATATCGGGTATCGGTATCGGAAGTGTAAAATAAAGAATTAAAATAAAAAATATTGTTATATTCACCTCTCCGGCGGCCCCTGGACATCTGCGCGAGGAACCGGCGTCCGGCACGGCTTCTTTCTTCAAAATGCGCGCCTTTAGGACCTGTGGTATGACGTCCCGGCTTCTGATTGGTCGCGTGCCGCCCATGTGACCGCCACGCGACCAATCAGAAGCCGCGACGTCATTCCTCAGCTAAAGTCCTAGAATGAGCGCCTCATATTCAGTTATATTAATTTCTGCCTAGCGGCTTTAGATCAACGTATGATTTTGGGATGTGCGGTTCATACTCTTTTTTCCTTTTTTGCAAAGCATGTTCTAGTCTTCTTCTTGGACCAGCACTCCTCCCATTTGGCTCAGGTGATTTTAATTAGCAGGAGACTGCAAAGTAAGGGGTCTAGCCCATTTTGGCTCTCACTGAAGAGCTGGAGGAAGGTGAGTTTAAGTGCTCCTTTCATTTTGGTGTTGGTGCTGTGTGGCGGCCATTGTTGCTGTGGCTTTGTGCTGGTGGGGCGGCGCGGTCTGGAGTCTTGGGGACTCAGTCTTACAGCATGGGTGCTGTGGGGCAACAGGCCGTCCGCCCTGCTGGTGCATGGCCGCTGTGGCGGTGGGCGCCGCATGGCTCCGCTCCGTTAGGGTGATAGGACCCACTACGAGGTTTGCCGTGAAGGGGCAGTGGGCTTCATACAGTCTGATCAGAATGTTAAACTGAAAACCTCATATTCAGTTATATTAATTTCTGCCTAGTGGCTTTAGATCAACGTATGATTTTGGGATGTGCGGTTCATGCTCTTTTTTTCATTTTATTTTATTTGGTTTCTAAATTATTCCTGAAAAAATCATTTTTTTTGTATTTTTTTTTTTCTAAAGTCTCCCTGAAAAAAAAAAAAAATCAAATCAGTGGGAGATTAATATTGCCCTTTCTGCTTGTGTGCCAGTCTTGACTCCTGGGTGTGCCATCTCTCTCTCTCTCTCCAATTGTGGGCCATAGAAAGCCTATTTTTTTTTTTTGCTTGATTTGGGTTCCAAAATCTACCTGAAAAAATCACTAAATCAATCAGTGGGAGATAAATATTGGCCTCTGGGCTTGTGTGCCACTCCTGACTCCTGTGTGCGTCCTCTCTCACTCAGTGGGCCATAGAAAGCCTATTTTTTTTTAATTTGTTTTCTAAATTCTCCCTGAAACAATCATTTCATTTTATTTGGTTTATAAATTCTTCCTTAAAAAATCATTTTTTTTTATTATTTTTTTTTTTCTAAAGTCTCCCTTTTAAAAAAAAACAAACAAATAAGTGGGAGATTAATATTTACATTTGCGCTTCAGTGACAGTCCTGCGTGTGTGGCATCTCTCTCATTTGTTGCCACCAACAACAGAGTGTGTAACATTGTGCCTGATTTTCGTTGTGGTCTCACCCACCTGTAAAGGCGTAGCTAAATCATACTGAAGTTATAGCTCACCGTGTAAGTTGTGTGACAGCAACAAATACCGTTAGTTTGGTAACGTTTTTAAAACAATGAGGAAGTCTGGTGGAAGAGGTCGTGGCCGGGGGCGTTCATTGTCAGCTGGTAATGAGGGTAGTGGTAGTGGTGGAGCATCAGCTGGTCGTGGGAAAAAAAATATTGCACCTAAGTCTGGAGCTGTGGAGCCAGGTTCGTCGTCTGGCTACACAAGGCCTCGAACGCTCCCTTTTCTGGGAGTAGGAAAACCGCTTTTAAAGCCGGAGCAGCAAGAGCAAGTTTTGGCTTATCTTGCTGACTCAGCCTCTAGCTCTTTTGCCTCCTCTCGTGAAACTGGTAAAAGTAAAAGCAGCGCGTCGTTAGTGGATGTTCACGGTCAGGGACAAGTCGCTTCCTTGTCCTCTTCAGCAAAAACAACAACAGAGAAGAATGCAGCAGGCGACACAACGGGTTACTCCATGGAGCTCTTTACACATACCGTCCCTGGCTTAGAAAGTGAAGCAGTTAACAGTCCATGCCCATTACAAGTTGAATCTGACATGGAGTGCACTGATGCACAGCCACAGCCAGACTACTATGCTGGTCCTTTGACTCAGACCACAACATTGCCCTCGCAGGGTGCTGATCAAGAATCAGACCCTGATGAGACTATGTTGCCCCATCACGAACGCTTTACCACCGACCGACACGGTGACACAGACGAAGTTGCACACGAGCTAGAAGAAGAGGTAATAGATGACCCAGTTCTTGACCCCGATTGGCAGCCATTGGGGGAACAGGGTGCAGGCGGCAGCAGTTCTGAAGCGGAGGAGGAGGGGCCGCAGCAGGCATCAACATCGCAACAGGTTCCATCTGCCGGGCCCGTATCTTGCCCAAAACGCGTGGCAAAGTCAAAACCTGTTGGAGGACAGCGTGGCCATCCGGTTAAAGCTCAGTCTGCAATGCCTGAAAAGGTATCCGATGCTAGAAAGAGTGCAGTCTGGCATTTTTTTTAAACAACATCCAATTGATCAGCGCAAAGTCATCTGTCAAAAATGTTCAACTACCTTAAGCAGAGGGCAGAATCTGAAAAGTCTCAATACAAGTTGCATGCATAGACATTTAACCACCATGCATTTGCAAGCTTGGACTAACTACCAAACGTCCCTTAAGGTTGTAGCACCCTCGGCCAATGAAGCTAGTCATCAACGCAACATCCCTTCCGGCAGTGTAGGGCCACCATTTTCTGCACCACCTGCAGTATCTGTGCAGGTTTCTTTGCCAGGCCAAAGCAGTCAGGGTCAGGGAATCACCAGTTTCGTAGTAGGAAACACTGCATCTAGGGCACCGGCGGCAACAATACCATCTCCCACCGTCTCTCAGTCTGCCATGTCCACCGGCACCCCCGCTAGTTCCACGATCTCCAGCTCTCCAGTCCAGCTCACCCTACATGAGACTATGGTTAGAAAAAGGAAGTACTTAGCCTCGCATCCGCGTACACAGGGTTTGAACGCCCACATAGCTAGACTAATCTCGTTAGAGATGATGCCCTACCGGTTAGTTGAAAGCGAAGCTTTCAAAGCCCTGATGGACTACGCTGTACCACACTACGAGCTACCCAGTCGACACTTTTTTTCCAGAAAAGCCATCCCAGCTCTCCACCAGCATGTTAAAGAGCGCATCGTCCATGCACTCAGGCAATCTGTGAGCACAAAGGTGCACCTGACAACAGATGCATGGACCAGTAGGCATGGCCAGGGACGTTACGTGTCCATCACGGCACACTGGGTAAATGTGGTGGATGCAGGGTCCACAGGGGACAGCAAGTTTGGGACAGTTCTGCCTAGCCCATGGTCTAGGAAACAGTTGGCTGTAGCCGTTCGCACCCCCTCCTCCTCCTCCTCGTCCTCCTGCAGAAGCGAGACCTCGTCCACAGACCGCAGTCGCACAACCACTCCATCCGCAGCTGCCACTGTTGCACACCAGGTCTCCCATTATGGGGCAGCTACTGGCAAACGTCAGCAGGCTGTATTGGCTATGAAGTGTTTGGGCGACAACAGACACACCGCTGAAGTTCTGTCCGAGTTCTTGCAGAAAGAAACGCAGTCGTGGCTGGGCACTGTAGATCTTGAGGCAGGCAAGGTAGTGAGTGATAACGGAAGGAATTTCATGGCTGCCATCTCCCTTTCCCAACTGAAACACATTCCTTGCCTGGCTCACACCTTAAACCTGGTGGTGCAGTGCTTCCTGAAAAGTTATCCGGGGTTATCCGACCTGCTCCTCAAAGTGCGTGGACTTTGCTCACATATCCGCCGTTCGCCCGTACACTCCAGCCGTATGCAGACCTATCAGCGTTCTTTGAACCTTCCCCAGCATCGCCTAATCATAGACGTTGCAACAAGGTGGAACTCAACACTGCACATGCTTCAGAGACTGTGTGAACAGAGGCGCGCTGTTATGTTTTTGTGGGAGGATACACATACACGGGCAGGCAGTAGGATGGCAGACATGGAGTTGTCAGGTGTGCAGTGGTCGAAGATTCAAGACATGTGTCAAGTCCTTCAGTGTTTTGAGGAATGCACACGGCTGGTTAGTGCAGACAATGCCATAATAAGCATGAGCATCCCCCTAATGCGTCTGCTGATGCAAAGTTTGACGCACATAAAGGATCAGGCATCTGCAGCTGAGGAAGAGGAAAGCCTTGATGACAGTCAGCCATTGTCTGGCCAGGGCAGTGTACAGGACGAGGTAGCGGGCGAACAGGAGGAGGAGGAAGAGGAGGATGATGGGGATGATTATATTTTTAATGAGGAAGCTTTTCCGGGGCCAGTGGAAATTGTTGGCGCGGCAAGGCCGGGTTCTGGTTTTTGGAGGGACACAAGTGACGTGGATTTGCCTGAAACTGCCCCTCAACCAAGCACAACCACAGATTTGAGAACTGGAACTTTGGGCCACATGGCGGATTATGCCTTACGTATCCTCAAAAGGGACACACGCATAACAAAAATGATGAACGATGACGATTACTGTTTGGCCTGCCTCCTTGATCCTCGCTATAAAGGCAAATTGCAAAATATAATGCCACATGAGAACTTGGAACTAATATTAGCAACCAAACAATCAACTCTTGTTGACCGTTTGCTTCTGGCATTCCCTGCACACAGCGCCCGTGATCGTTCTAACACGAGCTGCAGGGGCCAGTAGACCAGAGGTGTTAGAGGGGCAGAAATCAGAAGTGGCGTTGGCCAGAGGGGTTTTCTGACCAGGTTGTGGAGTGATTTTGCTATGACCGCAGACAGGACAGGTACTGCAGCATCAATTCAAAGTGACAGGAGACAACATTTGTCCAGTATGGTTACTAACTATTTTTCATCCCTTATCGACGTTCTCCCTCAACCGTCATTCCCATTTGATTACTGGGCATCAAAATTAGACACCTGGCCAGAATTGGCAGAATATGCATTGCAGGAGCTTGCTTGCCCGGCAGCTAGTGTCCTATCAGAAAGAGTATTCAGTGCTGCAGGTTCAATACTAACAGAAAAAAGGACTCGTCTGGCTACCCAAAATGTAGATGATCTAACCTTCATTAAAATGAACCACAACTGGATTTCGATATCTTTTGCCCCACCTTGCCCGGCTGACACCTAGCTTTCCTATGTAAAGGTCTTGCCTGTGGACTATTCTGAACGACTTTTCCAATCTCGTAATTTGCAGCACCTGATTGTCCAGCATCCGACATGTTAACACCTCCCTAAATGGCCAAAGTCCCCACACGGGGCCGTGGTATCGCCACTTGGCGCCAGCACCCGTGAGAGTACTGTTTGTCTGAGGAGGTGGGTGTGCCCGCTTTTGGTCGACGGCACTGCCACTAGGTCCCTCATAGTACAATAAAGTGTCTGGCGGTGGTGGTGCGCACCCAACGTCAGACACACCGTTGTAATATGAGGGGCCCTGGGCCTGTACCGCCGGCCACAAGACAGTCCCCCCCCAGCTCAAACAGTGCTCTACCACTTGCAAAATTTTCTCTCACAGCTCCATCAATGTTTAGTCTATGCGCTGACATCCTTCAATGCCTGGCACTGTCAATACCATTGTATTGACATTTTTCTTATGTTAGGCCTTCGAAGCCTGTCTGCGGTCACTCCTTCCACTAGGCCTCCACTGACCTGTCTACTGCTGCCCGTGTTCCCCTTGAACCAATTTTAAATTGCCTACAGCCCAATTTTTGTTACCGTATATACTCGAGTATAAGCCGACCCGAGTATAAGCCGACCCCCCTAATTTTGCCACAAAAAACTGGGAAAACTTATTGACTCGAGTATAAGCCTAGGGTGGAAATGCAGCATTTACCGGTGAATTTCAAAAATAAAAATAGATCATTATTTCCCCATAGCTGTGCCATATAGTGCTCTGCACCGTTCATATTTCCCCATAGGTGTGAACCATATAGTGCTCTGCACCGTTCATTGTGCCCCATAGATGTGCCATATACGGTGCTCTGCACCGTTCACTGTGCCCCATAGCTGTGCCATATACGGTGCTCTGCACCGTTCACTGTGCCCCATAGCTGTGCTGTGCCATATACGGTGCTCTGCACCGTTCACTGTGCCCCATACATAGCTGTGCTGTGCCATATACGGTGCTCTGCACTGTTCACTGTGCCCCATAGCTGTGCTGTGCCATATACGGTGCTCTGCACCGTTCACTGTGCCCCATAGCTGTGCTGTGCCATATACGGTGCTCTGCACCGTTCACTGTGCCCCATAGCTGTGCTGTGCCATATACGGTGCTCTGCACCGTTCACTGTGCCCCATAGCTGTGCTGTGCCATATACGGTGCTCTGCACCGTTCACTGTGCCCCATAGCTGTGCTGTGCCATATACGGTGCTCTGCACCGTTCATTGTGCCCCATAGCTGTGCTGTGCCATATACGGTGCTCTGCACCGTTCACTGTGCCCCATAGCTGTGCTGTGCCATATACGGTGCTCTGCACCGTTCATTGTGCCCCATAGCTGTGCTGTGCCATATACGGTGCTCTGCACCGTTCACTGTGCCCCATAGCTGTGCTGTGCCCATATACGGTGCTCTGCACCGTTCATTGTGCCCCATAGCTGTGCTGTGCCATATACGGTGCTCTGCACCGTTCACTGTGCCCCATAGCTGTGCTGTGCCATATACGGTGCTCTGCACCGTTCACTGTGCCCCATAGCTGTGCTGTGCCATATACGGTGCTCTGCACCGTTCACTGTGCCCCATAGATGTTCCACATAAATTTGTGCCGCCGCTGCCGCAATAAAGAAAAAAAAACACATACTCACCTCCCTTGATTGCAGCTCCCGGCGTCTCGTTCCGGCGCCTCCATCTTCCCGGCGTCTCTGCTCTGACTGATCAGGCAGAGGGCGCCGCGCACACTATATGCGTCATCGCGCCCTCTGCCTGAACAGTCAGAGAGCAGAGACGCCGGGAAGATGGAGGCGCCGGCCGGGAAGATGGAGCGGCGCCCGGCGGCTGGAACGTGGACAGGTGAATATAACATACTCACCTAGTCCTGGCGATCCTCGCGCTGTCCCCTCCTGTCTTCGGTGCCGCAGCTTCTTTCTCTATCAGAGGTCACCGGCACCGCTGATTAGAGAAATGAATAAGCGGCTCCGCCCCTATGGGAGGTGGAGCCGCTTATTCATTTCTGTAATGAGCGGTCCCACGTGACCGCTGAAGAGAGGAAGAAGCTGCAGCGCCGAAGCCCGTGGGACGGCAGGGACAGCGCGAGGATCGCTGGGACTAGGTAAGTATACCTCAGCGCCCGCTCCCCCTCACCTGCCGACCCCACCGCTACCGTGACTCGAGTATAAGCCGAGGGGGGCACTTTCAGCCCAAAAATTTGGGCTGAAAATCTCGGCTTATACTCGAGTATATACGGTATGTTAGGCCTTTGAAGCCTGTCTGCGGCCCGTTCTTTCCACTACTACTACACTGACCAGGCCACTGCTGCCCGTGTTCCCCTGGAACCAATTTTAAATTGCCTACAGCCAGCCCAATTTATTATGTTAGGGCTTCGAAGCCTGTCTGCGGTCCCTCCTTCCACTAGGCCTCCACTGACCTGTCCACTGCTGCCCGTGTTCCCCTGGAACCAATTTTAAATTGCCTAAAGCCCAATTTTTGTTATGTTAGGCCTTCGAAGCCTGTCTGCGGCCCGTTCTTTCCACTACTACTACACTGACCTGGCTACTGCCGCCCGTGTTCCCCTGGAACCAATTTAAAATTGCCGACAGTAAGCCCAATTTATTATGTTAGGCCTTCGAAGCCTGTCTGCGGTCCCTCCTTCCACTAGGCCCCCACTGACCTGTCTACTGCTGTCCGTGTTCCCCTGGAACCAATTGTAAATTGCCTACATCCCAATTTTTGTTATGTTAGGCCTTCGAAGCCTGTCTGCGGCCCGTTCTTTCCACTACTACTACACAGACCAGGCCACTGCTGCCCGTGTTCCCCTGGAACAAATTTTAAATTGCCTACAGCCAGCCCAATTTATTATGTTAGGCCTTCGAAGCCTGTCTGCGGTCCCTCCTTCCACTAGGCCTCCACTGACCTGTCTACTGCTGCCCGTGTACCCCTTGAACCAACATCAGAAAATATAAAAATAAGTATTTTGCTTATAAAAAAGAAAATACTGGAGAGATATCAAATGCAGACATTTTAACATTAAAAACAAACACATACAACAAAAATCTGGTACAGTACTAAAAATGGCCACCAGCTACAATAACTTTCTCCTGCAAGTAGTTAACTGAAAGTTTTTTTCAATTTAAAACACAGATATGGCATCCACCGAGTGTTGTCCTGTCGCGTCTTCTTTATATTATTGCCAAGAAGATGCAAAACAATGAAAATAATAAAATCATTATTTATCAAAAAAATAGAGTAAGTCAAAACCACATTGCAAATAAACATTCATTACAAATAAAGAAGCAGGGCGTGTCCGAGGGTGAGTATATACCTAATAAGAATATAATCACCCTCGGACGCGCCCTGCTTCTTTCCGACAGCCTTCCTTCCTAAGAATCAGCCCTTCCGTGGTGTAGAGAGAGGGTGTGTTACACTCCAAGGTGTTCCCCAGGTTGCCTTTCCTGAGCTTCGATCTTCATGCTCTCGTTTAGTAGTTGTCGGAAAGTAGGCTGCATTAGGCCTACAAATTGGGTATGGGGTGGAGAGAGATGGTGTGTTACACTCCAAGGTGTTCCCCAGGTTTCCTTGCCATTGCTTCGGTCTTCCGACTCTCGTTTACTAGTTGTAGAAAACTACACTGCATTAGGCCTACAAAATGGGTATCGGGTGGAGAGAGATGGTGTGTTACACTCCAAGGTGTTCCCCAGGTTTCCTTGCCATTGCTTCGGTCTTCCGACTCTCGTTTAGTAGTTGTAGAAAACTACACTGCATTAGGCCTACAAAATGGGTATGGGGTGGAGAGAGATGGTGTGTTCCACTCCAAGGTGTTCTCCAGGTTGCCTTTCCTGAGCTTCTATCTTCAGGCTCTCGTTAAATTGTGGTTAAATGGAACAACTGCATTTGGCGTACTAGTTGGTTTGGGGCCTACTAACAGTGTCTGCCGCTCCTTGCTGTTCTCCTGGTTTCCTGTCCTGAAATTCTGTTATCAGGCGCTCGTTAAGTAGTTGTTAATGTTAGACTGCATTTGGCCTACTAGTTGGGTTGGGGCCTACTATCGGTGTCTGCCACTCCTTGCTGTTCTCCTCCACTGAACAAAGCTGTGCCGCCTGTTTACTACGGTTGCCAATTTTGAACTGCATTTCGACTACTTACTGATTTGGGCCTACTCTCTGTGTCAGCCTCTCATTCCAGTTGTCCTCCACTGCAATGCCCCCTGGTTATTCCTGTGTTACCAATTTTGAACTGCATTTAGCCAACTTTATTCTTTGGGCCTATATCTGTGTTTCCTCCTCATCCTGCCCATTGCCCAGCCAGTGATAGATGAGTCTGCTGGTACACTGACCCATAACGCAACATTCCCCGTGCACGCTACACAACAACATTGTGACCCTGCTGAAAGTCAGGTTGCTCTTCCCGCATACCATACCACCTTACACGGGGACAAAGAGGAAGGTGCAGATGAAAGTGCAGGTTCCTTCATCAGGTGGGGGGAGGAATACTAGTTGGCGACGTCACTGGCACAGGGCCTCTCATAGTACGCAAAAGTGTTGCTGCCGGTGGGAGGCGCCCCCGCCGTGCAAACACACCGCTGTACTTTGAGAGGCCCTGTGCCAGTGCCAATGCCAACGAGTGGGCCCCCCCTGCTTGCTCAGGTTCACAGCACTTGCAAAGTTGAAATACTTACCTCTCCCTGCTCCACTGCCGTGACGTGGTCCAGATTTCCTGGGCCCACTAATTACTTGAACCAGCCCTACCCACCACAACTTTAGCCAAATGACCCCCAATTTCAAATGCCTTCCAATTATTATAAGGTAAATTACGCTTGACAAGCTTCATTAAGAAGAATGGATGGTTTTGACATTAAAATGGGCACTCTAGGTGTTTTCCTGGCCCCCACTCACTGCCAACTATGCTGCCCCATTGACTTGCATTGGGTTTCGTGTTTCGGTCGATCCCGACTTTACGTCATAATCAGCCGATTTCACTCGACCCGACTTTTGAGATAGTCGGGTTTCGCGAAACCCGGCTCGACTCTAAAAAGGTCAAGGTCGCTCAACTCTACCCACCATAACATCTTTAAAGGCCATCTCTAAATTTTGCAGCCAGAGCGCACTCATTCCACTGAGTAAGCACCGACCATTTCCGAAATTTCTGACAATATATTTCTGCTTCATCTTGCCCCTGAGAGAGAGCCAATAAAGCTTTTTCAGCCTGAATCTCTAGGTTAGGTTCCTCATAGAGCAAACCCAATGCCAGAAAAAACGCATCCACATTGAGCAACGCAGGATCCCCTGGTGCCAATGCAAATGCCCAATTCTGAGGGTCACCCCGCAGGAAAGATATAACAATCTTGACCTGCTGAGCAGGGTCTCCAGAGGAGCGAGATTTCAAAGAAAGAAACAACTTGCAATTGTTCCTAAAATTCAGAAAACTAGATCTAACTCCAGAAAAAAACTCTGGGATAGGAATTCTAGGTTCAGACATAGGCGTATATACAACAAAATCTTGTATATTTTGAACCTTAGCAGCAAGATTATTCAGGCTGGAAGCCAAACTCTGGACGTCCATGATAAACAGCTGAGGTCAGAGCCATTCAAGGATTAAGAGGAGGAAAAGAAAAAAAAAAAAAAAGCCAAGCTGCAATTAAGGCTAGGCAGCAAACACTGAGGAGGGGAAAACAAAAAAAAAAAAAAAAACTTCCTCAGACTACTTTTCCTCCTACTTCAGCCAAAACGATGACCAATTTTTCATGGCCGGCTATACTGTCATGATCCCAATGGCAGGGGATCACAAAAGGACAAGCACAAAAACAAAACAAGCTCTAGGGTGATGGAACCTGAGCTGACCGCGATCCTGAACCTAAACACACAACTAGCAGTAGCCGGGGAACGTGCCTACGATGATTCCTAGACGTCTCGCGCCAGCCGAAGGATTAACTTCCCCTATTAGAAGAAACACAGACCTCACTTGCCTCCAGAGAAACACCCCACAGAAATAGCAGCCCCCCACATGTAATAACGGTGAAATGAGAGGAAAGCACATACGTAGTTATGAAAATAGAATCAGCAAAAATGAGGCCCGCTAAAGCTAGATAGCAGAGGATATAAAAGTGAACTGCGCGGTCAGCGAAAAACCCTTCAAAAAACTATCCTGAAATTACTTGAACTCATGTGCCAACTCATGGAACATGAGGAGTAATTTCAGCCCACTAGAGCAACCAGCAGCAAGGAATCACATATCAGCAAGCTGGACTAAGACAAAAATAAAGCAAAACGTGGAACAGGAAAATCAAAACTTAGCTTGTCCTGAAGATAACAGACGCAGGGAGCAGAGGTAAAAAGACACGCTGATTACATTGATAGCCGGCGACAAAAAGGCCAGGTTAAATAGGAAACTCCCATAACCTGATGGAACAGGTGGACACCAGAGACCGCAGAGAACACAAGTCACCCAGTACCATCAGTAACCACCAGAGGGAGCCCAAAAACAGAACTCACAACACTCCATGACCTTAATGTGCATCTTTTTGAGCCACTCCTTTGTTGCCTTGGCTGTATGTTTTGGGTCATTGTCTTGCTGGAAGACCCAGCCACAACCCATTTTAATGTCCTGGTGGAGGGAAGAAGGTTGTCACTCAGAATTTTACGGTACGTGGCTCCATCCATTCTCCCTTTGATGCGGTTAAGTAGTCCTGTGCCCTTAGAAGAGAAATATTCCCAAAACATAAAGTTTCCACATCCATGCTTGACAGTAGGGACGGTGTTATTTGGGTCATAGGCACATTTCTCTTCCTCTAAACACAGCAAGTTGAGTTAATGCCAAATACCTCAATTTTTGTCTCATCTGACCACAGCACCTTCTTCCAATCACTCACAGAATCATCCAGCTGTTCATTGGCAAATTTCAGACGGGCCAGAACATGTGCCTTCTTGAGCAAGGGGACCTTGGGGGCACTGCAGGATTTTAAACCTTAATGGCGTAATGTGTTACCAATGGTTTTCTTGCTGACTATGGTCTCAGCTGCCTTGAGATCATTAACAAATTCCCCCCGTGTAGTTTTACACTGATCTTTCACCTTCCTCATGAACAAGGATACCCCACGATGTGAAATTTTGCATGGTGCCCTAGATCGATGTCAATTGACAGTCATTTTGTATTTCTTCAATTTTCTTATTATTGCACCAACAGTTGTCTCCTTGTCACCAGCATCTTACTTAAGGTTTTGTAGCCCATTACAGCTTAGTGCAGGTCTATGATCCTGTCCCTGACATCCTTACAATGCTCTTTGGTCTTGCCCATGTTGTAGAAATTAGAGTCTGACTGATTAATTGAGTCTGTGGACAGAAGTCTTTTATAAAGGTGACTACGTAAGACAGCTGTCTTTAATGCAGGTAACAAGTTGATTAGGAGTGTCTAACTGGTCTGTAGGAGCCTGAACTCTTAATGGTTGGTAGTGGATCAAATACTTAATTCTCACTGCAAAATGCAAATAAATGTATATAATTTATACAATGTGATTTTCTGGATTTTATTTTTGATATTCTATCTCTCAATTTTAAAATTAACCTATCCTTAAAATTATAGACTGTTCATGTCTTTGTCAGTGGGCAAACGTACAAAATCAACAAGGGATCAAATACTAATTTCTCCCACTGTATAGGGATGAGTGAACATGCTTGGTGACACTCGGTTTTCACTCTAGTATCACGGTGCTCAGATGTGCTCGTCGTTACTCAGCAACTAATATGCGGTGCTCAATATAAAACTCAAATTCTTGCCCCACATGTTTGATGCCTGTTACACAGCCAATAAGCATGTGGAGATTGTGCACAGTATAATGAATCAGAGGTTTATAGTGTTGATACCAGTGCTGAAGCTGAGCCATCATACTAACAGCTCTTCCTAAGGACTAATCGTTTGCAGCACATACAATTTGCATTTAGACTAAGGAGGGAGAGAGAGTTGCAGGATCAGGATGACAGCATCCAGTTTGTAGAAAGTGAATAGTCCTGTGCAGTCCATTGGAACATATAAAGCTGCAGGTTTTTTGTGGGTCCTGGAAAAATTTAATGTATTTTGATTCATCAAGTATTATGTTCGTTGAAGTCTTTTTTGTGCTCTATAACACACCCAAAAATGTCTGAAACATTTTCTTGGGCTACATTTCTCAGCCATACGCTATTCCGTAGTGTGGAGTAAATTTCTGTGATGTCTATAAGTAACAAAAGCTTTTAAAAATTTTGTAGGAATTTATTTCAAAGACATACAGTGTTACTTGGTCTGTAAGCATGTCTCTAATCTGTAAAACTGCAAAATAGCTTTAAAAATGTTGTAGGCCTCCATTTCTCAGACATACAGTCTTATTTTGTTTGTGAATATTTCTGTGATCTCTAAAAGTGAACAAAAGCTTTCAAAAATGTTGTACACTTCCATTTCTCAGACATACAGTGTTACATGGCTTGAAAACATTTCTCTTATCTGTACTACTCAGACTAGACTGTTATATAGTCTGTGAATATTTCTATGATCTCTAAAACTGCAAAAAAGCATTGAAATATTTTTCTGGATTGATTTTGATTGTCATCCATACACTTTTGCAAGTGACCAATTTTTTCTTTTATTAAACATGAACTTAGTTTCAAGAGACCTAAAAATAAAAAAAATGCATAAGGCATGCGTCAAGGGACAGGAAAGTGGAAGTGCTGATGATGCTGCAAGCAGATGCCAAGGACATGGGGAAGATGTGAATACGCCTGTTGCTGGAGCTCAATAAACATGCCCATCCATGACACATAGATTTCTGTCCAAGGTTGCAGGGAGGGCACAGTACACCACTTCTGATACCAGAGCAGTACGCACAAGTGGTCAGTTGGATAATGCTTCTAGCAAGCTTGGTAGCAGCACACAGTCTTCCACACCATTCCATCTCACTAGCCTAAAGTCTGGATCACTTTATCCTCACCCTGATCCTTCTTTGTCCCACCATGATGAGACCCAGGAGACTTGTGATCCCACACTAAGACACTCAGAAGAGCGGTTTATCACAATATTTCTTGATTGTGGCCTCTCATCCTGAATGCCCCAAGAAAGACAGGACAATATTCTATTTAGTGATTTAGTGAAAGCAGCCATGGTCGCAAGAACATTCGGTGGGGAACAGCAAATTAGGGATAAAAAGGAGGAAGATTATGATGAGACACCGTTGCTGCTAAGATTTGTTGTTGTTAAATCAGGAGGACCAAGGTGTGGTGGTGAAAGACGAGGTGGTGGATGAAGAAGTCACAGACCCAACCTGGGTAGCTGGCGTGAAGCGCAAGACCTCACCACTGAAACAGACAGGAAGAAAGAGGCAGTTGGGTGACCAGAGGGAGAAGGTTGGCAACTGTTACGCAGAGCACCGACAGTCCTGAATTTCTCCGCTAAAAAATTTGGTGTTCCCCAGTCTGGAACTTTGCTAAAGAGAGTTCTGAGACAAACACAATGGCCGTTTGCAACCTGTGCCATGCAAAGCTCTGCAGAGGCCTGAATACTAAGAACCTAACCACCACCAGAATTATCAGACAGAAGTCATTTAAGCACTCAACTTGGTGGGCAGAATGTCTAGGTACATGATTGGTGCCATTGGGTAACACAACTGCCTCTTCTCTTGGGATAAGTGCTTCTCAATCCCCTGTCCAAAACCCTAGTGAAAATGCTTCCTGACCTACACCTATCCTTGCACATTCTGACTTACCATCACCAGGGACTTCCAAATCCTTGTCCCAGCCAAGCATTCAGCTATCAATAACCCAGGCCTTGGACCAAAAAAGAAAGTTCAAAGCCACCCGCCCTCAGGCCCAAATGTTATACGGGCACATTTCCAGG
Organism: Ranitomeya imitator; assembly: GCF_032444005.1. Classification (NCBI taxonomy): domain Eukaryota; kingdom Metazoa; phylum Chordata; class Amphibia; order Anura; family Dendrobatidae; genus Ranitomeya; species Ranitomeya imitator. Next base: position 1,151,962,542 of record NC_091282.1, read on the forward strand.
CAGCTTGCATCGAAGTGTTCCCATTTAGGTTGGTAGACATTGAGGATTTCCACTGATTCATGGCATAAGACATTGCCGGTACTTGGTCCCCAGCCACCACTTTTTCTCACAGTTTGGCATCCCTGCCTCATAGCAGCACATGTCCAGTAACATCACCTGTGCTCTTACCAATGCAGCACTTACTGGCATTGTCCACTTAACGACCAACATGTAAACACAAGCTTGTGGCCAGAGATTCTATATTTCCCTGATGGCACACTGGTTGAATATTGTAGAGGCTGGGGCCGAGTCACACCATGGCATGGCACATGTGCTCTCGACGCAGATAGTGCCGGAGCCCCTGACATATAGAAATGTGCAACAGATTCCCTTGTCACATGCAATATTAACTGCTCATGCATAGTTAGTGGGGAACCTCAAGGACAGTACAATCTCTCAGGAATGCTAGTAGCCCTGTCTTGAGCTAACTTAATTAAGCCTCTCCCAGGCCCGTTCATTCCTCAAGAAAAGTTCATCATGCTTCATTCATCCTAGGATCACAACCACTGCATACCAGCGATGTTGCGCCTCCATTTTGAGGAACATGACCCTAGTTACAGCCATAATCTCTTGCAGCCTTCAAGGCAAGTGTTCCATCTTCACTGCCCGATCTTTGAATGAGATGTGATGACGGGTCACAAACTTTTTAATGGATCCCCTTCTCTGCTGATGGTTGTAAGTAACTGACACCCTGTGGGATTTCAACTCTCAGTACCTTATGTCCAGATGTAGTCCTGGCTTGTCTCCTTGTCTCTTCCAATCAGCTTAAGCCTTACAGTTTGCTCACCAGTTCTTGAATCCTGGCTCTCTCGTTTGCAGTTCACAAAAACCCCAGTGGTAAAAGATGTGGCCTGAGTTTGTGCCTTCGTGGATCTGTGATATTGGCTGGATCAGGGCCGCAGGCTCTTGCCAAATATTCTGTTGTGCAAGCTTCCTCTGGCTCCAGTATTCCTTTGGTCACTCCCTTTGGAGTCTTGCGTGCTTCTGCCACCCTTGTTGCCCAGTAAGCACGATACACTATATGGATGAATAATTGAATACAGTAAAATATTTTAACAATTTTTGGAGTGTTATAAATCAAAGAACTGTATGCCAGATGACGTAATACTGCATGGCTGAAAAATTTAACCCTATAAAGCACTTCTACTTAATTTTAGAGATCTCAGAAATGTACACAAACAATTTTTAAATGATTTTTTCAGTTTTAGAGATCACAGAAATGTACCCAGACCAAGTAATACTTCAAGGCTGAGAAATGTAACCCTACAACATTTTTAAATGCTTTTCTCCATTTTATAGATCACTCTTCATGCTTCTTCTACTCCCTCTCCCTCCGTAGGCTAAATGCAGATTGTATGTTGTACAAACAGCAAAGCAAATGATTAGCCCTTAGAAGGACTGTTAATATGATGGCTCAGCTTCAGCACCATTATTAATACTACACGCCTCTGATTCATTATACTGTGCACACACAGGCCTAGACAAGAACTCTCTCCCTCAAATATGAAGTGTCAGCGAGCTGTGCTTTAATAACCCCTGATGATGTCACACAGTACTGCCAAAACCAAGATGACTGTGACATTACAGTGATGTGCAGGCAATCACAGCATGCTTATTGGCTGTGTAATAGGCACCAAACTTGCTGAGCAAGGATTCGAGTTTTATATAGAGCACTGCCCAATACTAGCTGAGTAACTAATACATCTGAGAACTTGAGCGATAACAGAGTATCACCGAGCACATTCGCTCATCCCTAATAATTTTCTGATGATACCTTGTTTTTAAGAATGCTTTTCAGAGCGATAACAAGTGTTTGGAAATTATATTGGGACATTATTGATGATATTATAGCAAAAATTATGCCTTAAAAATAATGAAATCAGGCCTACTCACCATCTGTAACTACTCTGGATTTAGAGCAGACAGTCCTGATGAGATGCACCGTGATAGGAAGCAATTATTTTTTGGTCACCTGACCACTGAGGCTTTTGATTGGCTACAGTGGTAAAATGACTGGAATAACATTTTATCAAAAGCATGTCTGATACCTACCTGTTCCCGCAACCACAATTTTTATAACTTTTTCCCCCTTATAGTTTGGCCTTGCTGAAATGTAATCAACATTTTACATTGTTCAGTTCTATCTTAATGGTGTTAGAAAAATAAAATGAAGCTTTTTCCTTGTTATAATCTCAATGGATGCAGCACTGGGTGGTGTGTTGGTTTATGCTGGGACAGGAAGTGATAACAGGAAGTAATGATTAGCTGCAGAGGTCACATGACTGGAAATGAAAATAATCAGAGACAAATCAGACTACATTCTGTTCTAGTCATTCACGGCTGCAGGCAATGAGAATAATTTTTAGATGTACAGTACAGACCAAAAGTTTGGACACACCTTCTCATTTAAAGATTTTTCTGTATTTTCATGACTATGAAAATTGTACATTCACACTGAAGGCATCAAAACTATGAATTAACACATGTGGAATTATATACTTAACAAAAAAGTGTGAAACAACTGAAATTATGTCTTATATTCTAGGTTCTTCAAAGTAGCCACCTTTTGCTTTGATGACAGCTTTGCACACTCTTGGCATTCTCTTGATGAGCTTAAAGAGGTAGTCACCGGGAATGGTCTTCCAACAATCTTGAAGGAGTTCCCAGAGATGCTTATCACTTGTTGGCCCTTTTGCCTTCACTCTGCGGTCCAGCTCACCCCAAACCATCTCGTTTGGGTTGAGGTCTGGTGACTGCGGAGGCCAGGTCATCTGGCGTAGCACCCCATCACTCTCCTTCTTGGTCAAATAGCCCTTACACAGCCTGGTGGTGTGTTTGGGGTCATTGCCATGTTGAAAAATAAATGATGGTCCAACTAAACACAAACCGGATGGAATAGCTTGCCGCAGCAAGACGCTCTGGTAGCCATGCTGGTTCAGTATGCCTTCAATTTTGAATAAATCCCCAACAGTGTCACCAGCAAAACACCCCCACACCACCACACCTCCTCCTCCATGCTTCACGGCGGGAACCAGGCATGTAGAGTCCATCCGTTCACCTTTTCTGCATCGCACAAAGACACGGTGGTTGGAACCAAAGATCTCAAATTTGGACTCATCAGACCAAAGCACAGATTTCCACTGGTTTAATGTCCATTACTTGTGTTCTTTAGCCCAAACCAGTCTCTTCTGCTTGTTGCCTGTCCTTAGCAGTGGTTTCCTAGCAGCTATTTTACCATGAAGGCCTGCTGCACAAAGTCTCCTCTTAACAGTTGTTGTAGAGATGTGTCTGCTGCTAGAACTCTATGTGGCATTGACCTGGTCTCTAATCTGAACTGCTGTTAACCTGCGATTTCTGAGGCTGGTGACTCGGATAAACTTATCCTCAGAAGCAGAGGTGACTCTTGGTATTCCTTTCCTGGTGAGGTCCTCATGTGAGCCAGTTTCTTTCTGATGATTTTTGCCACTGCATTTGGGGACACTTTCAAAGTTTTCCCAATTTTTCAAACTGACTGACCTTCATTTCTTAAAGTAATGATGGCCACTCGTTTTTCTTTACTTAGCTCCTTTTTTCTTGCCATAATATAAATTCTAATAGTCTATTCAGTAGGACTATCAGCTGTGTATCTACCAGACTTCTACACAACACCACTGATGGTCCAACACCATTTATAAGGCAAGAAATCTCACTTATTAAACCTGACAAGGCACACCTGTGAAGTGAAAACCATTCCCGGTGACTACCTCTTGAAGCTCATCAAGAAAATGCCAAGAGTGTGCAAAGCAGTCATCAAAGCAAAAGGTGGCTACTTTGAAGAACCTAGAATATAAAACATAATTTCAGTTGTTTCACAGTTTTTTGTTAAGTATATAATTCCACATGTATTAATTCATAGTTTTGATGCCTTCAGTGTGAATGTACAATTTTCATAGTCATGAAAATACAGAAAAATCTTTAAATGAGAAGGTGTGTCCAAACTTTTGGCCTGTACTGTACATTGGTCTGTTGCACTCATTCGCTCTTCTTCCGCAATTATATTAAATATTGCTCTTCTTATGTGTGTGCAGCTGTGCCCATCAAGGTTTTATACAACTCCAAGGCAAAGTGACACTCTGAAAAGTAAAAAATGAAACATTTCTTGTTTGTATAACTAAATAAAAACTATAATAAATCTACAGCAAACATAAAAGTAAAAAAAAAACAACAAATAACCTTAGAGTGACTTGATATACGTATGTTGAATTTATATCTAAGCACTTACATTTGCTTGAGTGCAGACTTGATGATTTTATTATCTTAATCAAGTTGGTATCTTTAATGCACATTTGGGGTTACTATTCTGAGTGCATGCTGAGCTTTTAGTTTACTGCAGCCAAATTAAAAATGATAATTCTCTTGAGTGAAATAACTGCAAGCGCTAATGGCAAAATCATTCTATTGCTTGAGCCACAACCACAGCAGGGGGCAGAGCAATTAAACCTGGTAATACAATATACAGTATCCAAGAGAGACTTGGTAGAATAAATGACTAAAGAAAAATAAAGCTACATTAGTAAAATCAAGCAAATGCATCACTTCCCCTGTATAACGTGAACATGTCAAGAGTCTCAAAGTAAGTGATGGCAGTTTTAAACTAACACATTATCTTTTACAGCATCATATATTGGTTATAATGCAGAGATTTTTATTACAGCTTAAATAACAAAAACTTGAAAGTGTAAAACTATAAATAATATGCAATAACATTTCTGTTATTTAATTTTTTTTTATCTAGAAATTCATATGGTAAATGACTAAACTAATGAGAAATTAATTTGGAAAAGATCCTGGTATTCTTTGTAGTGCAAAATATTTTTGGTAGCCGGATGTGGTCTTGAGTCATGGCTGTGCGACATCAAAGCTTTTTTTCATTTCATTAGTGCTTAGTACCAAAACAACAAAGCTTTTATATTAGCACATCACTAATTAATTCATCTATCATACAATTTATTCAGGGTTTCACACAGATTTCACACAGAGCATATATATTGACACTAATTTTAGTGCATTAGCGAGCCATGAATATAATTTTAAAAAAAAAGGTAATCTATGCTAATGTCATCATATACTGTGTTCTTTACACTTTCACCCTTAACTCCATTTTTTATCTTATTCATTTAATGTAATGCCTACAACCTAAACTCATCAAAGTAGTTCAGATTTGATAAGCCTGAAGTTGTATTTAAATAGTAAAATAATAAAAGTCACTGACAACTAAAACTATTTAGCAAAGGTACAATAATAAAAAAGAAAAAAATCACAGAAAAAAAAATTAACCCCCATTCATCAAGACTGGCATTTTTCATGCCGTTCTGAATTAGAGGGCTTTCCTGATTTATTAAGAGATCCACAACTTGTAATAAATCCAGCACATCTGAAAAGTGTCATGCACTTCTGTGTGTGCTTCACCAAGAATCTTACTCGAGGAGTAAGATTTGAAGCCCCATGAACTTGATGAGTGGGAGGTTGTCCTACCCCCAAAAATCTAACTCTGCCGACTTTGTCATAGGTGGTCGAAAATGGTGAGAGAACTCGAAAAGTCTCAAAATTTATGCACAGCTTTAAATTGCACCAAAATTTAGCAATTTCTAAACTTTTTACACCAGAATACTGATATAAAAGCTGGATGAATAAGTATTTACTAGGCATGCATTAAAAATAAAACTACTTAATAATTATGCACCCGCACAAAAAACTGTAGAAAAAAGCAATATTTTTATTACTATCAAATTATCATTTATATTAAGAAAAATAAGAAGAGACCTTAGGACCCCAACCCATCATCACTAAACATGTGAACAATTATCATAATTCCCTCAAATGGAATGTATTAGTGACAGACATTGTCACACGGGGATTAAAACAGATATGATCAATATTCATGTACTGTATGTTGGTTATAAACAGATTAAAGCATGAGATGCCCAGTCAGAACACATGCCAGTTATACAGACAAAGTATTGATTTGTCTCACTGTAATGACACAGCTACAGATCCCCTGCATGGCATATGTCCTCTATTTGAGAAATTTTACATTTTTTAAAAATAAATACAGTATATATGCTAGAATGATGTGAATAAGGTGGTGTTCACAGCAAGAAAAGTGTCTGGACACTTTAATTCCTTATCCACATATGATATACATGTATGACATATACTACTTTTGAACTGGGCTTGCACGCATAGCCCACATCATTCTCCGCAAGGGAGGGCGCATCATTCTGAATGCCCAACTACGTGACTGTGACATACTTGCGAAGCGTTGATGGTTGGCATTCATAGGAGATCATTATTTTCACTATACATAGCAGTGCTGATGCACAGCTATGTATAGCATAAGGGGACTATTAAATACAGTAAAAAATATAAAAAGGTTTTAAAAATATGAAAAAAATAAAAAAAACACAAAAGTTCAAAGTACCTCACTTTGCCCCATTAAAAATAAAATAATTAAATAAATAAAAATGCACATATTTCGTATTGACGAATTTGTTGTCAAAATAAAAATAAGACTAATTGTATAGGTAGATGAGAAAAACATTAAAACACCAGAATTAAGGTTTTTTTTGGCCTCTGCAACATTGCAATAAAATGCAATAACAGGCGTTCATAACATTATAATTTTTCCCAAATGGCATCACCAAAAACATCAGAACATGGTGCAAAAAATAAACCCTCACTCAGCCCCATATCCCAAAAATTGAAAGCATTTTGAGTTTCGGAAATGGCGATACAAACAAACAAAAAAATGTATACAAATTTCTGAATTTGCTTAACAACTCTGGATGACTGAATATGCTCGGTGATATTCGCATATCACTCAAGTATCTGGTTGTTTGAAAATGCTTGTTACTTGGCGAGCATTGAACGGTGATTGATTTAAGATAACCTCGCTCGTGATGAACAGTAGAGAGTGATGAGAGCTGTCTTCAGTACCCGGAAACAAGGGAACAGCGCTAATTGTACTGCTGCTTCTCCAGTGTGAGTGGTAATGATGTGGCACATGAGCAGTACAAAGTTGCTACATGTGTGCCGCAAGTATTAAACACACGGACACAGGGTCACTGACATCTCAGGACCGAAAAAAAATGGACGCGTGAAACTGGCCTAAGAGCTTATATTTTTTGAAAGACAAGAAGACATTTTTATTGATACCTTTTTAGGATAAATATCACATTTTGCTCATTTTATACAATATTTTCTGTGGACTTGTGGTGACAAAAAATTTTGGCTAATTATTTTTAAAGTTTACAAATCTACAAATCGGACTTTTATGTACTGTCGGGATCACACTCAGTCGGAGCAGCCTTTGGAAGTGGGGAATCACCAGAAATAATACACAAGACACGTCTTGTATAGTGTATCACTGGGAAGTCTCTGAAGCACGCTTGCCTTCAAGGTGCTATCCCTTCTTTATATAGTTGTTTCAGTAGGTTTAGTGGTTATACAAGTTTTGCATGTTTAAACAAAGAGACAAAACAGGAAAGAAAGAAAAGAAAAGAAAACAGTTTCGTGGGCGGCAGTTTCACAACAAACAGTACAAAGGCAATTCCACAGACAAGAAAAACAGGATTTCATACTATAGCTAAAATGTCCTTGAATGGACAGGTCAATATTTATCACAAATTCTTTTTTTTTTATTTTTGTTCATTGAGGTAATCATTTTTGTTCTGCTCTTCACAATCCCCCCTTTGACATATTCCATTCAAAACCTTGTCGATCATTTTAGTCATTCTTTTTGTGATATTACAAAAAAAAAACTTTATATTCTCGCATCCATTACACAAAATTTATTTGTGCATACCGAGATACCCTTGAGTACAACCTTGAATAATACATATATAATTACAATAACCATAACTGTATGTATTAGGCTTTGCATAATCCCGGTAACCCACCCACCGATCCCTCTGAACCAATTGGCCGGGTTAAGAAAAGAAAAGGTATCTGACCACCAGCTATCCTTATTTTGGTCATTGTCTTTGTCATACTGATCCCTGAGTCGTTGTACGTCTTTTAATTTAAATCTCATACTCATAGTACTATTCGGGTCTATATAATGACAGCAGGTGGGTCCGATGATTTGACACATACCCCCTTGTGAGGCAGTTAGGTAATCCAATACCAGGGTATGTTGGTTAGTGACTATTATAAGCTGATTCTGTACAGCTATACTAGTATTTAATATGTCCAATATATCCCAAATCTGATCATCTAGATAATCCGTGGCTCTAACTAATTTATCCCACATTTGTGTTAACATAGGATAAATAAAAATGGTACTAGCAATTTTGTTGGGAATTCCCATTTGTACTATATGCGGCCTCCCCGAGGGACGTGGTGAGTTATCTGCAGCTCTTTTATACAGTGTGTGCTTGGGCACGGCTTGCATATTCACTTGTTTATTTGAAATTATGAAAGTAGCCGGGGTTAGGCGTCCTAATGTACAAGTACCCTTTATACCTACGGGAAGCCATTTATATGCTCCTTCTCCGCATATCCAAAATGTACCCTCAGGCAGATCCCACAAAGCTGAATGCTGCAATACCAATCTGTGAGCCAAATCCACAAAACTAGATACATTCTGAAGCATACACCAAGAGGGTTTTTGTCCCAAGGGGCTACAGTACCCGGCTGCGGGATTCCCACATACATGCATTCCGTTGACATACTCATTGGATTCATTACAAACCAGGTTCCCCGGCTTACTTGTACAACTGTCTGCATCACCTTGGGGGAACAACTCAGAATGTTCCCATTTTCTATTATGTATGTATCTTTCCAATACTGTAGGTTTGAAAGCATCAGAGGAAGGGGTGGTTGTACTGAAACTGAGCTGTAGATTTTCAGTGGGGACCTGTCCTAAATCAGTTAATCCAGTCTTATTCCTAGGTACCCATTTTCCTCCCTTGAATGCTAAATATTGTAAGTTGTCTATTTTTCCTGTAAGATTGCCCTGCCACCAAGGAAATTCTACCCATCCCACAATTGGTATGGCGATTGTAGTATTCCACAGTCTAGTATTGCCAGGTTGGTTGTTGGCCAGGTTGTCTGAACAATTAGGCCAAGCGAATATTTCTTCAGCTGACACGGGAACTGCTAGAAAAGGTATACTTGTGGCTGATACTGGTGAATGGGTACAGATCCAACAATCTGCCAGGGGTTGCGTATTATTTAACAAGTCATGCACTAATTTTCTATGATGTTGTACGAATCTATTGTTCAAAGGGGCTAGAGAATTCAGTCTTTCCCATGCCTCCGTTGAGGTTAACATTATTAACATCAATATCATGAGTCTTATACTGCTTTTTTGCAATGGCTTGCATGTATCCATGATGCCTTTCCTTCAAGCTTGACTGCTGTTGGAGTTGTTAACAGGACTTGGAAAGGTCCGTCAAATCTCGGTTCCAGAGTCTTTCTGGTGTGTCTTTTCATGTAGACTTGATCACCAGGTTCCAACTTGTGGCCTCCTTCGAGATTTTCTGGATCTGGAAGGGAAGCAAAAACTTGCGAATGCACTTTAGTTAAACGTTTTTGTAATTCTTGTACATAAGCAGTTAAAGTCTCAGTATTCAACATCAGTTGTTGTGGAAAATAACAACCCAAATTTGCTGCTCTACCAAAAAGAATCTCATGTGGTGACAGCTTAGCCTTCCCCCTTGGGGTGTTTCGGATGGAATACAGGGCAAGTGGTAGACACTCGGTCCAAGGCTTTCCTGTTTCTGCCATGGCCTTCTGGATTTTTAATTTTATTGTCCCATTTAATCTTTCCACTTTACCTGAACTCTGTGGATGATATGGAGTGTGAAACTGGTTTTCTACTCCCAACATTTTCATAACATTCTGGAATATTTCCCCAGTAAAATGGGTACCCCTATCTGACTCGATCACCTCAGGCATGCCGTAACGGGGTATCAGTTCATGTGCTATTTTAATGGCAGTAGTTTTTGCTGAGGCTTTACGAACTGGATAAGCCTCTGGCCACCCTGAGAACATGTCCACACACACAAGCACATATTCGTATCCATTGTACCTAGGAAGTTGGATGTAGTCGATCTGGAGTCTTTGAAAGGGATACAGTGGTCTTACATGATGCTTGGTTGGGGTTTTAATGGCCTGACCTGGATTGTGTGCCAGGCATATAGCGCATGCAGCACACATGTTCCGAGCAAAATTACCAAAGCCTGGAGCCAACCACCTTTCTTTTACCTTGAGCGTCATACCATTTGCCGACACATGCGTGGGTAGGTGGAGGTCACTTGCCACTGCGGGGTACCAGGCTCTGGGTAAACACAACAAAGTTCCTTTTTTCCATAATCCTTGCTGATCTTCTGCCCCTTTTTTCTGCCACTGCCCTCGTTCTTCGTTGTCTACCTGTTTCTGAGCTTCCTTCAATCTTTCCTCATCATCTTCAGAGCTATCTAGTGTGTGGGCATGATGTAAGGGTTTACGTGCTGCCTGTTTTGCTGCCTTATCGGCTTTATCGTTACCCCTGGCTTCCTCGGTGTCGAGTCTCACATGTGCAGCTACCTTTATCACCGCTATTTCTTTAGTTTCTTGTGCTGCCTCCAGAATCTGTCTAATGAGGGAGGCATGTTTAACAGGTTGGCCTGAAGCAGTCATATAACCTCTGGCTCTCCATATTACGCCAAAATCGAAAATAATGCCATGTGCATATCTAGAATCAGTGTATATGTTTGCTGTCTGATCTTTGGCTATTTTTAGAGCTTCAACTAATGCCGTAAGTTCTGCTTCTTGTGCAGACTGATTAGCAGGGAGAGGTTCTGCTTTCAGCACTTCATGCTGAGTTACTACCGCATAACCTGTATGAAATTGTCCATTCATATCTGCATATCTACTGCCATCTATGAAAAGTTCAAATGTAGCATTACAGAGTGGCTTGTCACGTACATTACATAAGCCCTGAGTCTCTTGTTCCATTAATTGTACACAATCATGCATTGACTTTGATGGGTCAAAGGAGTTGGAGAGTGCAGTTTCAAAGGAGTTGGAGAGTGCAGTTTCCTCAGGTATGGTACCCCCCTCAGACTCTAAAGGGAGCAAAGACGCGAGATTAAGAGTCTGAATCCTGGCAAAGGAAATGTTGGGCGGCAGTAGTAGGGAACATTGGAGACGGAGGTGTCTGGCCATTGAAATATGTTTAGGTTAGACCTGGTTAAGAATGCCATGTACATCATGAGTGGTCTGAACTAGAAGTGGGTGATCAAGAACAATCTCAGAAGCTTTATCTAATAACAATGAAATTGCGGCTACTACTCTTACACAAGAAGGTGCGGCTCTAGCTACAGGGTCCAGATGAGCTGATATGTATGCCACAGGTCTCTGTTTGTTTCCATGTTTTTGTGTGAGCACTAGTGTTGAGCATTCCGATACCGCAAGTATCGGGTATCGGCCGATATTTGCGGTATCGGAATTCCGATACCGAATTCCGATACTTCCCGCGTATCGGATACCGGAATCGGAAGTTCCCAGAATTCAAATTGAACGCAGCAGCCATTGAGGAATGAATGAAAGTGTGGGCACATCCTGTTTAGCATGGTGGGCATGTAAGTACTGGCAAGGCTGGGATTGGCTGCTGAAATGATGTCACTCTGCACTATAAAAAAGTGCTGCCGCCATTTTGCGCTCACTCTGCTGTGATTTCAGTTAGGGACAGGACGCTGTGTTCTAACTGAGGGCCAGTTGAGCTTGCTAATTGCTTTATTTTCCTTTCCAAAGGCTAATTTAGCAAAACGCTGTGTGTTCTTCACTGTTCACCTTGCTCTTGCCTTGCAGCGCTGTTTTAACAGCGTTCTGCAAGGTCTCTGTGTGTGTGTGTGTGTGCAGCTCACTCTGTAGTCTGTGTGCAGCCATATACCCGGTTGTATTCAGCTCAGGGGGGGTTCACACTGCCTCACACAGTTGTTCTTTTTTGCTCTTAGTGCAGCCTGCTGCACATTTTTTCTCAAATTTCCTATTAGTGTTTTTCCACCAGTCTCCAGCTCTATTGTGGAAAAACACTACATAGGATAACCTAGAGGGGGGTTTTTGGGCCTTGCAGCGCCGTTTACGGCTGTCTGCACGGTCTCCGTGTGAGCCCAGCTCGCCCTGTAGTCTGTGTGCAGCCATAGCCGGTTGGATTCAGCTCAGGGTTCGTTACTGGCTCATACCTTGAGAAAAATTTTCCTTTTTTTCAAATAGTGCAGCCTGTTTAAAATTTGAAAAAAAAAATTCCTATTAGTGTCTTTCCACTCGTATCCAGCTAAATAGTGGAAAAACACTATATAGGATAACCTAGAGGAGGGTTTTTTGGCCTTGCAGCGCCGTTTACGGCTGTCTGCACGGTCTCCGTGTGAGCCCAGCTCGCCCTGTAGTCTGTGTGCAGCTATAGCCGGTTGGATTCAGCTCAGGGTTCGTTACTGGCTCATACCTTGCGAAAAATTTTCCTTTTTTTTCAAATAGTGCAGCCTGTTTAAAATTTGAAAAAAAAAAATCCTATAAGTGTCTTTCCACTCGTATCCAGCTAAATAGTGGAAAAACACTATATAGGATAACCTAGAGGAGATAACCTAGAGGAGGGTTTTTGGGCCTTGCAGCGCCGTTTACGGCTGTCTGCACGGTCTCCGTGTGAGCCCAGCTCGCCCTGTAGTCTGTGTGCAGCCATAGCCGGTTGGATTCAGCTCAGGGTTCATTACTGGCTCATACCTTGAGAAAAATTTTCCTTTTTTTGAAATAGTGCAGCCTGTTTAAAATTTGAAAAAAAAAAAATTCCTATTAGTGTCTTTCCACCAGTCTCCAGCTCAATTGTGGAAAAACACTACATAGGATAACCTAGAGGGTTTTTTTTGGGCCTTGCAGCGCCGTTTACGGCTGTCTGCACGGTCTCTGTGTGAGCGCAGCTCGCCCTGTAGTCTGTGTGCAGCCATAGCCGGTTGGATTCAGCTCAGGGTGCGTTACTGCCTCATACCTTGAAAAACAATTTCCTTTTTTTCAAATAGTGCAGCCAGTTTAAAATTTGAAAAAAAAAATTCCTATTAGTGTCTTTCCACTTGTATCCAGCTAAATAGTGGAAAAACACTATATAGGATAACCTAGAGGAGGGTTTTTTGGCCTTGCAGCGCCGTTTACGGCTGACTGCACGGTCTCCGTGTGATTTAAACTAGCTCTGTAGCCCGATCTGCACCAAAAAAAAAGTTAAGTTCACCAAACACAACTTAACACTTGTGTAGGCCACATTTGAAAAATAATAAAGTTTAGTCCACAATTTACAACATTAGTGTTTCTTACACCTGTTAGGAGGAGCATTACAGGAATAAGCACACTAAGGCCTTAGTACTTTTCTGCTTATCTTTATCTGTCAACCAAGATGAAGAGGGCAGGGAGTAAGGCACGTGGGCGTGGGCGCGGAGCAGGGAGAGGAGCAGGGAGAGGACGTGGTGATTCTGTGCCTGCTGCGGGCGCCGGTGACTCGTCGTCACTCAGTTTCAGCAGGGAACAGTCCTTCATGCGCAGCTTTGTCGGAGAGCGCCGTGCACCGCTGCTGCGTGAAGACCAAATTGAAGCCGTTGTCGGGTGGATGGCAGCTAACGCCTCGGCATCGACTTCAGTTAGTGCCACATCCTCTCAGGCACAGAGCACTGGAGAGCAGCCATCTGTCTCTTCACCACCTGCCAAATTGGCCAGGCAGTCAGAGAGCCCAGGACAGGAGCCGTCTCTACTTCTGTTCTCTGAATCTCTTGGCTTGGAAACAGGGGGCCAGCCAAGCAGCATTGGAGAAATGGAAGAAGAGGCAGTGTGCAGTGATGCCCAACACCTTTTTCTCTCTGACTCTGAAGAGGCAGGTGGGCCAGTGCCTCCGGTGACCACAGCGCAGTACGCATCTGATGATGAAACTCAGGTGCCGCTTTCTCGTGCGTACTGTGCTGCTGAGACTACCCAGGAGGAGCAGTTGGTGGCAGAGGGTAGTGGAGATGATGAGGTCCTTGACCCATCGTGGCGTGAGGAACAGGAAGGTGGTGGGAGCAGCTCAGAGGAAGAGCTTCCTCTTACGGGCCAAAGAGGGAGAGGGAGGGGGAAGACTGCGGAGCCTGTAGCCTCCACTTTGGCACCCGTTAGGAGCCTGTCTCTTTCCAAAGCCAAAAAGGGCGCTCCCAAGACTTGCAGTGCCTGGTCCTTTTTTGACACAGTTGCAGATGACATTTGTTTTGTCAAATGCAAGCTGTGTCATCATAAAGTAAAAAGAGGGAAAAATGTCAGCAACCTCAATACCACAAATATGTGGAAACATGTGCGGACCAGGCACGCGGTGGAGTTACAGAAACACACTGAAGATGTAGGCCAACCAACAGCGGCAGCTACCACCTCTTCAGCTCGTGTTGCCTCTTCCTCCAGCTCACGCACAGCTGGTTTGGCTTCCTCCCAGAGACCTTGTCTAATTCCACCCACAGCACCACCTTCCCAGTCATCCTCACACTCCCAGTCTACTCTACAGCCATCGGTAGTACAGGCATGGGAGAAAAGGCGGGCATTCTCGGCCAACCACCCCCGAGCACAGGCTCTGAATGCAGGCATTGCCAAACTGTTGTCCCTGGAAATGCTCTCGTTCAGGCTGGTGGAGACTGACAGCTTCCGTGACTTGATGGCATTGGCAGTCCCACAGTACAAGGTGCCCAGCCGCTTTTACTTCAGCAGGCAGGCTGTCCCTGCCCTGCACAGGCATGTTGAGGCAAACATAAAACATGCGCTACTGAACGCCGTCAGTAGCAAGGTCCACCTCACCACCGATGCGTGGACCAGTCAGCATGGACAGGGGCGATATGTTTCCCTCACTGCCCATTGGGTTAATGTTGTTGAGCCAGGTACAGATCGTGCGAGTGGCGCAGGACGTGTCCTGCCCACTCCAAGGATTGCAGGAATTCAGTCTGTACGCATCGACTCCTCCTCTTACACCAGTTCCTCTTATTCCTCTCTGCAGGATCCGTCACAGTCCACCCCCACATGGACCCGTGAACGTTTACCTATGACCGACATGAGCACAGCCGTGGCCAAACGTCAGCAGGCCGTCTTGAAACTAGTTTCATTGGGGCATCGAAGCCACACAGCGCAGGAGCTCTGGAATGCCATAAAGCAGGAGAGCGATGTGTGGTTACTGCCAGCGAATCTCCAGCCAGGCATGGTAGTGTGTGACAATGGCCGAAATCTGGTGGCAGCTTTGGCCCTTGGCAACCTCACTCACATCCCATGTCTGGCACATGTGCTCAATTTGGTTGTGCAGAGTTTTCTGAGGGACTATCCGGATCTTGATGCCCTGCTGCACAAGGTCCGCCTAGAGTGTGCTCACTTGCGGCGTTCCAGCTTGGCCAGATCCCGCATTGCTGCTCTGCAGCGCCGATTCCGCCTTCCGGAACACCGCATCATATGTGACCTACCTACCCGGTGGAATTCCACGTTACATATGTTGGAGCGGTTGTGTGAGCAGCAGCAAGCAGTTATGGAGTACCAGCTGCATCAGGCGCAAAGAAGTCGCAGTCAGCGCCGATCAGACTTCACAACCACAGAGTGGGCCACTATGAAGGACGTCTGCTAGGTTTTGCGTCCTTTTGATTATTCCACGCGGATGGCAAGTGCAGATGATGCACTAGTCAGCATGACTGTCCCCCTTATCTGCCTGCTTCAGCAAACTTTGCAAGGGTTAAGGGATGATGTGGTGGAAGAGGTGGAGGATGAGGAGTCACCTTTTCCATCAGCTTCTGGAGAGTCAGCGCCACGTGGTTCCTCACAAAGGGGTACGCAGGGGCCAATTTGTGAGGAGGATGAGGAGGAGTCAATGGAGGAGGAAGAGCTCCGTCCAGAGGAGGGAGCGACACAATTGTCCAGTGGTCAGTGTGTACAGCGAGGGTGGGGTGATGACGAGCGGGCAGAGATCATGTCTCAAGCAGGGGACAGCGTTTCTGGGCCAGTTGGCACTCTGCAGCACATGGTGGATTTCATGCTGCAGTGCCTGAGAAACGACCGCCGCATCGACCACATTCTCAACATGCCTGATTATTGGGTGTTCACCCTCCTCGATCCTCGCTACCGGGACAACGTCCAAAACCTCATCCCTGCGTTGACCCGGGAGCGTAAATTGCGGGAGTACCACGACACACTGGTGAATTCCATCATCTTCT
The DNA here is from genome assembly GCF_032444005.1 of Ranitomeya imitator. Lineage (NCBI taxonomy): Eukaryota > Metazoa > Chordata > Amphibia > Anura > Dendrobatidae > Ranitomeya > Ranitomeya imitator. Next base: position 1,151,978,789 of record NC_091282.1, read on the forward strand.
CCTGTCCAACTGAGAGGAGTGCTGCTAGTGCTTTACAAAGCAGCTCAGTGCGTCGAGGCAGTGGGGGAGGCTCTGCCCAAAGAGGGAGCAGAAGCAGTGCCTCTGCCCAAGGCAAGCCCAGTATGGCACAACTCTGGCACACTTTTGTGTGCCCGCCCCAAATGTCTACACCATCACCGGCGGCTCCAGTCAGCAGGAGGCAACGGTTCCGTCAGATGGTGACAGACTACATGGCTTGCCCTCTTACTGTACTCCCAGACGGCTCTTCCCCGTTCAAGTTTTGGGTCTCTAAGCTGGATACATGGCCAGAGCTAAGCCAGTATGCATTGGAGGTGCTGGCTTGCCCTGCGGCTAGTGTCTTATCGGAACGTGTCTTTAGTGCCGCAGGTGGTGTACTAACAGACCGTCGCATGCGACTATCCTCCGATAACGTTGACCGGCTTACTTTCCTGAAAATGAACCAGGCCTGGATCTCGCAGGAATTTGCCACTCCTCTGCCTGATTAAGTAATTGGGTGTCATCCAGGTCTCCTGCTGTGTTCATCTTTCTACCACCTGAACTGCTATTCCTGGGCTCCAACACCGCCAGTTGCGGCTCAGAAGTGCAGGCTGCACAGTAAAAACATACGACCCAGTGTTATTGGGTTTCAGTAACGTCAGCTGATCCCCAGCTGTGTAGCCGGCAATGTGTCCTGCGACCGCCACGCTGGCACAACAACCTAAATGTAAGGGAACCTGTCCCCCCCCCCCCCCCGTCGTTTGTTACTGAAAGAGCCATCTTGTGCAGCAGTAATGGTGCACAAGGAAAAGGTAGCTCTTTCTTTTTAGCTCTTTGCACACGCAGAACTTAACACTTATAAAATGTGTTCACTGATACCGTTATACCGTCCCGGAGCTGGGACTTTCCTTCGTAATGTGACGCAGCACAGCCGTCATTCCTACCCCCTTGGTGCCATGCGCTGCCTCCTCAGCGTTGTTTTAAGCTGTCACGGAGCCTGCGCTGTTCTGTTATCCCTTGGGCATGCCCTATTTGCGCTGCCTGTCTTCTGACATAATTTGGTGTCAGGCTGGCTGCGCCTGTGCGGCCGCGGTGCCCGAGATCCCACCTCGCAGTGTCTTCTGATTGAGTCACACTGCGGGCCTGGGATCCATGGGCATGCGCAGTGCATATCTTCCCCTCGGGCTCTCGCTCATTTCCCTCCGCCTTCTTTAGACTGTGCGCCATCAGCTGATCCCTAGCATGCCACGGCCGTGACACCGCACAGTCTGAAGAAGAGGGAAGGAGGGGAGTGAGAGTCGAGGTTATGCACTGTGCATGCCCATGGTTCCAAGGCCCGCAGTGGGATTACGTTAGATGAGACTGCGAGGTGGGATCTGGAGCAGCGTGGACGCACAGGCACTGACAGCCTGACACCAAATTATGTCAGAAGACAGGCAGCGCTAATTGGGCATGGCCAAGGGCTAACAGAACAGCGCAGGCTCCGTGACAGCTTAAAACAACGCTGAGGAGGCAGCGCACGGCATCAAGGGGATAGGAATGACAGCTGTGCTGTGTCCCATTACGAAGGAAATTCGCACCTCCGGAACGGTTTAACGGTATAAAGGGACACATTTTTAGTGTTTACTTCGGTGTTTGCAAGGAGCATAATTAAAAGAGCAACCTTTTCCTTTTGCATCCTTAGTGCTGCACAAGATGGCTCTTTCAGCTACAAACGTCTTGGGGGGGGGGGTTAAAGGTTTCCTTTCAACTTGCTCCAATCAGGCTTCGGCCTACACTCTGTTCCTCTGCTCCTCCTGCTGTCCCTGGGCTCTAACACCGCCAGTTGGTGCCTGGAAGTGCTGTGTGCACAGTCAACAGTCGCTCCTCTGTTATTGGGGTTCAGTAACGTCAGCTGATCCCCAGCTGTGTGTGCGGCAATACCTCCAATCTGCTCCTCCTGCTGTCCCTGGGCTCTAACACCGCCAGTTGGTGCCTGGAAGTGCTGTGTGCACAGTCAACAGTCGCTCCTCTGTTATTGGGGTTCAGTAACGTCAGCTGATCCCCAGCTGTGTGTGCGGCAATACCTCCAATCTGCTCCTCCTGCTGTCCCTGGGCTCTAACACCGCCAGTTGGTGCCTGGAAGTGCTGTGTGCACAGTCAACAGTCGCTCCTCTGTTATTGGGGTTCAGTAACGTCAGCTGATCCCCAGCTGTGTATCCGGCAATGTGTCATGCGACCGCCACGCTGGCACAACTAAAATGTAAGGGGACCTGTCCCCCCCCCCCAGGCGTTTGTTACTGAAAGAGCCACCATGTGCAGCACTAATACTGCACAAGGGAAAGGTCGCTCTTGAAATTATGCTCCTTGCAAACGCTGAACTACACACTCATGTAATGTGTCCCCTCACACCGTCCAACCGTCCCGGAGGTGGGACTTTCCTTTGTAATGTTTCAAAAAACCTGATCTGCACATCCAAACATAGACACAGTGTGAACAGGTGCTGAACCCAGAGTCGCCAACTCGTATATGTTTAAGTAAATAGGGCAGCACACTGCAGCGCCAAAACATGCAAACTTGAAAACACAAAATTTGAACTGCATTACTGCACTGAAAATATGAAAAAATGAGAGCTTTTAGCGCATAAAAATGGCCAATTTTATGTGTACCTCGTAGCCACGATAAGGCATCTCTCTTATACGAGGCCCTACGCTTGACCTACCTCTCTGAGAATAAACGTCTCCATCTGAATGGGTACATGTGAAACCTCTCCTTGGACTCAAATTCTCTCTCACTGTGGAGGGGTATTGGACCTATTATAATTAAAACACCTGAAGCTAGGAGGCGGGGAGTGCACGATCAGAAGGCTAGAGAATACATTTCAAAAAACCTGATCTGCACATCCAAACATAGACACAGTGTGAACAGGTGCTGAACCCAGAGTCGCCAACTCGTATATGTTTAAGTAAATAGGGCAGCACACTGCAGCGCCAAAACATGCAAACTTGAAAACACAAAATTTGAACTGCATTACTGCACTGAAAATATGAAAAAATGAGAGCTTTTAGCGCATAAAAATGGCCAATTTTATGTGTACCTCGTAGCCACGATAAGGCATCTCTCTTATACGAGGCCCTACGCTTGACCTACCTCTCTGAGAATAAACGTCTCCATCTGAATGGGTACATGTGAAACCTCTCCTTGGACTCAAATTCTCTCTCACTGTGGAGGGGTATTGGACCTATTATAATTAAAACACCTGAAGCTAGGAGGCGGGGAGTGCACGATCAGAAGGCTAGAGAATACATTTCAAAAAACCTGATCTGCACATCCAAACATAGACACAGTGTGAACAGGTGCTGAACCCAGAGTCGCCAACTCGTATATGTTTAAGTAAATAGGGCAGCACACTGCAGCGCCAAAACATGCAAACTTGAAAACACAAAATTTGAACTGCATTACTGCACTGAAAATATGAAAAAATGAGAGCTTTTAGCGCATAAAAATGGCCAATTTTATGTGTACCTCGTAGCCACGATAAGGCATCTCTCTTATACGAGGCCCTACGCTTGACCTACCTCTCTGAGAATAAACGTCTCCATCTGAATGGGTACATGTGAAACCTCTCCTTGGACTCAAATTCTCTCTCACTGTGGAGGGGTATTGGACCTATTATAATTAAAACACCTGAAGCTAGGAGGCGGGGAGTGCACGATCAGAAGGCTAGAGAATACATTTCAAAAAACCTGATCTGCACATCCAAACATAGACACAGTGTGAACAGGTGCTGAACCCAGAGTCGCCAACTCGTATATGTTTAAGTAAATAGGGCAGCACACTGCAGCGCCAAAACATGCAAACTTGAAAACACAAAATTTGAACTGCATTACTGCACTGAAAATATGAAAAAATGAGAGCTTTTAGCGCATAAAAATGGCCAATTTTATGTGTACCTCGTAGCCACGATAAGGCATCTCTCTTATACGAGGCCCTACGCTTGACCTACCTCTCTGAGAATAAACGTCTCCATCTGAATGGGTACATGTGAAACCTCTCCTTGGACTCAAATTCTCTCTCACTGTGGAGGGGTATTGGACCTATTATAATTAAAACACCTGAAGCTAGGAGGCGGGGAGTGCACGATCAGAAGGCTAGAGAATACATTTCAAAAAACCTGATCTGCACATCCAAACATAGACACAGTGTGAACAGGTGCTGAACCCAGAGTCGCCAACTCGTATATGTTTAAGTAAATAGGGCAGCACACTGCAGCGCCAAAACATGCAAACTTGAAAACACAAAATTTGAACTGCATTACTGCACTGAAAATATGAAAAAATGAGAGCTTTTAGCGCATAAAAATGGCCAATTTTATGTGTACCTCGTAGCCACGATAAGGCATCTCTCTTATACGAGGCCCTACGCTTGACCTACCTCTCTGAGAATAAACGTCTCCATCTGAATGGGTACATGTGAAACCTCTCCTTGGACTCAAATTCTCTCTCACTGTGGAGGGGTATTGGACCTATTATAATTAAAACACCTGAAGCTAGGAGGCGGGGAGTGCACGATCAGAAGGCTAGAGAATACATTTCAAAAAACCTGATCTGCACATCCAAACATAGACACAGTGTGAACAGGTGCTGAACCCAGAGTCGCCAACTCGTATATGTTTAAGTAAATAGGGCAGCACACTGCAGCGCCAAAACATGCAAACTTGAAAACACAAAATTTGAACTGCATTACTGCACTGAAAATATGAAAAAATGAGAACTTTTAGCGCATAAAAATGGCCAATTTTATGTGTACCTCGTAGCCACGATAAGGCATCTCTCTTATACGAGGCCCTACGCTTGACCTACCTCTCTGAGAATAAACGTCTCCATCTGAATGGGTACATGTGAAACCTCTCCTTGGACTCAAATTCTCTCTCACTGTGGAGGGGTATTGGACCTATTATAATTAAAACACCTGAAGCTAGGAGGCGGGGAGTGCACGATCAGAAGGCTAGAGAATACATTTCAAAAAACCTGATCTGCACATCCAAACATAGACACAGTGTGAACAGGTGCTGAACCCAGAGTCGCCAACTCGTATATGTTTAAGTAAATAGGGCAGCACACTGCAGCGCCAAAACATGCAAACTTGAAAACACAAAATTTGAACTGCATTACTGCACTGAAAATATGAAAAAATGAGAGCTTTTAGCGCATAAAAATGGCCAATTTTATGTGTACCTCGTAGCCACGATAAGGCATCTCTCTTATACGAGGCCCTACGCTTGACCTACCTCTCTGAGAATAAACGTCTCCATCTGAATGGGTACATGTGAAACCTCTCCTTGGACTCAAATTCTCTCTCACTGTGGAGGGGTATTGGACCTATTATAATTAAAACACCTGAAGCTAGGAGGCGGGGAGTGCACGATCAGAAGGCTAGAGAATACATTTCAAAAAACCTGATCTGCACATCCAAACATAGACACAGTGTGAACAGGTGCTGAACCCAGAGTCGCCAACTCGTATATGTTTAAGTAAATAGGGCAGCACACTGCAGCGCCAAAACATGCAAACTTGAAAACACAAAATTTGAACTGCATTACTGCACTGAAAATATGAAAAAATGAGAGCTTTTAGCGCATAAAAATGGCCAATTTTATGTGTACCTCGTAGCCACGATAAGGCATCTCTCTTATACGAGGCCCTACGCTTGACCTACCTCTCTGAGAATAAACGTCTCCATCTGAATGGGTACATGTGAAACCTCTCCTTGGACTCAAATTCTCTCTCACTGTGGAGGGGTATTGGACCTATTATAATTAAAACACCTGAAGCTAGGAGGCGGGGAGTGCACGATCAGAAGGCTAGAGAATACATTTCAAAAAACCTGATCTGCACATCCAAACATAGACACAGTGTGAACAGGTGCTGAACCCAGAGTCGCCAACTCGTATATGTTTAAGTAAATAGGGCAGCACACTGCAGCGCCAAAACATGCAAACTTGAAAACACAAAATTTGAACTGCATTACTGCACTGAAAATATGAAAAAATGAGAGCTTTTAGCGCATAAAAATGGCCAATTTTATGTGTACCTCGTAGCCACGATAAGGCATCTCTCTTATACGAGGCCCTACGCTTGACCTACCTCTCTGAGAATAAACGTCTCCATCTGAATGGGTACATGTGAAACCTCTCCTTGGACTCAAATTCTCTCTCACTGTGGAGGGGTATTGGACCTATTATAATTAAAACACCTGAAGCTAGGAGGCGGGGAGTGCACGATCAGAAGGCTAGAGAATACATTTCAAAAAACCTGATCTGCACATCCAAACATAGACACAGTGTGAACAGGTGCTGAACCCAGAGTCGCCAACTCGTATATGTTTAAGTAAATAGGGCAGCACACTGCAGCGCCAAAACATGCA